>NC_012877.2:16291607-16632580 GCF_000003195.3 Sorghum bicolor
AAGTCTTCTAACCCGAGGCTTGCTCCTAGGATTCTTCAGTATTTCGACTTCTAAATTCTAGTAAGTTCTTTGTTTTATTGTTCTTTGGTTTATGAGTTTATTTTGATCTCTTCGCGTAGAGTTTAGGGTAATCATCTCTAGCGTAAACGTGCTGTTTGGGCTAGGATACTCATAGATATCCCCTGACTAGCTGGACCGTGGTAGTAGCGAGGAACGTGACATTTCCGAGTTACCTTTGTAGCCCATATTCCGTTAGCAGGCTCGATAGGGTTTATAGGTGCGGGTCGAACATCCTTTGTGCTGTCTAGATTTCGTGAGCCTCCCCAACAGAACAGTAGATCATCCTTACCAAGGTTAGAACGAGAGTGTGGTTGTAGTCTTCTCTATACATCACTCACATCGAGTCACATAGTTTCTAGCCTAAAGGTTAGTAGTAATAGACCAGGTTAGTCAGATGCACGCTTTCTCGTAGTGGTAAAAATATAAATACGATACTCTGGATAACATCCCGGGTGAAGTGCTCACCGATATCCGTGCGCTTACGGATTAATTCTCATTGCGTTACCAAATATCAACATATATATATATATATAACTAGCTAAGATAAACTTTATTTCATTTTGTTTGTTTGCCTCTTTTTGTTCAGCAAATATATATATCAAACTATAAAATAGTAACAATAAAAGAAAAGGGAATACTTAGCTAGATACATGGGGGATGCTCCTCCACGAACCTAGATGTTGTCATGATCGAATGATGAGAAGTTGAGTGATCCTTCTCAGAGTATGTTGCAAATGGATGTCCTTCTTATCTACGAGTGGAGTGAAGATGACTAGATGAACTTGCTCTTAATCATATGTGTCATCTTTTCATCCTTGGAGACCTCAATGGTTGCCTCTTGTAATGGTGATTTTGATGATGGTGTCATCCTTGTCCTTTGTATACACTTGTACTTTTCTTGACTAGCAGGTTGAAGTAGAGCATTAATGGTGGAAGCTGGTGGCATCTTGCTTAGTGTGCATGTTCACAAGTTTAGAACTTTCACTTGTAGAGTTTTGGGAAATTAACAGACTCCTTCATATTTTGCTTGAAGTGTGTCCTGCTTGTAAAGACAAGGTAGAGATCAAGTGCATGGGCCCTATTGGTGGAAAAACACCAACAAAACCATAACTCTCTCTTTTTGTATTTTTCTCAAACCTCAGTCACATTAAACAAGGCAAAGCTGATGTTGCATAATTTGTTCACTTGTAACATGAGTGGTAAGATCAAAAGGACTAGCTAGCATGAATGTAGCATTTAAGTACGTGGTAGGAAAGATTTAAATTGGTTAACCCATGGAAAGATTGTCTATCTATGTGTAATGTATCAATCTTTACATGATATGACTATCATCTTCTAGAATTAAAATGTGGATCAAGAAAGTAATGCTAAGAGCAAGTTTAAAGATCTAAACATGTTGAGTTAATCAAGTTGGATCAAGTGAAATTGTAACTCAAACATGTTTGTGTCTTTATTTATGTGCATACCAAGATCAAGACAAGACCACTTACCTTAAAATGTTACCTTCATTACTGGAGTGCGATGACATCGTGTGATGAAGAGTAGATGACTCATGGTGGTCTTCTCTTCCTACTTGAAGGTTTCCTTGCTTGAGTTGTTCATGAGTATCTTGTTTCCTCTGTTGCACTTCTTCTTTGTTATCCTTTTTTCATGCCATCTTGATTCTTTGATCTCATTATTCTGTCCACTTTGCTCATCTTATGTCTCTAACAGATTAGTGGACAACACACACCTGAAGGAATATACAATTTTGAAACATAGGTTATTTGTCTAAAGTTTTATTGTGTTCCTTCTTTACTAATAAAATGATGGTGTTGAGATTATTTTAACATAAATTTTATTTATCATGTTCTATACAAGCATGGCTCAAGGCAAATAGTAAATTGCAATAGAAGGTAAAGTGAATGAAGATTGATACTTATAGTTCTTTCATCTGTGTTGAATATGTAGTTCTTACATCTATGATGAATGAGTTATGTCTTCCTGTGCAAAGTTATTGGAGTTCATCATGTGCCTTGCTTCATCCCTTATTTAAATTTATCTCATGACTTACCCAGATTGGATCGAAAATTTCCTATAGGTGTTAGTCCAACAAAATATCCAATGTCTACACAAGTAACTTTTAGTTCAATAATCAAACTAAACCCATGTATAGTTATAACTAAGGAAAGCATTTTAACCTAAGCATCATGCTTAATTTAAAACACCTATAAAAGTATGATCAGTACTTCCAAACCAAAACTTACTATCATAGAAAAGGAAGCATGAAAGCACTATAGAGATTTATTCAAATAGAGATGAAAGAGCATGATTGTTATTTATCAACTTGAGCATGGATTAAAGGTAATAATAATAATAATAATAATAATAATAATAATAATAATAATAATAATAATAATAATAATAATAATAATAATAATAATAATAATAATAATAATAATATTATTATTCAAATAAGACCATTCCCTCGAGCTTGAATTTTGCAAAGCAAATTTAAGTTTGGATGGATACAATTTAATGTTGCATAATAATTGGTTGGACATACCTTGAGTTATCAGCGTTCATCTTTTCACATCAAACCAGAATGGTTAGTGAGAAATATACCCGAAAGAATATTTTCAACTATGTTACTAGGCTTATTTCACAAGGGCATTGTTACAAAAGGTGCAAGCTCAAGTTATCTCCTAAAAGTGCTTTCTTTAGGACACAAGCTCGTCCTTGGGAAACCTTTGAATTATGTTTCTTATTGGTGAAGTGGTTTCCCACCAACACCAATCTTTTTCTTTCTCAAGATTCACACAATGAGATCTACAATATTTATGATAAACATATGCATCTACAACCACCCTTTTAAGTCTTTATAAGCAGGGACAATGAGGGGGTTGAAAATCTCATGTGAGGCAATGTTAGAGAGACCAATTAATTCATGAAATTTCTCATATGACCATGGGTTTAATGGGGTGTTTATGAAATAGCTTCCATGCTCATTAATGATATAATCTCCCTCTTTAAGCTCGAAGGGTGTTTCTTCATGGATGTCTATAGGCAAAAGTTTGTCTTTATAGTTTTATGCCTATGACAACCATTGTATATTTCATTGTCCAAGACTTCCCATGACTTGTTGTATCTATGGTTGATCCTTGTCTATGGTTTCCAAACTTGGATGAGTCATTTTTATTGAAGTTACTAATTTAAGCTCACCGTTTAAAATTTTGCTAAGTTCTAACCAAGCTTTGTCCTTGTCCATCCAATTTTTAGCAAAAACATATGAATTCTTAATGCGTTCTAGACAATTATAAAGATTTTTCAGGCATTGTTGTAGCTCTTCTTGGTCATCTTTATTGTCTTCATGACTCCTATAGTTTGGTTGTCTTACTGGATTTCTAGGGTTATTATGAGACTTAGGTGAGAGAGCATAAGAAGGATCATCAGGGTCAATATGGGTGGAAAAATGGATTAAGGTGAGTCATTTAGTGTGGGCATAGAAGGGGAGAAGATAGAATTGACTTCTAAATGACTTGGCTCTCCTTCTATGGTATTACTATGCATGACATCCCTGCATTCTTCCCAATATCCTTTAGGGGAGAAAGGAAGTTGAGGACACTTTTCTAAAAGATGCCATTCTAAGAAGTTCTGATTTATATTAATTTACAAGCATCTTAGCAAGCTAGAAGTCTAAACTATCAACATCACACTAAGGTATTGATGGTTTAGGGTTGATATCTAAATTTTGGGATTTGATTGGTTGTGATTTAGGTATCAAAACTTCCTCTTCTAGTTTGGGAGATGATTGCTTCTCTTCCTCGAGGAGCTCAGAGTGAGTGCTAGTGCAAGGAGTGATTTCACAAATCTTTTCATGCATAGACCTTGCTTCACTAATGGGCAGATGAAGAAAAACTCCTCTAGAGGCTAAATCAATGAATTCCTTGGAATCTTTGCTAAGACCTTTGAAAAAATGTTGAAGAAGTATTGGGTCTCAAATAGCAAGATATAGGATAGTGTTAATGAGTCCATTAAAACAATCCCATGACATTCCAAGGGATTCTTCCTCCAGTTGTCTAAAAGATAGGACCTCTCTTCGAAGGCAAGCTACTTTAGTGACGGAAAAGAAATGTAAACAAAATTCAGAGAATAACATTTCCAATCTCCTTGCATACTCCCTATGTTTCAATTGTATGACTATTTAGCTATTCCTTTCAAAGAGAATGGAAACAACTTCTATCTTATAGTTTTGTCAAACATGCCAGCGATATGCAAGCATGCACAGGTCTCTTCAAAATCCCATAGGTGATAGTATGGGTTTTTGTTTCCTTCTTTAGAGAAGGATTTATCCCCAATCATTTTTATAAGACATGTGCTTAGCTCATAGCTAGGTGCTAGGATAGGCTTTGAAGACTGCGGATAGCCAAAGTTCATGCTCATGCCATATAGATAGATAAGAGCAGAATGCATAATAAAAGATAAAACAAAAAAGAATAAAAGATAAAATGATAAGCTAGGCTCGAAGTTAAGTCAGCAACCGCTTCCCTAGCAATGATGCTAGAAAGCTTGTTGGTATATTTTAATGCACACAGAATAATCACAAGGAATGATCCGCAAGTGCATAGATACCATTGTAGCTTTCACCCGAAGGTTTTAATATTGTATCCATAGGGAAACGTGTGAAACTATCTACGATTTAACTAAAAAAAGGAATGATAACTAGGTAGAGGTTTGTGATAACTAAGAGTAGCAATAAGGTTAGGATAAATAGGAGCATAGAAAGGATAACTATGGGTTCTCTACTTCTAACTTGGGTAAACTATGTTTTATATTGTTCAACTTTGACCAGATGTCTTAGAAAGAAGATATAAATTTCTACTATACAAGCACCATAAAACCTATCAATCCTATTAATAGGATAATGGACTACAAAAGAATAAACAAGTGTGTCACACCCATGAAGTACCAAAATCCATAAAATAGGGGACTTTTATGATTAACCTAAGCCTACACTTAAGATTAATACTCTACTCCCTCTCAGTTGCAGGAAGAAAGCACTCAAAAAGAGTGGCAAACAATTGAACAATATAAACAAAGTAAACTTAGATAAAAAGTTAAGTACCAGAGAAATCTCAAAGACAAGCTCAAGTAGAACTGGGATCCGCTGAAGTACGAGCTATAGAGGGAGCACCGACAGGCCGGAACCTCCTCCAAACTCTTCCCTCACTCTCTATCTCTCTATTTATATTCATAAGACTAGATCCTATGGAGATCTAATCTTCTCTTGATGGTTGGGCCTAGGAGGTAGATCCTTTCATGGGACCCCTCTCTTGATCCTCAAAGAAGAATATGAATTAGGGTTTCAGGATAGCTCTAGGGAGGGGAGTAGGGGTCTGATTATATAGCCCGATGTGATGAACATGGGGCGTTGTATCGAACCGACTTAAGGGACGACTTAGATGCATCCTTAGAGGCGGTGGAGGAAGCTTCCAGAAGCCAAAGGTGAAAGAGCTCTGGGCAGGGGTGGCCCGTCCTAGGCTGAGACCGGCGGGCCTACTATTGTGGCCTTTGGGGCCCATCTTCAGTGGTTTGCCTTCTTTTGCCTTCTAGAGCCTTACCACGTATCTCCTGTGTTGGAATTCCATCATTTATTTTGACAAATATGTCCTCCTTGATTGTTTCCTAGATAAATCATACGGAAAACAATAATTCACCAAAACTCATAGAATTTATTAGTTTAAACCCTAAACCTTTATTGGTGATCTCAAATATGTCCCTATGCATGTTTATTTAACTATAGAATGTTGACTTTAACTACCGTCAACACTTAGCTCAATGATTAGTCCCTAGGTTTTATTAATTATCAAAACCAAACTAGGGCTTTCACTCACTCAACCTAACGAGGCATCATTTGGTGTGTAGGTCAAGCTATAGTGATCTACGATATGCTATAGGTCAATGGTTTCAATGGTCTTCTAATTTCACATAAGATTTTCTATGAAGTACTCCCTTGGTCCCTTGTTATAAATTTCTAAAATTCATAGCTTTTACTATGTATGTAGACATAACGTATATCTAGATGCCTAGTAAAAACTATTATTTTTATCTAGAAAAGCCAAAATGGCTTATAATTTGAAATGGTGGGAGTAGATAACAGAGATGAAAGTGAGCGAAAATGTGGTTATTTCATGAAGGAAGCACCTTAACTATGTGTAGAATTTTAGTACTATAAGACAATTATTTCACCATTCGTTACTGCAATAAATTTAATTAAGGCTAGCGTTATTCTTTGATTAACCGAGGTGGGCAACGAAACAGCCTCAAACAAAGGTCACGAATAATACATGAACTATCGAGGTAGTTATCTGCCCGTCTCTGTTAATAAAATAAGAAACAAAAAAGGAGCCATGGGCAAGTCCAACGAGCCCAGCCAGGGCCCGCTGAGCCCATCCATGTGCCAACACCACCAAGATCTGTCGTCGCAGCCGCCGTTGTGGTGGGGGAGAGGTGAGGGGGAGAAAGGAGAGAGAGGGGCCGGTGGGAGAGGGAGGGAGGTGAGCGGGTGATGGAGAGTAGGGTGAGCGGCCAGGTGAGAGAGGTGGGGCGCCGCGCGGGGAGAGGGGAGCTTGTCGCGTGAGGAGAGGGAAGCGTGCCATGTGGGGAGAAGGCAAGGGGCGCCGTGTAGGGGCCCTGTGTGCGCGCGCGCAAGACACACACACAGAGCTAGTGTCAAGTGAAACCCTAAGTCCTTATATTTATCAGAGCTTGGAAGAACCTGAGTTGGGCTTTTTGCTAGACTTCAGGAATATTAACCAAGGCAGAGCCCCGAAAATAGGGGTATTTTTGGAGGCGGGTCTCTTATAAGGGCCATCTCCATTATTAGGTTTTAGACTGCCTTGTAATTCAATTTTACGACGTAGGTGACTTTAACCGCATTGGTTAATAAAAAAAAGACCGTCTCGGTTAATTCCAGACACTAACGTACCGAGGCGGTTTAAAAGCTCGCCCGCCTCCAAGGCCAATTTCAAAACGTCTCGCAAAAGATTCTGTGTAGTAGTGATCATACAATTTAATATTGCCATGTAACTCATAAAATTTTCCTTATTTGTTGATTGCATAACAAATTAAGGATAATTGAATTTCTACAAAACAACTTAAAATACAACCTATTATGTGGTTAGGTTTGTTTTCATATATGTTAACAATTATGTGAGACTGTATATAAAACCATATATATATGAATATATATGAGATAACACTAGTATATTGCCTTCGTATCGTTCAATCCAACCGAATGAAGCAAACGAGGTATGACATATACAGTAGGTAGATTTTTTTTTAGAAAAGGAGGTTTCCCCTGCTTTACTGATCATAAAGCAAACAGTATCAACGTTTACAACATATGCGTATAGGCGCGCCCGCCAGCCAAAAATGTTCTAAACCGCTCCAGGATCAAACACATTGTCCACAAGTAAAATCAAGTCAGAACTCGGCTGAATCACAACGTTGTAGGCCGACTCCAAAGGCTGAGATCATGATGTTGGTGGACTGGAAAGGTGCCAACCTATTCCAGGAGGCAGCACTGCTCTTTGTTCTATCTTGTGTGTCACCACCATCAGTTTCTCTTCTACCACTCTAGTGAACATTGGTCTCCATCTTCTTAGTGTCTTTGAGATCCACAGCATTAGCGGCTTCAGTCCTGTCCAAGTGACTCCCTGAAAGCAAACACTGTTACGCAACTTCCACATACACCAAAGAGCAGCAGCAATAATAACATTTGTTAGCAAATTTTTCTTATTTGCAATCCATAAGGAGGCAACTGATTCACGTACCGATGAGATCCAAACACTGAGAAAGCTCAGACCACAAAATCTTAGCTACACAGCAATCAAATAACAAATGATGAATAGACTCAGGTTCAGAACAGAAAATACACGACTTATCATCCACATTCCTTCTTTTAGCTAAATTATCACGAGTAAGTAATTTGTTCTTGGACAACCACCATAAGAAAATTTGCACTCTTGGGGGTATTTTAAGCTTCCAAACTGCATGGACAAAAACAGGTTTCACCCCATGATGATTAATGACAGCATATAACGACTGCACTGAATATTTACCCGTGGAACTAAAGCTCCAGATGATTTGATCAGCCTCATTACTGAGACTGACCTCCTCCATAATACCAAGGAGGTCAAACCACATGTTCATAAGATTCTCGGAAACAGACCTAGTAAAAGAAAGCATCAAAGTTTCCCCATCCCAGATTTGGCTAATTGTTTTCCCTTGTTGTTCACAGATAACATAAAGAGGCCAGAACTGTGTTGCTAAGCTAGAATTATCGAACCAGTGGTCTTCCCAAGATCGAATCATTTTCCCATCCCCAACTTTCCAAATGATCCCCATCTTTGCTGCTTGAAGAGCCCAGGTCACCCCCTTCCAAAATGGAGAAACCTGGCTACCAAGAGAACAACATATATTCGGTTTATCCGTTTTGTATTTGTAATCCGTGATCTTAGTCCAAATAGCATCTTTATTAAGCCCATATCTACAGTAGGTAGATAGTGACACTTTCTGCCTCCCAGGCCGGCTGTAGACTTGTTACTTGCGTAGCAGCTTCGTTAGTAGGCCGGGTATCTGTTTCCTGGAGCGACTGAGATCATCAAGCCAGAAGCAATGCATATGGCAGCGATTGATCGAACGGCACATTTCACGTTGTCTCCCTTACTCCTACACCGGTATATCCATGTTTTTTGCATTGTGGATGCCTGTGTTGTGTCAGAGTAGTTTGACTCCGCTGATAGCTTCCGTCAGCGCTGACACACATCTTAATCATATTATGATATATACTCAAATTACCTGCCCATCCCATCCAAGCAAAACCAGCCACATTAGTATGTTATATGTCTATATATATAAACCAGCATATGTATTTAATTTATGCTTCTGCTGCTGCAGCTTCTTCAATGCAAGTACTCCATTAGTCCCAAAATAACTGTCATTCTCGCTTCCAAAGAAACAACTTTAATTAAATATATATTGAAAAGTATTAATACTTATGTTACATAATTAGTATCACCGGAAAGATTTTTGAATCTAGTTTTTTTAACAAATTTATTTGGAGATATAAATATTGCACATATTTTTTATAAATCTATTCAAACCTGTGACATGAAAACCTAAAACGATAATTATTTTAGGACACATGGAGTACGTATGTGTGGCCTTCAATTTGCCAACCCATAATTTGATTTGCCTCGACAGTACGTGTCTGGCCTAGATCATTTCATCAATCCTTATTATACTACTCTCTCACTGCCTAAATGCTTCCATTCCTAAAGTTATTTTAAGTTAATTTTTTAAACTTCAACTAAATTTCTAGAAAAAAAGTTAAGATTTATGGTACCAAATTAGTATTATTAATATTTTTTCCTATAAAGTTAGTCAAATTCAAAAAATTGACTAGCGCAGATTCCAAGAGTTAGAAGCTTTTAGCGACCACAAGTACTTATTACCCTTTCATCCAGAAATCAGAAACCATGCTGTGATTTGCGGCGATAAATATAGAATTAATTTCCTCCATCAGGTGCAAAAGCGGCCGGCGGCATGCATGCTGCCCATCGGCCCATGCACGCATGCACATGCCTGCTTGCCACAGAGACGTAGAGAGTCTCAGCTCTAGCGGGTCTTGTTTAGTTTTAAAAAATTTTACAAAATGGACACTATAGTATTTTTGTATTTGAATAATATTATTTAATTATGGATTAATTAAACTCAAAAGATTCATCTCGCAAATTACAGATAAACTGTGTAATTAGTTATTTCTTTTATATTTAATTATTTATATTTAATGCTTCATATATGTGCCGAATGTGACGGAGAATCTGAAAAATTTTGCAAAATTTTTTAAGAACTAAACAAGGCCTAGATCTAGAAGATGTTGGCTGACTAGCTACAGTGTGATGATCGTCGTCAACATCATTCACCTGGAAGACTTTAGCTAGCAATAATACAATGTGTCGATCTCTCTCTGTCTCTGTGTGTATATATATAACAGCTACCACCCCGCGCCTTAATAGAGTACCTCACACAAGAGGCGATCCAGTGGCGTGCGTTAAACCACAGAGCTATAGCTATCCCATATTTGGTACTAGAGTAGAGTTTGAGCTAATATCTATTTGAATGGGTGACGAGGCGTCCCCGACGACGCCGCCGGCACCACTGTATCTCGATGGCTGTCCGGGGTGCGCCATGGAACGGAAGAAGGCGAGCAGCAAGGGCATCCCCTACAAGGAGTTGTTCTTCGTCGCCGTCACCACCATTGCCTCTGGTACCTGCCAACTCATAGTTACCCGGTCTCTCTCAGTATGCCATATCTCTACGTCACTGCTGCCTCAAAAAACCCTATCACTGCCGGAATTTGAGCCAACACTGTAAACCGGTACTGATGGGAGATTGACATCACTGCCAGTCCTTATGAACTGACACTGATGTTGAACCAGCAGTGCTTTGGTTTCCTGAAAATAAGCCCAAAAAAATACAACGAAAAAATAGGAAAAAATATTTATTACCAAAAGAGGACCCACTGCAGACAACCACACATTCTACTAGATAGGTCACAAGTCACACGATTTTTCCTCATGCTTCACATCTTTAGCCCCTAACTACTCCACCTATAATCTGTTTGTGTCCAAATGAGATTTCACCCTAGCCATTTTATGTTTATCTTATTTCAAAATGATTATTTCAAACCCTAAATAAATTCAAATAAAAAAATTATCAACTACAAAGTTTTATAACTTTTGGAGATCTACAACTTTTATTTTGGTAATTTCTCTATCTAAGGTAATTTACAAAATTTGAATTTAAAATTTGAGAAATTCAGGCGTAGTTTTCCATCACAAGGTGATTTCAAATGAAAAAGTTATCAACTATAAAGTTTTATAACATTTTAAGATCTACAACTTTTGTTTTTGCTATTTGTTCATCCAAGGTCATTTTAAAAATTTTAAATTTCAATTTTTTGGAAATTCAAATTTCATTTTTTGGAATTTCAAATGTAGTTTTCTTTGACAAGATTATTTTAAATAAAAAAGTTGTCAACTATAAAGTTTTATAGCTTTTCGAGATCTACAACTTTTATTTTGGAAGTTTCTCCATCTGAGGTCATTTTAAGAATTCAAATTTTAAATTTTTGGGAATTTAAACTTAGTTTTCTAGGACAAGATGATTTAAAATAAAAATGCTAACTACTATAAAGTTGTATAACTTCTCAAGATCTATAACTTTTATTTTGATCATTTATCCGATATAATGGTATTAACATTGTTCACAAATGTTACACATCCCTCTCATAGTCTATGAAACTATAAGAGAGACAAGTAAATTTTGTGAACAATGTTATCGCCACTTATCGGATGAAGAAATAATTAAAATAAACATTATAGATCTTGATAAGTTCTAACTTCCATGTTCATGACTTTTTTAGTTGAAACCATTTAGTGTTCCAAAAGAATGTTTGAAGTTGTCATTTTTTAAAATTCAAAATTTAGATAGATAAAACACAGTCACACGAAAAGATAGATAAAACAATAGCTGTAAGAACACAATAAATTGCAAGAGCATGATTTTAGAATTTTTTAGAAAAGAATCATCAAATTTGAAGTTAGTATAAAGGAGAAAAACTAGTTATAAGTTTTAGCCAGAGATCAAAAACAGAAAACAGAGTTCTTCAATAATTTTAAAGTTTAATTTCAAATAATATTCTAAAGTAGTAAATAATTTTGAATGAAATATTGTCAATTATAAACTTGCATAACTTTTTCAGGTCTACAATTTTTATTGGCATTTGTCCATACGAGGTCGTTTCGAAAATTCAAATTTTAAATTTTAGATATCGAAATTAATTTCCGTTGGATAGATGATTACAAATAAAAATATTTGGATACCCAAATGATCTTAAAAACATTTGAACTAGAAAGTTGTAAATCTCATCGAGTACTACAACTTTGTTATAAAGTTCGTCTTCATTGGATATCATATGAGAAACTTATAAAATTTTCTTGCAGCATCACTGTCAGTTCAAGCCATGGACCGACAGTTATAGTATCAGTGTCGGTTCTTGGCTAAAACGGGTAGTGATGACCCATTATCACCACTGATTCTTGGCTAAAACTGGCAGTGATGTAAACTGACAGTGAAGACCCGAATATCAATCGGTTGGACATATATCATTGCCGATTTAAGCCAAAAACCGTCAATGATGTGTTGTGACGGGCTATCACTGTCGGTTTTTTATAATCCAGCAGTGATGAAGTTGGCAGGGAAGGACCAAATCTGTAGTAGTGCCTGCTAACAAGTAGAGGATACACTTTATTTGTGTTGCTGGCCTCTTCTCTTCTGAGATCATAATAACTAGACACACATTGCCCTAGATAGCTCGGTCACCCTTTGCTCCTTTTGACACACTATACTTTTATTTACTTTGACTATACGCCTTGCCATATGTGTGATTCCTTTGCATGTCGCATCTCTAGAGCAAAACCCTTGCTCAAAGAGTCATGTACTCTTCTTGAATCCAATATGAAGACAGATGTTTTTTTTTGTTTCATCAAAACATTTACATAATATCCCATCATCTTTCACTATTATATACTCCCTCTATACCAAAATAAGTATTGTTATGGAATGCATGCTGATCAAACTTTCTTAACTTTGATTAGATTTATAGAAAATAGTAGCAAAATTTATATCTCCAAATAAGTCTATTATAAAGTGTCTGATTTACAAATATATAATGCACTTTATGGTTATTGAATTATTGTATTATATTTCATAACGGCAAGTGTGCTCAACTAATGTGTAAATTTAGGGGCTACTTTTCAATCTTTCATAATGGTAGGGGTATTTAGATGCAAATTTAAGGATTATTTTAAATTATCTTTGATATTTGTAGATGTGGGTAAATTAGATACAAATTTAGGGGATGCTTTAAATTATTTTCATAATTGCATGAGTGGGTATTTTGGGTTTAGTTTATGTACTTTGCATAATGGTAGATGTGGGTAATTACTTAGAAAATAGAATAGCTTTACTGGTTATTATTTATTGGTAGTGGTAAATAGACTATTATTAAATTAAAGGTCATATGTTTCTGATTTTTTGATCATTTCTATAATTTATCTCTTTTTTCATATAATCCAACAGAGGCCCCCAATTAGTAATATTAAGATTGTAGGATTAGTATTTTCTCTAAATTATATAAAGAATATCCATGATAGAATCATGCTAGTATTATTGTTACAATGCTGCTTACATGTATCATGACTAAACATTTATTTCGTGTACTAATTGTGTGGAAAATATTTACGCTTATATATAAACGATGTTTCCTTACATTGACAATATGTTCTTTTCCAGCTTTGCCAATATCGTCCCTGTTTCCCTTCTTATACTTCATGGTAGGTTGATCTCACTTTAATTTTTATTAACATTTTTATTATGAGTAAACATTTTTTTGAAGCATATGAGTAAACATAGTTCTTATTCATGTTGTCATCATCCACAACTACATAGACCTAGAGGGGTCAGTCAAACATGTGTCCCACATTGGTTGTTCACACAATATTAAGTCAAGCTATTTGTGCATATTTTTTTTTAGAAAAAGGCATATGGCAGACAATCCAATAATCTTACTTTTTTCATCCGAATCTAAATGCAAAACATTTCAATTCAGACTAATAATATGTAACCTAAGTTGTGCTTTTCTTCATGACACAATAATATATAGATTGAAGATCTGCACGTGGCCAAAACAGAACAAGATATTGGACTGTATGCTGGTTTTCTTGGTAAGATTCAAATGTAAAAACAACTGAAGCTTTATGCTACAGTACTTGTTTCAGCAACCACACTTAAACCTAAAAACATACGGCTATATAGTCACTACTGTTTGTATTCCACAGGTGCATCTTACTTTATTGGTCGATTTTTTGCCTCGCTGTTCTGGGGTGTAGTGGCTGATCGCATTGGAAGAAAGCCAATCATTATATTTTCAGTCGCTTCAGTGTGAGTACAATTTTCTTGGATATAGCAGCTTTCTATAAACTCTGTAATGCAACACTGGTTTTCTTCTCTCTTGGATGTTTTTCAGGGTCATATTCAACACTCTGTTTGGATTTAGTGTAAAGTATTGGATGGCAATTACCACAAGATTGCTTTTAGGTGCTCTCAATGGCATGCTTGCACCAATAAAGGTACCTTAGGATGCAAAAATTGTATTTATGCTATATATGTCAGCTACTTTCAATTTCTATAAATATGCTTGTTATGACTATCGTTTTTGGTAGGCTTACTCAATAGAGATTTGTCGACCGGAACACCAAGCGCTTGGATTATCAATTGTAAGTAAATACAATCCATACTTTTAAGCACATATAGGAAGCAGCAGTTCCATTCATCATTGCTCGAGTTGAGCTTAATAACTGAATACAGGTAAGCACTGCTTGGGGCTTGGGTCTTATTGTTGGCCCATCCATTGGAGGCTACTTGGCACAGGTAGTATATATACAAATAAGTAATTTTATTGGTAGTCAGAAGTCAACCATATTCCTTTCTGATCTCTACTTTTCACTACAATATATACCAATAAAACATATCAAACATATACTATTACAAAATTACCTTTTAAGATAAATCTACCCATACAACTTCCAAAATTAACTCAACATGCGAAACGTATTTCTAGTCAAAATTTGGAATGATTAATTGACTAAAGGGTAACCCCTAAACATTACTTGTTTGTGACTAGATGGAGTGACATTTATTTGAATTTTCCATTTATTATAATGTAACCAAAATTGCACCTTTTGTTCTCCTTTTTGTATGTCAGCCTGCACGGCAATATCCAAACATATTCTCTGAGAAATCAGTTTTTGGGAGGTACACCTGTTGTCTAACAAATGAGATTAAGATTTTTACAAATGCAAGCTAAATTCATGGATCTGACTATATATATTTGCATTTTCCAAGGTTCCCGTATCTCCTGCCAAACCTAAGCATTTCCATCTTTTCTGCTGTTGTTCTAGTAAGCTGCATATGGTTACCGGTATGTGATACATGCTCCCATATTCTTTGAATAATAAGTCATTTCAATCACTTCCATATGCATTTTCTATAATCTAAAGAAGAGCGCTCCCTTTTGGGTGAATGTACTTAGAGAGCTCCATTTTTGCATCCAAAAGGTCTTTTATCAGCCATTAGTAACTTTCAGGTTTTTGCTAATGCACTATATTGGTGTCTACTTTTGTGACCGCCAGTGAAAAATATGTGGCATCAGTGAAAACCATTTCTTTGTTAGTGTTGTGCTAAATTTTTTGCGGGATTAATAAATTACAAAGTTATGATTGAGAAAAATCCATATTATTTGATATTTGTTTATAGGAGACACTTCATACGCACAAGATTATGGACAATGAAGCAGAAATGTCTGGAGATTCAAGGACTCTGCAAACAGAAGATATACATCCAGACAAGAGTCTATATAAGAACTGGCCATTGATGTCTTCCATCAGTGCATACTGTGTTTTCACGCTTCAAGAAACCGCATACACTGAGGTAATTATTTCAATATACATATATGTTGATTGACTTACCCTGAATCTATGAATCAATCCAAGAAAAATGACAATCCCCTTTTCATCTTTGTTATAATTTTAAAACAGATACTTTCCTTGTGGACCGTAAGTGACAGAAAGTATGGTGGGCTAAGCTTTTCTTCTAAGGAAATTGGACAAGTTCTTGCAATTGCAGGTATATTTATTTCAAGATGTAATAAATTCTATACTACAATAACTGCTACAATATGTTTTTTTACTATCCCCTCCATTCCAAACTGTAAGTTATTCTAGCTTTTCTAGCAAGGTACATAGTTATGTATCTCCTATACATCTAAGTATGTGTTATGTCTAGGTAGATTTATATATGACTTTATTATGTATCTATAAAAGTCAGAATGACTTACAGTTCGGGAGGGAGTATTATTTTGCTAAACCTTGGATATTATTTTGACATTTTATTTTTTCTAGGTGCTGGACTTATTGTGTATCAAATATTCATCTACAGACCGGTCCACAAATATCTTGGAAGTGTAAATTCATGCCGTGCTGCATCTGTGGGTGCCTAATGACTTGAAAAATAGAAACTTGCATCACATAGTCCTATCCACTAACTATTGTCTTTCTTCCATATGTAAACTGTAGGCCCTATCCGTACCACTTATCGCTGCTTTTCCCTTCATGACACACCTGTCAGGACTAAAACTTGGACTAGCTCTTTATTTTGCTACTACGTTTAAAGCTGCTCTTGGGGTAAGTTCTGACACATATTCTCTGTATTCTGCCAACATTACCTGTTTGTAACTTTATACTGAGCACGAATAAATAAAGGCTTACATATGTGTTGTTCTTCAAATCATTTGTTGGTCGTTGAAGAATTGTTTCAAACTCATGTTTCTATTATCATCATGGGATAGAACCTAGAAACTATATTGTATTTTAATCTTTAGTTACAGTATCATCTTTTGTTAATGTTACACCTTATGAATGTGATCAGACAACTACGCTGACAAGCACTTCACTTCTTCAGAACTATGCTGTGGTAAGTATCACATATATTGGGTTACCTGAGTTTTATATTTCAAATGCTACAAATTTTAGCTAATACACTGACCTTCGAAAACAGCCACAACATCAAAGAGGCGCCGCAAATGGCATAGCGACGACTGCAATGTCCTTCTTTAAGGCTATTGGTCCAGCAGGAGCAGGCGCTTTGTGAGTATTGTCCCCACATCATACATCCAGATTTACTTTCAACATAGATTAATTTGTGTTCCACCAAAATATAAATTGTTTAATATGATATGTCAAACATTATAGTACATATAGTATCTTCAAGAGGCAGATCAAATAGATCGATATGTCATATATATTTAAGTGTGTTAGTGCCTTGTTTGTCTAATACCACAGATGTTAGGTACAGAATCCTATGCACCATGCATTAGTAGATTTTATAAAAAGATCTGATTGATGGGTTTCTCCAATGTAGATTCTCATGGACCCAAAAACGACAAGATGCTGCCTTCTTTCCAGGTATTTCTTAAAGTTAATTTTCTTCTTTTAGGTACCACCCTAGTACCTGTTCTTTTTCATTAGTGTTTTTAATTATCTTGGGTATAGCATCAACTATGTTTTAATCGTGCAGGGGATCACATGTTGTTCTTAATTCTGAATGTGCTCCAATGTATTGGGCTGGTGCTGACCTTTAAGCCATTCCTAGCAGTACCGAAACACCTTAAGTGATAGCTGCTGAACCCAAGCAGTGGAATAATGGTGGATTAGCAAAACACACATGTGCCAGAAAATATATTTTTGAGTGGCATACAACAGGATCATGTACAAGCAAGAGCTTATATGTGTCAAGAAAAAATAGCCATAATGATTTGAGTGTGCTATATATTTACATCTCCTTAAATTAAAGTTCTAACGACTTGAGCACAATTTATGTCCGATACAAGGTATCCGATCCATGTTTAATTGTTTCACTTCAAATGTTGGTTTAAGTATGAATGATGAAAATTCAAAGTTTAGAGTTCAGTCATGCAGCTTGTCAAAGTCTAGTGGCCTCAATATATATCTCTATCTCTATCTCTACAACTAAAAGATAAAAAAGTATTCCGTCCACCGGCACTTCGCGTCGCTCACTCCCAGGCATCGCCCCGCACTTCCGCAAGCACCCTGTTGATGCAAAAATAGATCTGCAAACACAAAGGGCTAATACCCAATTTCGATGTCAAGGCATGCCAGTCGATTTGACCGTAATCGACAAGGATAGTGGTAACTCGAATACTTTGGTCCTGACAACAGCGATGCGCTCGGATGTCATGGCCAAGAGGTATTCACGCGGAACTCGAGGATCATCGAGTGTAACTCGCCGAATCGATGAGAACTCGTAAAAAGAAAAGAAATATGCGAGTTGATGAAGTCATCGAAAAGTAGATGCGAAAATAGGAGTAAAATTGTATTTGATATTGATTGATATCTATTACATTGCTGCTAGGTCTATATTTATACCCTGACATAAAGAGTTACAACCAAATACGACTAGGACTCAAATAAAGTAAACAAGACTCTTACATTTAAGGCATATTCTAATAGATATAGAAAACAACACCTATCTATTCTAGTATCCGCTCCAACTAAGATGAAATCTTCATCGGCTCTTGCTTCATCGGCATGTCCCTATAGTCTTTGAACTTCATCAGCAGTAGTCTTCATATCTTCCTTCATCGGCATCAGCAACCATAAGGCCTATCGGTGACAATCATCGAATCGGCAATCTCTACTTTCATCCTGACTTAAATTAAGAGAACGCCTTTTTCCGATTATCACCTCCCATCGGCACTAACTTCTACCATCTGATCCCATCGGCACCTTTCTGCTGACACAACATAATAACTCCCTTATTGCTGATCAGTCTTTCTTAACTATCTTGACCCGTACCAAAAACGGTGTCAACACATGCCCTCCAATTTTGGAGTATAAAATTATTAATGCTCCGAAATTTACTCCAAATATTGTCTTTACATAATTATCTCCTTTTTGACAACAATCTGTTACCAAATCTAAACAATCACAACCCTGATCTTCGTGCCTCATCGCACGTCTCTCAACCACCTGTGTCCCGATTAATGCCAAGTCATAGAGAAAACCGCCCATCGGTAAAAACTCAATACCAAGACAGCTGCCGATGGTTTATTGAAATATTGCGCACAATCATGATTACTTGCCATCAAATCATCTGCACAATCCCTTGATTGTCGTACAAATAGTTACCATATCCATCTGAACAACCTCAAATCTTACTGATGCGGCAGAGAGATAAGTCTGAAATGCCGTTACTTGACTCAACCTATAAATACATCCTTCCCAGGTACTCATCTTCTACCTCGCGATTCTCCATCTCCAAAACCTATCTCCTCCGGCGGCGACCTCGACGAGCAAACACACGACCTCAACCGGCGAAAACTCTCTACAATAGAATCTTCAAGCCCCTGGCCTCATCTTCATCTCGCTCGGAAGAGATGGCAATCAACTTCAATGTTCCTAAGGTTAATCCCGTTTCCACTTTCTTTTTGTTGTAGTTTCTTTTACTCTCGCAAGTTCATATATTCAGCATTTTCCTTTCTTTTCTTCTATTTCTTTGATCTCTCAAACTTAGAAACTGAGCAATAAAATAGTCATCCCAACCGAACAACCTCATATCTAGTGCCTGGGCCCGATGGGCAACTCGGATGCAACTGATATAATAAACATAGAAACCAACAGAATCCCATTCAGAGCTGAGAACTTTTCCCTAGATTTGTGGAAAGACACCTTCTGATCCTGGCCGAAAACCACTAAGGGATGGAAGAATTGGTTTCTGTGGGTTAGTAGGGTCAATGAAGTATACTGGGCAGAACACAAACTAGACCAATGCATCAGACTCACCATTGCTGATATAGAGAAAAATGAGTCAATGATGATAGCAACCGCTTATTTTTGGTTGGACACCTTCAATGCTTTCATGTTGGGTCATGGCCCAGCTTCCCCCTCCCTTGCCGATGTGCACATGCTCACGGGTTTGGATATTTCAACTACCGATGACGGTAGGCTCTCCAACAGAAAGTCTGATTACAAAGTAGACACCCATAACATCGGCGGTTGGACAGGATATGTCTAGAAATACTAGCAAACCAGATCGGTCAGCCAGAGGGAACATGCTATCTTCTTGAACATGTGGCTAGATAAGTTCGTTTTCTGCGGTCGATTGTTAGGGCCAACCTGCGTTTACCTCGCAGCAGCTGAGTCTTTAGCCAATGGCGCCAGATTCCCTCTTGGGCGATACCTGCTGAGCTCCACCTACTATCTTCTCCACCAAGTAACTGAGAAGCTCTTGCTCGGTCAGTCCATCAGCAATTTGGGAGGCCCCTGGTGGTTCATTAACATGTGGATAAATGCCCACATGCACAAACGTCTGCAATAGAATTTTTTCACTCAGCAATTCCCACAAGACATTGCTGAAGATTATGAGTTGGTAGAGGATGAATCGGCAACCCGCTCACCCCTCAATTTCGGCGAAGCAATCATAGTCCTTCATGGGACTGAGGTGAATGAAAACCAGATCGGCAGATTCTTCCAGACTCTCTACAATGGCCTTTCTCAGGATCATCGGGCTTAGATGCCCTATGTTAATGAGGACTCCAAGTTCCCTCTCCTTTTCCATCCTGCCGATGAAGCGCTAAACAAAGATGATGACCTGATGATGGCCATCATTACTCCTAGGGCGATCCTAGTAAACACATTTGGTAGTGGAAAGAACACCAGCGCTACCTACGAATTTCACAACCCATCGGCATTATCTCGTCAACTGGCTTTCGGTCAAGTGCCGATTAAGCTTTGTTATGCCGATGTGATCAAACCAAGAGAGACAATCACCAGTGGTCTTGACTGGAACGGAATAGCTCAACTTCCTCCCAATGCCGATACTGCAGACGACAATCTATCCGACTGGGTACCAGCCTCCTTCATCACTGGATCTTACAAATTATGCTGGCAAGAATGGAAAGGGCAGCTATTTGCAGCATCGGCTCATAAATATCGGCATCTCATCGACTCAGAGCATTTTATCCTCGATGATGCAGTAGTTTTCTCTATCACTTAGCATTTTCTTTTTATATATTTTTAACTTCATCGGTAACTAACTCTTTTATCTGACAGGTCGATGATCCAGTACCAATAATGAGCAAAAGTAATCGACCGTTTGACCTTCAACCAACATCCCCGGTTTCTCTCATCGGCCACAACGCTCCAACTCTGGCAGCTTTGATGCATCAGGGAGCTCGTTTCAAGAAGATGACTACCAAATGCTCCAAGACCTCTCCATCGGTCACAGCTACCACTTTGGCACAGACTTTTAAAGTAAAAACCCATGATCATTCTAGTCATGCCGATCCTAGTTCATACTTTCAATCTTTATATTAACTTATAAAATTTATATCTTGTATGCACCTTATAGCAACAAACTAGTGCATCGGCAAGAATCCAAGGCATTCAACCATCAGGTGCCGATGCGCCCCAGCCGACAACTGCAAAGGCTAAAGCCAAATGCAAGGTCACAAAAGACACTAAGGCCCAATTGAAGTGACAGAAGGCTACACCATCCTCTCCTCCTCAACCAACACCTCAGAGTAATGTCGAACCGGCCGATGCACCTGAACAAACAGTTGATCCAAGCAACCAAGGAACGTTATCGGCCATTGTTCCCGAACAAATTATAGCTGTCCCTACACAAGGTACCTCAACGACTTATTATTTTTATCTGATGATCATTTATTATACTTAGTATTAACCGATCTTGCAGCTGAAGACATTTCATCGGTAAATCCAGCCGATCAGGGTGTAATTCAAATCATCTCTTCCAGCCAAAGGCAAGAAATTGCCTTGAAACAAGTAAGTCATTTGATTTAGTCGATCTGCACTATCCATACTTATCTCCGAGTGACTCATCTCCCTTCTGTTTTCAGGAACAAGACTCCTCCGATAGCTTATTTTCTTTCACCATCGACATTCCAGATGATGAATGAGAAGAGGCAAGCTCTATGCTAGCACTTGTTACAGTATCAGCTGAAGTCAAATCCAAGCTGGAGGACCTATTGGGCTTATTGCAGCAGGACACAACTCAACTGGTGGATGACTCTGACCCAGCAAAAGCCATTTTCAAGACAATCCGCACTCAAGGTTCCTACCAATGCTGAAGAAGTACTTTTTCAAGCTGCTCATCTAGAGAGTCGCTAGCTTCAATATCAAAAGGCCACTCAACGTCTTGCCGATAGCGCCGCCCAAGCTCAACTCAAGGAAGAGATGCTACAAGTGAAATCCATAGCCGAGGAGAAGCACAAAAGCATCAGCAATTTGCAAGTCTCAAGCACTAAATTGAAGTAGAAGGTCTCAGACCTATCGGCAAAGAGAGAAGCTTTACTAGCTGAACTTAAGCAGGTCGAAGAAGCGATGACTCAGGCCAAGCAAGAAGAAAGTCAGCTGCCCGATATGATCAAGAGTCTTCAGCAAGAAAGGGATGCCCAAGCCCGCAAAGCCCTGCTAATGAAGAAGAAGCTTAAGCCAGTGGAGGGCTCAGCCGATGAAGACACCAAAGAGATAGAGGAAGCCAATCATATTCGCCTGCGTGTGATATTGCCTATCCAGACTCTGTTGAACTTGTAACTTTCTTTCATCGGTAATATGTCGTACCAGCCCCTCTACGAACACTAGTATTTTGTCCACCTGATAGGATTGTTATCGGCACTTAAACTTTTATGCATTGACCCAGATGCTAGGATAGTACTTCTTTAAATACTTTCCATTTAATGCTCTGGGAAATTCAACCCCTTTGAGGGTTTCTAAAATATAAGCATTGCTAGGAGCAGACCATTTTATCCGATAAGGATCTTCCCAATTAGGAGACCATTTACCAAACTTTGAACTCTTAGTCCCAATTGGTAGAATCAATTTCCAGACTAAGTCTCCATCGGCAAACTACTTAGTTTTTACTCTTTTGTCATACCATTTGGCCACTCTCCTCATATTCTCCTCAATGCTAATCAGAGCTTTCAACCGATATCCTCCCAAATCTTCCAATTCATCTTTCATCAGAGTAGTATAATCATCGGTAGTTAACTGATCCTGAGAGAATATCAGCCTAGAGCCTGTTTTAATTTCCCAAGGTAATACTGCATCGTGCCCATATACCAATTGATAAGTTGACACTTTAACTGCACCATGACATGCCATTCGATATGACCATAGGGCTTCATTTAACACTGCATGCCACCGCCTAGGATTTTCTTCAATCTTTTGCTTGATAAGTTTAATGATTCCTTTGTTATAAGCTTCGGCCTGTCCATTAGCTTGAGAATAATAAGGAGAGGAATTTAAAATCTTAATTCCCATACCGATTGTGAATCCATCAAACTCTCCTGATGTAATAGTACCCTAATCGGTAGTAATCGTCTGAGGAATACAAATCAGAAGACAATGTGCTCCTTTACAAAATCAATCATGTTGGTTGATGTCACCTTTTTCAAAGGAATTGCTTCAACCCACTTAGTGAAATAATCGGTAGCAACAAGTATAAACTTATGCCCTTTGCTCGATGGTGGATAAATTTGACCGATTAGATGAATAGCCCATCCTTGGAACGGCTAGGGTTTAATGATAGGGTTCATGGCCGATGCAGGTGCTCTTTGAATATTGCCAAACTGCTGACATCCTTGGCATCCTTTGAAATACTTGAAACAATCTTCGAGAATAGTCGGCCAATAATATCCATTCCTTCTAATCATCCACTTCATTATAAAAGCCGACTGATGTGCTCCACATACTCCCTCATGAATTTCACCCATCAAACTTTTTGATTCATCATCACCAAGACATCTGAGTAAAATCCCATCCAAAGTACGATAATATAGGTCATCATCGAGGAGTGCATACTTAGTGGCTTGAAATCTAACGCGTCTTTCGACTTTCTTAGAGGGATCTTTCAAGTAATTGATGATTTTCATTCTCCAATCATCGGCACTGGTTGCCAATGTGAGCACCTCCAGGACAGACTAATATCCCGAGGCGTACTGAGCTAGCCGATTGGCTTCTTCATTATGCAATCGGGAAATATGTTACAAATGGAAAATCTTAAATTCTTTCAACAATTGCAAACATCTCTCATAATGTGACACTACAAGAAATATATGGTTTTTTAACGTTTTTAGTATGACAATTGTAAAAATGTTACTATATCCTCCATTTTGTGACATTATATTTTAGGCATAGTGACTTAGTGACAATTAAAAGTGGTATGTCACAATAAATGTCATTTAACAAGTTTGATTTCATCTAGTGACTATTTTCTATGTCACAAGGCCTGTTTGTGTGTCACAAATTATTTTATTAATTTTTTTAAAAGAACTTTCCATATGAGAAAATATGTAAGTTTTGTGAATAATGTAACTGTCACTTGGTCGGATGAATAAATGACCAAAAAAAAGTTGTAGATCTTGACTTTTTCAACTGAAATCATTTACTACTTTAAAATATTGTTTCAAGTTGATATTTTTTAAAATTCAAATTTTAAATTGATGAAACAAAGTCACATAAAAGGATGACCAAAATAAAAGTTGTAGATCTAAAAAAGTTATAGAACTTTGTAGATGATAACTTTTTCACTCGAAATCATTTACTACTCCAAACTATAAAAGTTTATAAACTTATAGAAAGAAAAAAGAAAAATAAAAATAAAAAGGGATCCACAATTTCCTATTTGGCACATGATTTCTAGTATGGCCCATGATTTTCTGTCTGTCGGACGGATGAAATCTTTGCAAAACTGAAACCCTAACTTCTTATTATCCCCTCCCCCACTCCACACCATCTGCCCCCTCCTCCTCCCACGCATCTGCACCGAGCCGCCACACAGCCCCACTGTTCAGCCCCTGCCGCGAGCACGCCTCCCCGCCCCGGCCCCAACCCCGCTGCTTCCTCCAGTGGTGGCCCTCTACGGTGGCGGTGCCGCCTCCACCAGATCTGGTGCTCGGTGCCCCCTCCACCAGGATGACGATGAGGAGCAGCAGGCAGGCGGCGTGGGTCGAGGTCGGGGCATGACGACGGCGTGCAGCATGGCACCGACGGGCGCAAGCGCTGGCGCACGTGCGGGCTCAGCCGTGGCCTCACGGTCATGCGCAGGCTCAGTTGCGGCTTCTAGGCAAACGCCGCTGCCATACGCTAGGTCTTCGTTGGCCCCTGGGAGGAGCACGCACAAGGTATAACCAAATTGTGGTGCTATCTGAGTGCTGGTTTGTTGGTTGAGCAATACTAGAACTGAACTGACTCTAGCTCAGCTTGCAGGCGGATACACCTGGTGTTCTACATAGTTGGGCTTGCTTTGTTTGTTTCATATAGCTTGGTTGGTGCAGGGAGTGAAACACAAACATGCTGGTAGATTTTTTGAATTAGAAGTGGAATGCCTTTTTAACACTTTCAACTTTGAGTACTCATATCAATTTGGTTTGCTTTATGTATGTTGGTTTGCTTCTGTTTGTGACGGGAGTGAGGGCGTGCGTGTCTTTGCCAGGAGATGCACTAGTAAGATGGATTAGCTTAAAATTATTGTGGTTCTTTAATTTTTCATGATGATTCACCCATATGTACTGCTGATTCACTGATTATTCTGAATCTATAGCTTGATGATTTATTTGAGGGACAGGAAATGCACTACTTGTGCTTGTGCAAGAATCCAGTTGATAGCACTAGAACATGAACAAAAGATAATATGTCTAAACTTCATGCAGGCAGCATTATGATTTATGAAAATAATGCTGGCTTAGTGACTCCTACCCATGCATATGGATACTGATATTATAGAAACCTAATGAACATAGACATGGTTTAAATATGATGTTATCAAGTAAACTAGACCTAGAACTGAGAAACATTGTACCTATAGTTCAGAGGAAATAGAACCAAAGTTATAATTCTCGTTATATGCTGCCATAGATTCAGTGTATCTACAAACTTTCCCTTCCATATAATCCACACCTTCACATATTAATCATATGATTTCTGAGCCATTCACATTGCCTGTATGATTCTGTTTAGTACAATATGGCTCCAATTTGTTGTGTACAAAAAAGACTGGAACCTAAAAAATTTAGTGAGTTCAGACAAATCAAAGACACAAGTAAAATTCTTATAGCTCGTCCCCCTAGATTCAGTGTGTACAAACAAATAGAAGACACAGAGGTAGTCCATGTATCTATATATATTTTAAGCTTAGTGTAGTTGGATGGAAACACACCTATTCTTTCTCTGATCTTATACTAATCAAGCAGCATGTACAAAAACCTATGTGTTGGGTACCATAATAAGGGATACCCAAATCAGAGCAATAAAAAATACAAAAAACATACTAACCACAATCACCAGGGTACGGGCCTCAGTTCATTCAACTCGCCCGACCCCTAAGGGCCTCGGACGCAAGTTCCGACTCGCCCGACCCCTCAGGGCCTCGGACGCAAGTTCCGACTCGCCCGACCCCTCAGGGCCTCGGACGCAAGTTCCGACTCGCCCGACCCCTCAGGGCCTCGGACGCAAGTTCCGACTCGCCCGATCCCTCAGGGTCTCGGACGCAGGTTCCGTCTCGCCCGACCCCTTATGGGCCCGGGCGCCGGATCCCGATCCACCCGGTCAACAAGACTTTCACCATACGGCGCCCATACCCGCGAGGTGACAGACGCGATGGCTTCCATACCGCAGCAGGGCAAGGCGACAACTATTCCAACCACCCCGGGCACTGCAACATTACCTTTTTCACTGTGTGCCCTTACCTCTTTCACTGTGGCGTACTGCCGCACAGTAGAAAGGGAATGGGAGAGATAAATCAGCACCACTATTTGGGGTCTTTTCCGCGATTGACGGGATGTGCAGCAGTGCTGGCGATCCGACCCCCGCGACCCCTACAGGGCTCGGTAACCCCCTACAGGAACAACCATGCTGTCAACCATCCCTCAAGGACGAGATGGACCAGCCTCAACAGGGTCGGGACTGTGTTTTCACCATTCAATAAAAGAAATCTACTCATGTAAATACTTGGTCTTCCCTTGAGACTATAAAAGTGGAGCCAGGGTTCGCAACTAAGAACGGGTTCAAAAAGTTCACACGCACACAACACTCTTTCTCAGAGCAGCAACCCGCACTCTGTCCACCACCAAGCCGAGACTTGGGACTTAGCCCTCTCTCGCAACCAGCTTGTACCCCCTACTACAAGCACCTTTGGGTGCAAGGTTATACAGAATCCACAGCCACACTGGACGTAGGGCATTCTTGGCCCGAACCAGTATAAACTCTCTGTGTCTCACTTGCATCACCATCCAAATTTGGGTAGTCATGCAGACTTATACTTGTTAGTGCCTAGACCACGAGTCTAGACGCCGACAGTTGGCGCGCCAGGTAGGGGCCTTCTGCGTGACATCCACCTGTCCCTACTAGGAAGATTTGGATGGCAGACGGATTTCGCCTGCTCCGTCGTGGCACCATCAAGACGTTTGGGAGTTTGGAGTTCATGTCCCTCAGTTCCGGCTACGACATGGTCCTCCTCCCGCCACGTGGTGATGTCGAGCCTGCTCCCGAGCCGATCCCACCACAGTCAGTGCGTGGGAGCCGTTCGGGACACCATGCGGGGGGCGCCCGGCGGGGGCGTCAGAGATCAAGGATCTCCGACCCTACCACTGAGGCCAGGTTCCGTCCAGCCCTCCCCCCGCATATTCCTCACCAGGTCGCCCGCTCCTCCGGCCCGACAGGCGCTAGAGGAAGGGCTCGCGGGGCATCAGGCTCCGCCCCCAGGACCAACAGAGGATCATCGCGGCCACCCGTCCCACCCCGTTCGAAGGGGAAGGCACGGCCCGCGCCCGTCCCCCGCAAGGGGGACAAAGGGGCCTCAACATCTGTTCCTCCTCCACCCATGGGTAAGAGCAACAGCGGCACCTCTCGAGTTACCTTTTGGGCTCAGGAACGCCGCCACCACCTATGCCTCTTCCGTGAGCACTTCATTAAGTGCGTATGCGGAACTTCCGGGGCACCACTTGAGGTCTACTCTGGACCTCGTTTCCACACCGCCCGTCTCATCATACCCAGAGGACCTCACCTCGGGTGACGACGAGTGGGCTGGCGCTGATTTCTCCGAGTGTGGCGACCCGGAGACCATCATGCGCTTCTTGGAGGCCAGCAACTATTGTCTTGGCTACTCCGACTCCGACGACGGAAGTTACGACCCGTCACAAGAGTGTTTCAACTTGGAAGTTGGGGGCACGCCGCATAACGCCCAGGGGGACGCCGGGCCCTCTAGGCAAGAAAATGCAACTCCGCCCCCCAATCCAACTCCCGGAACCAATCCCGGAGCCCGTGGGGTAGCATCAGCCCCCGCTGGAGGACATCGCCCTGACCTCGTGCAGCTCGACGAGCTGGAGGCCAGGCTCGAAGAAGAACGCACACGTCTCCGCCAACTCCGCGAAGCCCTGGTCCGAGAGCCGGCTGGCCGCGGAGACGGAGGTGAAGCTAGACGCCGCGCCCGAGACGTCAACCGTCGCATCGTCGAGGATACAGGGGGTGACGCCCCGGTCTTCAGCACGGCCAGCCAGAATGTCACGGCCGCCGCACTCCTCCTCAGAGCCATGCCCGAGCCATCGACTCCTGAAGGAAGGAGAGTGCGCCAGGGACTACGTGGTCTCCTGGAGCAGGCTGTGGTACAGAACGCGGAAAGTTCTGCGTCACAATCCCACGGCTCGAAACGCCGAGAAGACCGCCCCCCTCCTAACAAGGCACCAACGGTGCAGGGTCCGCTGTCCCCTGATCCACAAAGGGGCAACAGGGCCCCGTCAGTCCACGAACGCGTCGGGGCAGGTGTGGACGTGCGAGCCAACCTCGAGGCCAGGCGACGCGACAGGGACGAGGCCGAGTCCCGACGCTACCGACCCCGCCGAGGCGGGAGGTACGACCCCGATCACGATCGCAGCACGTCACCAGAGCCTCCGGGTCCCCGCGTCTTTAGTGAGGCCATACGCAGGGCCAAGTTCCCTGCGCGATTCTGACAGCCCGCCAACCTCGTCAAGTACTCAGGAGAAACTAACCCTGAGCTTTGGCTAGCGGATTACCGCCTGGCATGCCAGCTAGGCGGAGCGGACGACGACCTGCTCATCATCCGCAACCTCCCACTGCATCTGGCCGACACGGCCAGGGCATGGCTTGAGCACCTTCCTGAGCGCATCATCCACGACTGGGCCGACCTGTTTAGGATCTTCGTTGGGAACTTCCAGGGCACGTACGTGCGCCCTGGGAACTCCTGGGACCTCAGGAGTTGCCGGCAGAAGCCCGATGAGTCCCTCCGAGATTTCATCAGGCGATTCTCCAAGCAGTGCACCGAGCTCCCCAACATCACGGACTCCGACGTCATCGGAGCCTTCATTTCTGGCACCACTTGCAAGGAGCTCGTACACGAGCTCGGACGCAAGACCCCTACGAGCACCAGCCAGCTGCTCGACATCGCCACCAACTTTGCCTCAGGCGAAGAAGCAGTTGGCGCCATTTTCTCCGACAGCACAGCCAAGGGGAAACAGAAGGCTGAGGCCACCGAGGCCTCGGGATAGCGCGACCCCAAGAAGAAGAAGAAGGGCCGCAAGGGGCGGCAGGGTCAGTCGGACGACAACCTGGTCGCCGCGGCAGATCGCAAGAACCCCAAGCGGGCTCCTGCTGGCCCCGGCCTCTTCGACGAAATGTTGAAGAAGCCGTGCCCCTATCATAGGGGGCCGACCAAACACACCCTTGAGGAGTGCACCGTCCTCCGTCGATACTACACCGACATCATCACCAAGGAGAGTGCCGAAGAGCCTCCCAAGGACAACGACCTCCAGGGGGAAGATTTCCCCAAGGTCAAGAACTGCGTTCTGATCTTTGGGGGACGAGCGGCTCGCCTCACTGCGAGTCAGAGGAAGCGCGAACTCCGAGAAGTCTGCGCAGTCAGTACGGCCGCGCCCTCGCACCTCAAATGGTCCGAGAGCGCGGTCACGTTCGACAGACATGATCACCCGGATCGGATTCCCAATCCCGGGAGCTATCCTCTGATCGTCGACCCCATCATCGCCGAGACCCGTCTCACTAAGGTGCTGATGGATGGAGGCAGCGGCCTCAACATCCTCTATGCTGAGACTCTAGCCCTCATGGGGATCAGCAAGTCCCGGCTGAGGAACGACACCGCGCCATTCCACGGAGTGGTGCCGGGACATCGTGCCCACCCCCTCGGATAGATCGATCTGTCCGTCTGCTTCGGGACCCCCGACAACTTTAGACGGGAAGTCCTCACCTTCGACGTGGTCGGGTTCCCAGGGACCTACCACGCGATCCTGGGACGACCATGCTACGCCAAGTTCATGGCCGTCCCCAACTATATCTACCTCAAGCTCAAGATGCCAGGGCCAAAGGGCATCATCACCGTCAGCACGACCAGCCAGCACGCCTACCAGTGCGACGTCGAGTGCGTCGAGCAGGCCGAGGCTCTGGCAGAATCTCTGGCCATCCTCACTGGCCTCGGCGACTGTGACCAGGACGTCCCCGACCCCAAACGTCACGTCGGGAGCTTCGAGCCGGCGGAGGAAACTAAGCTAGTCTTCCTCGACCCCGAAACCTCTGAGGGCAAGGCGTTGAGGATCAGCTCCAGCCTCGACCCCAAATAGGAAGTGGTGCTCGTCGACTTTCTCCGCGCAAACGCCGACATATTTGCGTGGAGTCCCTTGGACATGCCTGGGATACCGAGGGAAGTCGCCGAGCACTCCTTGGACATCCGAGCCGGCTCCAAACCCGTGAAACAACGCCTGCGTCGATTCGACGAGGAGAAGCGTCGGGCCATCGGGGAGGAGATCCACAAGCTGCTGGCGGCCGGATTCATCAAGGAGGTATTCCATCCCGAGTGGTTAGCCAACCCCATGCTAGTTAAGAATAAAAATGGGAAGTGGAGGATGTGTGTAGATTATACTAGTTTAAATAAAGCATGTCCAAAGAATCCCTTTCCTTTACCTCGTATCGATCAAATAGTTGACTCTACCGCGGGATGTGAAATTTTGTCTTTTCTTGATGCTTATTCCGGCTACCACCAAATCAAGATGAAAGAGTCCGACCAGCTCGCGACTTCATTCATCACCCCTTTCGGAATGTATTGCTACGTAACCATGCCTTTTGGCCTCAAGAACGCGGGGGCTACATATCAACGATGTATGCTCCAGGTTTTGGGGAACCTTATAGGCAAAACGGTAGAGGCTTACGTAGACGACATTGTCGTCAAGTCCAGGGAAGCGAGCGGCCTGGTTGCCGACCTCGAAGAAACATTCTGATGCCTTAGGGCGAAAGGGATCAGACTCAACCCCGAAAAGTGCGTTTTCGGGGTCCCCCGAGGTATGCTCCTTGGGTTTATTGTGTCTGAACGGGGGATCGAGGCCAACCCAGAAAAGGTCTCGGCCATCGCAAATATGGGCCCAATTCGTAACCTAAACGGAGTACAGAGGGTGATGGGATGCCTAGCCTCCCTAAGCCGTTTCATTTCTCGCCTCGGGGAAAAAGGGCTGCCTCTGTATAGGTTACTTAGGAAATCTGAGCACTTTTCCTGGACCCCCGAGGCCCAGGAAGCCCTTGACAAGCTCAAGGCTCTGCTCACCAATCCTCCCATCCTGGTACCCCCCGCCGAGGGGGAACCACTACTTCTCTACGTCGCAGCCACTGATCAGGTGGCCAGCGCAGCTATCGTGGTCGAAAGGAAGGAAGAAGGGCACGCCCTGCCGGTCCAAAGGCCGGTATACTTCATCAGTGAAGTACTCTCCGACACAAAGACCCGATACCCCCAGATCCAAAAATTACTCTACGCAGTAGTGTTGGCCCGGCGCAAGCTCCGACATTACTTTGAATCTCACCCGGTCTCAGTGGTCTCATCTTTCCCTTTGGGAGAAGTAATTCAGAACCGAGAGGCCAACGGAAGGATTGCCAAATGGGCCATAGAGCTCATGGGCGATGGGATCACCTATGAGCCTCGCAGAGCCATAAAGTCCTAGGTCCTGGCAGACTTTGTGGCGGAGTGGACTGGGACTCAGCTCCCGCCACCTCAAATCCAGCACGAGTGCTGGACCATGTACTTCGACGGGTCTTTGATGAAAACCGGGGCCGGCGCGGGCCTTGTCTTCATCTCACCCCTCGGGGTAAGGATGCGATACGCAATCCGGCTCCATTTCCCTGCTTCAAACAATGAAGCAGAGTACGAGGCCCTTGTTAACGGTCTCCACATCGTGATCGAGCTTGGGATCAAACGGCTCGACGTCCGAGGCGATTCTAGACTCATCATCGATCAAGTCATGAAAGAATCCAGCTGCCATGACCCCAAGATGGACGCGTACTGCAAAGCGGTTCGACGCCTGGAAGAAAAGTTCGACGGCCTCGAACTTAACCACATGCTAAGGAAGTATAATGAGGCCGCCGACGCGCTCGCCAAGATGGCATCCGAGCGGGCCACGGTCCCCCCGGATGTTTTCTTCAGTGACCTCTACAAACCTTCCGTCGACTACAAGGACGACGGGGGGTCGGACAAACACCCAAGCAAACAAAGTTCCGACCCCAAAGACGCTGCCGCTCAAGAACAGGAGGCCATGGACATCGAGCCAGAGCCACCTGCACCTGACGACTCGCCCGACTGGCGCTACCCTTTGCTTCAACGCCTGGTCGACGACACTTTGCCCCTGGACCAGGCCGAAGCAAGGCGCGTGGCTCGTCGTGCCAAGACCTTTGTCCTCCTTGATGGGGAGATGTATAAGCGAAGCCCCTCGGGCGTCCTCATGCGGTGCATCCCACGTCAAGAGGGGGTCAAGCTCCTACAGGACATTCACTCGGGGGCTTGTGGCCATCACGCCGCACCTCGGACGTTGGTAGGAAATGCCTTCCGATAAGGTTTCTACTGGCCCACCGCCGTAGCCGACGCCACAGAGATCGTCAGGGCCTGTAAGGGATGCCAGTTTTATGCTCGGCAGATACACCTACCCGCTCAGGCCCTGCAAACGATCCCGATCACCTGGCCTTTTGCTGTCTGGGGCCTCGACCTGGTCGGGCCTCTGCAGAAAGCACCCGGGGGCTTCACCCACTTGCTTGTCGCAATCGATAAGTTCTCCAAGTGGATCGAAGTCCGACCCATTACAAGGATCAAGGCTGAGCAAGCAGTGTTGTTCTTCACAGACATCATCCATCGATTTGGAGTACCGAACTCCATAATCACCGACAATGGCACACAGTTCACTGGGCAAAAATTCTTGCAGTTCTGCGACAGATACCACATACGTGTGGACTGGGCGGCAGTGGCTCACCCCAAGACCAATGGTCAAGTGGAGCGTGCCAATGGCATGATCCTCCAGGGTTTGAAGCCCAGGATTTTCAACCGTCTGAACAAGTTTGGAAAATTGTGGCTCAAAGAGCTACCGGCCGTGGTCTGGAGTCTGAGAACCTCCCGAAGCGGAGCCACAGGCTTCACCCCGTTCTTCATGGTCTATGGGTCGGAAGCCGTCCTCCCCACTGACCTAGAGTACGGGTCCCCAAGGGTACAAGCCTACAACGAGAATAGCGGCAAGACGTTCCAAGAAGACGCGCTGGACCAGCTGGATGAAGCCAGGGACGTAGCCCTCCTACACTCCGCCAAGTACCAGCAGGCCCTCCGCCGATACCATGCGCAGCGGATCCGAGGCCGAGCCTTTCAAGTCGACGACTTGGTACTAAGGCTCAGACAGAGCAACAAGGGTCGTCACAAGTTCACACCCCCCTGGGAAGGACCCTTCGTCATCGCCGAAGTCCTCCGACCCGGGACCTACAAGCTCGCCAATGAAGCGGGAGAGGTCTTCAAAAACGCATGGAACATAGAACAGCTACGTCGCTTTTACCCTTAGAACTTCTTGTAAAAATTTTTGTTTGTTCATCACCTTGGAGGAATAAATGAAAAATTAAGTTATATGGCCCTTTTTAATCAGGGAGCCTCGGACCTGCCCAGCAGAGTCCGAGCCTCCCTCGGGGGCTACATGGGGGGGAACCCCCCGTGTCAACTCCAAATCTTTTTCCTTTCTTCGTGCAAGTTAAAAGAACTCCGACCCAAGGTCTTCCCCCTTTTCTCTTAGAATGTTTTAAGAAAACCAGAAACTCGCCCCACAAATCTTAAGGCATGAGCTCTAGGAAAAGTCAGCGCTCACGAGCAAAAACCGCTCCTACTCACCTTAGGCTCGGGGGACGGATTCGGACTTCTAAAAACTACTAAGGGAAAAAGGAAAAAGACTTAGGCTCGGGGTCTCTGGCTATCGCAAGTAGCTTACCCGACCTCGCGCTGCCGAGGTCGGATCGGCATAAGGAAAAAGAAAACAAGACATTTATGAAAAAAGCTTAAAGAGCAATTACACAAATGCCTACATTCAACGTTAAACATTGTATAATACAAAGGCCCACCGGCCTCAACACCCACATAAAGAAAAAAGAAAACTAAGAGTCCTACTGCCCTATCTCCCCAGGTCCTTGAGCCCCAAGGGGCGGAAGCTCCACCTCGTCGTCGAAGAAGGCGGCCAAGGCATCTCCGGGGGCAGCCACGGCGTCCTCAAGCCTCTGCACCTCCTCCTGGGCCTCAGTCTCGTCATCCGGGAGAATGTTGCCCTCACAGACTGCCGGCAAATCAATGCCGGCATAGTGAGAGCTCACCACCGCCAGGGCTTTCTTCACCCCGGCGTGGAGTGCCTCCCTCATCCTCTCCCCGGCCCGGGAGTAAAGAGCTTCGACCCGACTCCGCAGCGACGACCCGACGCCGATACCCCGAGCCCCTCACACGCCGAGGTGACCACGGCTTCAAGAGCCGAGCGGTCTGAAGCCTCGGCGTCAAGGGACTTTTGCAGGGCCTCGGCAGTAGAGGTCATCTCGACCACCTTCCTCTCCAATTCTGGTTGAAAAACAGAGTAAGAAGCAAAAATTCAGGAAAGGCTAACTCAAAAGTATAAAGGAGTCCAGGGTAAAGGGCGCAAGTCTTACCCTCGGCACGCTTCTCGTGCTCCGCCGAGCTCTGATGCCAGCGGGCCACCCGGCTTAGAGCCCCGGCTAGGTCGGTCTGAGCTTGGTTCAGGGCGAGGTCCTTTTCGGCGAGCAAAGCTTCAAGCCGAGCAACCTCACCCTTATACCCCTCAGCCACCGCCTTCTGCGCCTCGGATTCCTGGGCAAGGGCCCCAATCCTCTCCTCCAGGGGGGTGACCTTGTCCCGGGCCTCCCGAGCCTCGGTGGCCAGTGCCGAGCATTTTTGCCGAAGCTCGGCAGAAATCTCACACTCCTTCGCGAGCTCCCCCTCGGCCGCCTCCCTGGCAGCCCTCTCGTTCTCATAGGACGCCCGAGCGTCCCTCTCCCGATGGAGAAATACTGACTTCTCCAGGGAGGTGGCCTTGAGCGCCTACAAGATCGGAGATCACACCAGGAGTTAGTATTGCAAAGTGAGGATAAAACTACTTCACAACATGGATAAAAGTCTTACCTGAGCCAGATTAAACATGTCACGGGCCACGAGCTGAGAAGCTCGGTTGAGGGCCTCGACACCGGCACGCCCACACGCGTCCAGACCCTGCCAGAGGTAATTCTCTAACGGGTCATCCAGAACGAATCTGGCTCCCCCCTCGGCATCGCGGAGGTTGGGCCAGATTACGGGGCTCTTACCCCATCCGGAATCCGCCTCCCTTCCCGCCGCGGGAGCCTCGGGCACCGCGCTGGACACCACGATGGCTCGGCCTTCCTCGGTATGCGCAGGTCGGACCGCGCCCCCCAGATCAGCATCTCCCGAAGGAGGCGCAGCCCCGGGGGCAAGGGCCGTCCCCTCCGGTCCTTGGGGCTTCGGCGCCCCCGTGTCCTGCCTCCGGTGGCGCCCTCCCTCCTCGTAGCCCGGAGGCGGCGGCGATACGGGCCTAGCCGACCCGGGAGTTGACTGAGCCCCCCTCTTCACAGCTTTCAGGGGGGCCAGCGCCACCGAAGGCGCCTTTTGCTTACGGCTGGGGGAACAACATCAGGTTAGAAGAAAGAGAAAAACAAAAAATCAGCAGAGGAATCAGAAATCCTATACGTACTTCGCTCGGGGAGCAGACTTCTTCTGGGAGCTCGGAGCTCCTAGGGGGCTTCCCGCGGCGCCAGGGGCCGCCGGTCCGACCCCCGCCTCGCCTGCCGACGGCGCAGGAGACACCACGGCGGTCTCAGCCTGCAACGCCTCCACCAAGGCACCGGTTCCCGCCCCGGACGCTGGGGCGGGCTCGGCCAGAGCCTCTGGCACTACCGGTTGAGGTGGCGCCTCAGATCCGACCCCCGACGCCCTCTCCCCTTCTTGAGGACCCACCGGGGCTGAACCCTCACGAGGGGCGCTGTCCTCATCATCCACAATGATGTGGGGGGCGGCCTGTCCGCCGCCGGCGCTTGGGCCCCCTGGGGGGCCTCCGACCCCCCTCGGGCCTTCGACCCCTCCGGGGCCTCGATCCCCCCGCCGGCCGGAGGGATAACGTCATCCTCCTCCGCCAGCTCGTCGAGCCAGTCGGTGTTGTCTTCTCCGCCCTCTATCTCCGAGACCGAAGTCTCGGGAGACGGAGGCGGGGCGACCCCCGCCTTCTCGGCTTCACGGTGATTTTTGGCGGAGATCTCCCGCCGCTCCGCTTTCCGCGCTGCTTTGGCCTTCTTGTCCTCTTTGGCCTTCTTTTGCTCCTCATTCCGGGCCCGATTCTTGGCCCGGATCTCCTTGTCCTCCGGGACAGGGGGTGGGGAATCCTTGACAACTCCCATCCTCTGCAAACAATCAGGGATTAAGAAAAATGCAAAAAAAGAGAAGAAAGCGCAAATATCTACACTTACCAGAGAAATATAACCCTTCTCCGGGCGCATCGGAACCACCCGGGAGTTCTTCATGTCCGAGTGAGTCGTCTTCTCCACCCGGGAGGTGATGTACGAAGCCGATATCGGCTCGGCTAACATCCTCGTCCCTGACCAGGGGACCCCCCGGGTCATCTCGAACATGGGCATTCGCCGCTGCGCCAGCGGAAGCAAACTCCTCTTGTGGAAGGCGATTGCCACCGTGGCCGCGGTGACTTCGGCATCTCTCAACTTCTGAAGCCCCGCGAGAAGCGGGGCGAGCTTCTTCTGCTCCTCGGCCGGAGCACCCCACGCCCACTTCATGGGAACCTCCGTCACCATTTTCCCGGTGTACTTCGGCAGCAGGCCGCCGTCGTTCCGGAGGTAGAACCACCCGCTCTGCCACCCCCAGTTCGACGAGGGCATCGAACTCCAGATGTACAGCCCGGCCCACTGCTGACGGAGCTGCAGCGTGCAGCCACCGGCCCGCAGGGGGAATTTCTCCTTCCCCACGTAACGGGCCGCCATCTCCGCTTTGAAGAGGTGAAGCCAGAGATTCCAGTTGACTGGAACCCCCAGGAATCCCTCACAAACCGTGGTGAAGACGGCGGCCTACATCACCGAGTTTGGGTTCAGGTTGTGTAACTCCACCTCGTAGTAGTGGAGGATGGCCCTGATCAGGCGGTCGGAACCCCGAACCCCCGATCTAAGAACGACAGGAAGCACACCACATAGCCCGGCGGCGGGTTTGGCTCCCTGTCGTTCGCCGAGGGAACGATCCACTCTGGGAACCCGACGTCCTTGAGAGGACGGAGAATCCCGGCCTTCACGCGCGCCTCCAGCGCGGACTTGGTCACATTGCTGGGCGGCCACGCCTCGACGCCGGCCATGGCTCCGGGCGGAAGAGGAGAGTCTGCGCGGTGGAGGTGGAAGAGATGGCGGCAGAAGAAGGGGCAGGAGGCAAAGGTTTTGTGGCGCAGGAGCGAGAGGAAAGAAACCAAACCCCCAGCAGCCGCTTTTATAGAAGGGGGCGAGCCACGACCACGCCCCTACGAGGAAGGCCAAGCGGGAGAGAGAGCAACCGTCGCCCACTCAGGTGAAAAACTCGAAGCGCCAACTCCCTCCGATTCCCGCGCCCGCCGCACGCACGCATTAATTTCGCAGACGAAACGTCCCATCAAGCCGGGGCGAGACGGCACGGCCGTTTCGAGTCCCCGCGCGCCGCGCCTCAAAAGAAGCACCCTGAAAAGTTATGTCAGGGCGGTTCCTTCCAGGGGACGCGGCGCCCGACCCCCCGCGGACCAAGCGTCGTAGGGAGGTCTCCATCAGGCGCAGTTTTCTGTCTCGCCCGACCCCATCAAGACCCTGAGCTGAAGTTGCAAGGCGGTCTCCCGCCGGGCACAGATTCCGTCTCGCCCGACCCCCAACACTACAAAACAAGTCTGAAAAAAGCCTTTCGAGGCCCAAAATCCCCAGGCCATGGCCACCTACGTTCCAGAGGTTGCGAGACTGACCTGCGACACAGGTTCGAACAGTCGCCTCAGGATGACTGAGTGAGGGATGACTAGAGATGAGCACAATAGAGGCCAAGGTCCGAGCCCAACAGGGAGTCGGCGCATCTTTACAAGTCATATCCGAGACCCATGCGGGTATCACGTGAGTTGGATCTCACCGAGGGAGGCATCGAGCCCTCGGAACCTAACAAACCGTTCCGACATCCACCGTGACTGCCCTCGGGTACTTTTTGAGATGTGCCCATAAGGCCACTAGCCGACCCCTATCGAATGGGACTCGGACATCCACTCGGATCTACCCGCCTGCAGCTCCCGGGAAGCATCGTCACTCGCCCATCGAGGGTAGTACGGCACGACCCACCCCTCCTCCGAGCGAAAGGAAGAATGAGGGACGTAATTACAAGACGAGAAAGAACCTGATCGACCCTTACGGGGAAAGGGCTCGGGGACTTCCTCGCACCGTGGGAACAGGCACTACGTGTAAAGAACACGCAACCTATCCCTTAAAACACTCCAGACTATAGCTGTCAAGGGGTAAAAGCCTTTGAAGGAATAAACACCATTCCTCCAAAAGGCTCGGGGGCTACACCCGGCGGGTGCGCTCGCGCGCACCCCCCGGAGAAAAGTAAAAGGCTCCTAGTCGACTACAGTCTGTGGGGAAAGAACCTCGAAAGAGGTGACCTCACCACTTCAGAGGCTCGGGGGCTACTGTTGGGTACCATAATAAGGGATACCCAAATCAGAGCAATAAAAAATGCAAAAAACATACTAACCACAATCACCAGGGTACGGGCCTCAGTTCATTCAACTCGCCCGACCCCTCAGGGCCTCGGACGCAAGTTCCGACTCGCCCGACCCCTCAGGGCCTCGGACGCAAGTTCCGACTCGCCCGACCCCTCAGGGCCTCGGACTCAAGTTCCGCCTCGCCCAACCCGACTCGCCCGACCCCTCAGGGCCTCGGACGCAAGTTCCGACTCGCCCGACCCCTCAGGGCCTCGGACGCAAGTTCCGACTCGCCCGATCCCTCAGGGTCTCGGACGCAGGTTCCGTCTCGCCCGACCCCTTATGGGCCCGGGCGCCGGATCCCGATCCACCCGGTCAACAAGACTTTCACCATACGGCGCCCATACCCACGAGGTGACAGACGCGATGGCTTCCATACCGCAGCAGGGCAAGGCGACAACTATTCCAACCACCCCGGGCACTGCAGCATTACCTTTTTCACTGTGTGCCCTTACCTCTTTCACTGTGGCGTACTGCCGCACAGTAGAAAGGGAATGGGAGAGGTAAATCAGCACCACTATTTGGGGTCTTTTCCGCTATTGACGGGATGTGCAGCAGTGCTGGCGATCCGACCCCCGCGACCCCTACAGGGCTCGGTAACCCCCTACAGGAACAACCATGCTGTCAACCATCCCTCAAGGACGAGATGGACCAGCCTCAACAGGGTCGGGACTGTGTTTTCACCATTCAATAAAAGAAATCTACTCATGTAAATACTTGGTCTTCCCTTGAGACTATAAAAGGGCAGCCAGGGTTCGCAACTAAAAACGGGTTCAAAAAGTTCACACGCACACAACACTCTTTCTCAGAGCAGCAACCCGCACTCTGTCCACCACCAAGCCGAGACCTGGGACTTAGCCCTCTCTCGCAACCAGCTTGTACCCCCTACTACAAGCACCTTTGGGTGTAAGGTTATACAGAATCCACAGCCACACTGGACGTAGGGCATTCTTGGCCCGAACCAGTATAAACTCTCTGTGTCTCACTTGCATCACCATCCAAATTTGGATAGTCACGCAGACTTATACTTGTTAGTGCCTAGACCACGAGTCTAGACGCCGACACTATGATCAGTCATGTGGTTTTCAGTTTTCATCAGTAGACGATTTCATGGCTCATCAGTAGACGATTTCATGGTTCACGTGCAATTAGAAAATTATTATTAAAAAAATAGAGATCTAGCAAGTTTTGGTGCTTTAATTTTTTGAATGAAAGATCTGGCTAGTTTGCGAATTAATATATGGAACTACTATCTTTCATATTTTTTCACTGGGAGTTCTCTGGCTAATCAAATAGCATATCTTCACTTGCAGAATTTTTCTACAAGAACCATCAGGGGATATCTTGGTATTCTTAACTGGTCAGGATGACATAGAAGGCGCTGTTAAGTTGCTGAATGAAGCAATTCAGCACCTTGGAAGACATTATTTGGGTAATTTCTTCTCTTTGCATCAGAGAAAATGGCGAACTGAACTAGGTTAATCCTACTAGTTATGTCCAAGTGATGATATTCTAGAAGTGCATTAACTATCAGTTAGCTGAAATGTGCATTATCTTGCTTACTAACATATGCAGACTGCATCAACTCCTGGACCGACAAAGGCATAATGCAACCGCTCATTAACCAAAATACTATAAGAGCAACATCAAGCCATCAGCAGCTAGGCGCGCTCTGCACTAGTTAGTTCAAAATAAGGTTGCAACAGCTAAGCTTTTCATGCCAGACAACCCCTATGCAGCCTATTCAGGAAATCAGGCCATGCATGTCCTGTTAAATTGCATTCTGCTTGCGGTTGTAAATTTTGGTTTCTATTTCTAATACATTCAGATTGCTTCAATTTTCAGACTTGCTGATTTTGCCTAAACATGTGCACGAAGTAACTTAACATTGGTTTTGAACATTGTATTATTATAATGTTTATGCATAGATATTTATGTGATATCCAGTAATACTAATAACTTTGAATTATATCTTGTTGTGTGGTAAAATATATCTTTTTCATGTCTTTGAAATCACTAGATTTTGAGTCTATATATTTTGTGAGAGATTTTTGAATAATTGCAGCTTATCCTTTACTGTATATTTGTAGGGTCTAAACTTCAGAGGAATAACTGACTAAAGCAATTGGTACTTGCTTATCACTAGAATGCCGTTATGCCCTTACACATGTGCTGCTGCTGCAGGTTTAAATTTGAGACTTGAGACCCTACATGTGTAATGAATTGGTGGATTGATGTAATGATATTGTATTTACTGTGGAGATGTTAATTTATTTGGATCCGATGTTTTATATGTTGAAAAATTATATGGATGCAATTATATGGGCTGAATTGTGTGTGCTGGGAAAAAAATTGGCTGAATTTTGTGGACTCGGGAAAAATATGGGCTGAAATATGTGAGATAAAATACGTGATGTATTATGAGATTAAAAAAAATATTATATGGGATGACTTGTTGTCGGCTCGAAATCTATATGGGTTCTAATTGAAAACAATAGACCAGCTAACACCACTCTAAATAGATTTTAGGCCCATGAGCTATGTGGGCTTTAGTAGGCCAAAACTCATTTTATGACATTTTTTCTCCCTATCATGTCAGCTGCCACATGGCAAGGCCTACGATTTTGTGACAATAAAGCAATGTCATAAGCTAGTGACATGAACTAAACAAATGTCACATAATCATTTTATGACGCGGGCTTTGCCACGTTTTGATTTTTGTCAACTTGATGTCACAAATCTTAATTTGTAACATAAATTTAATATATTGTGACATAACTAAACGTTAAAAAACCATATGTTTCTTGTAGTGTGAGATTAAAACCTCACTTCGACATTCATAACCCTAGTAAACTGATTTATAACAAGCATAGAATCACCAAAGATTTCCATGGCATCGGCATGAATCTCTATTAGTAATTCTAACCCTTTCACCAAAGCTTGATACTCAGTCTGATTGTTCGTCGATGTAGCAACAATCAGCAATGAAAACTCATACTTTCTTCCTCGAGGAGAAATTAGCACTATGCCGATACCTGCTCCTTGATCGCATGTAGATCCATCAAAGAAAAGCGTCCAAGGAGCAAATTCCAAAGAATCAACTGAACTGCAATGTTGAAAGGTCCAAATGGCTAGAGGGGGGTGAATAGCCTATTTAAATTTTCTACAAACTTCACTAAGCAAGTGAATTAGTAAAACAAATAGCGAAGCAATTCTAGCACTAGCTCAACTAAGCTATGCAAGCCACCTACACAAACTAGTACAAGGCTAAACACTAAAGCACAACAACAAGAGAAGGCTAGTTGCACTCCTAAACAAGAAGACTAAACTAAACAAGCTAAACAACTAGCAAGGTATACAAGAAAGTAAAGGAGTGGAGAGTGATTGTTATACCAACATTGTAGAGTAGAGATATATCTAACCAATCACTTACAATCATAAGAGAATCCTCAGCAAGAGATGACACAAGATTTTTATCGAGGTTCACTTGCTTCCCGACAAGCTAGTCCTCGTTGTGGCGATACACCCACTTGATAGATCACGAGCTAATTGGCAATCCAAAGCCAAACCCTCAGCGGGTGCCGCACATCCACTCACATGATGGGGATCCTCCCAGCCACGAGCAATCCACTAGAGTAGCCAATTGCGATCTCCCGCGGGGAAGGCTCAAGAACCCCTCGCAAATCACTTGGTGAGGCTCGAAACAATCTCCAATCACGAGCTCAACACCACCGCTGCTACAAGCCGTCTAGGCCGTCAGAAAACACCCAAGAGTAACAAGAAATCCGCAGCAAACTCAAGAATCAAATGCCACTAGATGCAACTCTCAATGCAAGCACTTGAATCTCACTCAATCTCACAAAGATTAACAATCAAGCAAGGAGATGAGTGGAAGGAGTGTTCTCTATCTCAAAGTATGCCTCAAGTAATCAAATGTGCAAGAGATGCCCTCCCAAAGCCAGCCACCTCCTATTTATAAGCCCCCTCAAAGAACTAGTCGTTGGCCACTTTCACTGGGCTGAAAACGGGGGCACCGGACGCTGCTAAGTGAGCACCAGACGCTCGATCCCCTGCATCCAGTGCACTGGAGTTAGCCACGTGTCCTTGAAACTCCCGTGTCAGTCTCTAATGGCTACCTGCAAAGCACCGGACGCTCTGCAGGTCCACACCGGACGCGTCCGGTGCACACCAAACTAAAACTCAGGGAGGTATGCAAAACCTCAGGGTCACCAGACGCTAAGCACCGGACCGTCCGGTGCTCACCGGACTCATACCCAGAGAGGTTCGTAAAACGCCCGCACACCGGACGCTGAGCACCGGACTCACTCCGGTGCGTCCGGTGCACTCTGCTACACCCGACAGTACACCGGACGCTAAAGGCCAGCGTCCAGTGCCTCTACGCAGTGCGTCCGGTGAGAAACACTCCCGTGACTTCTCCAAAATTCCCACCGGTACAATAGAAAATATACACTTATTTTTCTCAAAAGCGCTGAATCCCGCTTCGCAAGCTCGGCAGGAGGGAGAGAGGAACCCAAACCCCTCTCAACCTTAGGAACTCCATCTCCTTTGCAAATGTGCTAACACCATCAAGTGTCCACCACCAAAGTGCGTGTGTGTTAGCTTTTCACAAACATTTTCACCAAAGGAATTAAGTTAGCACTTTACTAGATCCTAATGCATATGCTCAAGATATGGACCTAGTAGCACTTGATTCGAGAGATGACCATGATTTCCCCTCTTGATAGTCGGGTATCTATCCTAAACCTGGTCAATCACTTCTCTACTCATCTTAGACTGGTAAAAGTAAAACCCTATATTTATACCTTTGCCTTGATAACTTTGCTCCTCGTCTATCACCATGATCTTCACTTCATGCTTCATCCCTTTGTGATGATGTGGCCACCTTCCCATGCCACCATGCACCTTCATCACATGTGTTGCTATGCCTATCTCAAATCGCTTAAACACAAAGCATTAGCAACTTGGTGTCATTAATTACCAAAACCAAACTTGGGCTTTCAAATGTTGAGTAACAAGATCGGCCATAACCTGCCCCTTGACTTCCTTTGCCGATTCGTAACGTAGGTCAAACTCTGACAACACCAGAATCCACTTGCCGATTCTACCACTCAAAATCGGCATCGACAACATGTATTTGATCACATCATCCTTGCATATGATAGTACATTTGGCCGATAGCAAATAGTGCCTCAATTTAACACAAGAAAAGTACAAACATAGACATAATTTCTCAATAGCTGAATACCTTGTCTCGGCATCCACCAATCTCCTACTTAGATAATAAATCACATGTTCTTTCCCCTCAAATTCTTGAATAAGGGCTGACCCGATAACAGTATCATCGGTCGACAAGTATAATCTGAAGGGTTTTCTACGTTGAGGTGGGATTTATCAAATACCTCTTAATTTCATCTAGGGCCAACTGCTGTTCAATCCCCCACACAAACTCCTGATCAGCTTTCAATTTGAGCAAAGGACTGAAAGCCTTGATCTTACCCGACGGATTGGATATAAACCTCGTGATGAAATTAATCTTGCCGATCAAGGACGGATGTTTGGTTTTATTGGCAGGAGCAACTACTTTGTTAATTGCATCAATGGATCTTCTACTAATTTCAATCCCTCTCTGATGCACCATGAAACCCAAGAACTAGTCTGCCGATACACCAAATGCACATTTATTAGCATTCATCTTTAAACCATGTTTCCTCGTACACTTGAGTATCTTCCGTAGATCGGCTAGATGCTTTATAAAATCTCTAGACTTAACCACCACATCATCAATATAAATTTCCACCAACGTGTCGATGAATTTATGAAAGATAAAATTCATGGCCCTTTGATAAGTAGCACCGGTATTTTTCAAATCAAAAGTCTTGACTATCCATCAAACAAACCAACATGACCAGGACATCTAAAAGCAGTCTTGGGAATGTCCTCTTCAGCCATGAATATCTAATTGTATCCTGCATTACTATCCATAAAGCTCATAATTCGATGCCCAGCTGCAGCATCAACCAACAAATCGGCAACCGACATCGGGTAGCCATCCATCGGCGTAGCTTTATTGACATTCCTGAAATCAATGTACACATGGAGTTTCCCATTTTTCTTATAGCCAGGAACAACATTGGAAATCCACTCTGCATACCAACACTGCCGAAAAAATTTGGCTTCAATTAGTTTGGTTATTTTAGCCTTAATATCAGGAAGAACATTAGGGTTACATCGGTGTGCTAGCTACTGATGTGGCCGAAATCCAGATTTGACAGGTAACCGATGTTCAACAATTGATCGGTTTAATCCAAGCATCTCAGTATAATCCCAAGTGAAACAATCTTTATATTCTTTTAACAAATTGGTTAATTGTTGCTTACACTCGGAATCTAACTTAGCACTAATAAAAGTAGGTCTTGGCCTATCACCATTACCAATATCTACTTCTACCAAATCATCGGCCGATGTGAACCCCTGTCCTAACTTTCCATCATCGGTGAATCTATCCATCAAAATTCTTCATCAAAATCGACTGCTTGGATCAGTGGAATCTCATAATCGGCAACCTTGAGGAAATCCTTTTCCCAGGCTTCTCCCGATATGCACTTAGTCCGCTCATAAGTATCTGACTCCGCTGATGCAATAATATAAGAAGAATCTCCAGGGACAACTTCAATTTGTCTCCAACCCACTGAACGAGGCATTGATGCATTGTACAACAGTTGGCATGAATCCAATCCCTTCCCAACAGTAGGTTGTACGCACCTTTACCATTGATGACAAAGAAAGTTGTCGGCAAGGTCTTGCTGCCAATAGTCAATTCAACGCATACAACTCCTTTAACTGGAGACACATTGCCCTCAAAGTCTTTCAGCATCATATCAGTCTTGGTAAAATCTTGATCTCCTTTGCCAAGCTTCCAATACATCACATAGGGCATAATATTAATTGCAGCTCCTCCATCAATGAGTACTTTAAAGACTGGTTGTCCATCAACCTTGCCCTTAACGAACAAAGCTTTGAGTTGCTGTCTTTCATCATCAATTGGCTTTTCAAAAACAGCCATCATCAGGTCAAGCGCCAACTGAGCTATTTGATCAGAGAGATTAGCTTCATCATCACTAGAAGGTGCCAAAAACTCCATTGGCAACATAAATACCATATTGACATCTACTGATGGACCTTTTCCCTTACGATCTGGCTGTTGCCGATTCTCAGGCTTAGAAGAACTTTCCTCTCTACACAAATCTTCCTGGCATTCCCGCTGCATCCTTCTCCTCTGAGTTCTGGTCAAACCCTCTAGACACCATCGGGGAAGCTTAGTCTTCCAAACCGGTTGATAACAAACCTCAGATGATTCTACACGACGTATGTTGGGATCCCTATAAAATACTTCCTCATCAGGAACCCTAGCATTTGCCATTTCTTCTAATTCCTCCTGATTCCTTGGGATGTTTCCAACACGTTCACCCAGTCGTTCATGCACATTAAGCCTGCCGCCCAGCCGATCATGAACTGATGTCCTTCCTCTGATTGGCCCATTAAAACGTCGATCATCGGGCTGGAACCTTCGATTTGATCGATCGTGCCGATGGTAACCATTACACTTGGGACAATCCTGAACGGTCGGCAGTTTGATACCCTGTTCCCAGCAATGAACAAAGAACGAACAATCCCAATGATCTCTATGTCGATTCCACTCTTGTCGACGCCTCTTTTCTTGCTGTCGTCGATACCGATCTTCACGCTGCTGCCATGTCTCCCGATGCTGCCTATGAGTGATCATGACGCTGGATCGAGGAGGTCTTCTAGAACTGCCACTTTCCTTTAGCAAACCCTTTCCTTTAGCGTCATCGGTAGTTACCTGATGTTGGGGATCTACCGATACGTTTTCCTCAGCATTTTTTGGTGTCAGAACCTTGGTTTTACCCTTAGCATCCAACATATTCGTGGGAAAAGGGTGCTGATCAATTTTCATCAACTTTTGAGTTTTAGAACTATCAAACTTGATTCTCCCAGATTCTATAGCCGATTGCAACTGCTGCATAAGCACTTTGCATTCATTTGTACCGTGCGAAGTTGCATTATGCCATTCGCAATACTTGATTTTCTTCAATTCTTCTGCCGATGGGATCACATGATTTGGCAACAGTTTAATCTGTCCTTCCTGAAGCAAGAAATCAAATATCCTATCGGCCATGGTGATATCAAAAGCAAACTTTTCTGGCTCTTTCTAGCCAAAAGGACAAGACATCAGCTTCTTGTTCTTCATCCACTTTGCCAAACCGATGACTGGTTCTTCATCAGAATCAGAATTTTTTGCCTCATCGACAAATGACAACTTTTTATTCCTATTCTTTCTAGGTTCAAAAACCCTAGTGTCTTGATCAGAAATTCTCTGCACCAGATGGCTCAAACTCCCAAATTCTTGAGAAGCATATTTATCCTTGAGGTATGGCAATAACCCTTGAAAAGCCAAATTGGCCAGCTGCTGATCATCCAAAACCAAGCTATAACACTTGATCTTCACATCCCGAAGCCTCTGCACAAAACTTTCTACCAATTCATCATTACGTTGTCGCATTCTCACTAAATCGCTAAGTTTCTTTTCATGAACTCCAGAAAATAAATATTTATGGAACTATTTCTCCAGATCGGCCCAAGTAATGATAGAGTTTGGAGGTAATGAAATAAACCAAGTAAATGCCGATCCAGACAAAGATGATGAGAACAATCGAACCCTTGATTCATCTCTGTTAGTAGCTTCTCCACACTGGATGATAAAGCGATTGACATGCTCCATCGTTGATGTGTCATCTTATCCAGAGAACTTAGTAAAATCTGGCACTTTGTACCGATTTGGAAGCATAATTAGATCATATGCAGGAGGATATGGTGTCTGATAAGAGTAAGTATTGACTTTAGGTTTTATCCCAAACTAATCTCTCATGACCTCTGCTATCTTATCGGCCCAATAAGCATCGACATCCTCTTGATGTGCTAGTTGAACTTCCTGCAGCTGTGGATATGCTTCCACGTGTCTCTGGGGTACACGATCTCCAGCAAACATCATATTGGTCATTGCTTGTGGGCCACTGATCTGCTGAGTAAGATTCATTAGTTGAGCTGCCGGTGCTTGATTCTGAAAGCCAACCTACATGTGACCTTGTTGAACCCCTGCAACTTGATGATTTTGCTATGCTGTTTGTGGAAAGGGCAACTGTCCCAACCAACCATTATTGGCATTCATCGGCACAAAACTTGCCGATGGCTGGTAATTGGCTGTCATTGCTGAATTGACATACCCTACCTGAGACATAAACCTCTGTTGTGTCGGCAACGGATTTGCCCATGGGCTTCCATTAGGCGCTTGGAATGTTAACATCTGAAAATTCCCAGCAACTGGCCGCATGGTAGTTGTCGTGGAATACTCAGGCACTTGAGTCATCGGTGAAACTGGAGGTGCCGATGGTATGGGAGCTTTCCCTGTTATGTCAGCCATTTGAGATCCATAATTATTTGATAAAAACTCTAGAGGCATACCATATCCCCACCAGTTAGGAGGAACCTGACTGCTTTGGAATACAGACCTAACAAAGCCAATGATGATAGATCTGTATTAAGCTGAACCCGTCCTCCTGAAGTCATTGGAGCGGATCTCATCAGTGTTGATTGTTCATTAACCAATCCCGCCATACTTGGAGGGGACGTGACTTCTGTACCCGCAACGGCCGATGGAGCAACGACCGATGATAATCCTGGCTGACGGAATTACTAGTAGATAATAAGTCTTTGGAGAAGGTTGCAACGAACAATATGACATGAAGCCTCATGATCTCTCTCTTGTACACATGTGCTCCTTATGTCCTTATATAGATTGCAGACCTGTAATCATAAAAACGTTTGTTAGTGATTAATATTTTAGTGTAGTTATGACTTATGAGAAAAACAACTAGTTCATTTTTTATTTACTAGTTCCTGGACTGGGCTCTGGCACTCCGGCACTCCGGCCGCCGCCGGCGACCACAAGCGACACGACCCGAGGTGTGTTTTCTTCCCTGCCTAAGCTTCGTATATCCCCGAATCACTATGGCTGCGAGACACATTCCATAGTCGTTTGGTATTTGGCGTTCCTCTTATTGCTTTTGGATACAATTCGCGCTCCATCACGTTTGGGAATGAAGTCCCGGAATAGGGAATGTGCCCACGTTACCGTACCCCAGCTGCTTAGGTTGTACCTAAACCATAACTTAAAAGAATGTTCTTGTCGTATGTTAGTCTCCAGTGGTAGAGGGAGTAGAGTAGTTCTGGAATGTTTTGTCAAGGGTGTACAAAAGGGTCCATGTTTGATTGTTGGTTTTGTTTTATGATTTTGGCGACACTTGCTGCTTGGTGCTAGGCATCAGTTCACAAACCCCTTCATTTGTCTTCAATCAAAACGGTCAAAGAAAATAGCTTATGCGTTGTTTCTGACTCCTAAGTGGTATGTTGATTGCTGAGTTAGCGGAAACCTTTATTAGCAATGATTACTTTCTTATTATGGTATTATTTTTTAACTGCTGCAACACACTGACAATACGCTAGGAACATGTTTCGGATCATCTTTGATTGGTGATTGATTGGTGACCAGCTGCAACATGGTGTCCATGCAAAGCACATTCTCCTGGACAAACTATTGAGAATATAAATTCTTAATTGTACAATAGATCATAAAACATGTATTATGAAACACAAACTTGTTATGATTAAGGTGAATGCAAGCTTTCGCGTATCGTAGTCATGAAGTGTTATGGACAACTGAAGTTGATGTTTCAGTTTCGCATTCAAATTCAGAAACAGACTTATGTAGTATTGATTGGAATATCACGATTGCAGTATCTATTTTAGGGAACAATATAACACATGCTCATACATATGTTATCGTGGTATTATGTTTTTCAGTTGCAAAGCACGAGCATTTATCTAGTTTATATACTATATCCCTAACAGGAACCCAAGAACAACATGCATGTGTGGAAGAAGGAAGCGATCGTAGCCATTTTGTATTTAAATATTAAAAAAGTTTCTTGGCAGCAAGACCTGTTGAATTTAATTGTACTCGGTCCAATAATATTTTATAGTAAATTAAATCAAATAAACCCAAAGAGCCACAATAAATATGAGGATTTTGAGTGTTTAATCTCGCATGGAATTATTTGACTAGAGATAGTCTCATATAGGGATGGGAACGGATTGGATACGGACGGATATCATCGATATCATATTTGTTTTTATATTTCTGGTCGGATTCGGATTCAAATACGGTTAATGTCAACCATGTCGGATAAGATAGGATTAGATGTCAACATCATAAATATACGATTTAAGTATTCAGATATGGATATGGTATTAGATGTTGAATATACGAACTCGAATACGGATAGATCTAAACACTTCTAAACGAATTTGGTCTCGAATACGGTCAGAATCCCTGTTCCCTTAGCATGACGCTCGCCCGTCATCCAAAACTTTTTTTTCTCCCACATGACCCATAAGAGGGAACTTCACTAGAGGTAATTGCAACAATAAACTACTAGTACTTCTATAAGCCATTATTGGAAGAGTTATTTTGACTAGCAATCTGATTATTGTATAACCATCTCTAGCCACTAAACATGGTGGTTCGAACGCAGTGCTTTTTTTTTAAATATAACACAAATCTGATGAGACTCCGATATGCGAACAACGATGCCTTTCATCATGTTCATGCCATGTGCTGGCAATTGCTCATCAACCCTATGACTATGACTACAAAACTTCGTTAGTTGGTTATCACCTCAAGACTCAAGTCAACTCTTCCATCTTCTTGTGGTCTATAGCGATTACTCTATTTTGGTGAGAACTATAGAGATAACATATATTAACCAAATGTTCTTTTTTTTGCGACCTACTATTAACCAATGATCTTGATATATCTATTTTTATGCCAAAATGAAAAAGAAAAGGATCCATCTGTCTATACGATGATTGATTGTTTGTGGCAGTCCATTTTTTTTCTTCACGACGCCATATATCGCCCTTGTACCACCTTTAGCATCTCCGGCGGCTGACGCCACCATGAAGCTCTCTCCCCCCAACGGCCCAAATAATGGCCTACCTGGCATCCTCCACTTGCTGTGTCTGGTTATCAGTTACTGCTGTAATATAAACAACCACCGACCACACTATAGCTACCTCCAAACTGACCTTACTCGTATGATGTTATTCTCTCATGCATTTAGTGAGATTCTCATTTCTTTCCACCGCCACTCCAAGGAAAATTATAGTCATAGAGAGCAGCAATTCCTTCGGTCCTAAAAATAATATTGTTGGAGTGATCTCCCACCGATTAGACCCAAAGGCCTAATTGGGCCTTACCTACGCCCTGTTCGGGGGCGTCCAACCCATCTATGGCTGGAGGACCCCTGTCACACTGCGCTATAAATAAAGGTAGGGGCCGCCGGCTCTCAGGACAAGGTTCATCGTGAGTCGTCACTCTCCACCGACAAACCCTAAACCCGATCTCGAGTAGGGGCGCAGGCAATGACGGGAAGTCCCCAGCACCGCCACTACACCACGAGTCTTCTCCGACCGTCGCTGCCTAGCGCAGATCCACTACCGAAGACATGACAGCCTCCGGATCCGGATCTTCCACCGCACCTGCTCCTACCTTCTCTGATGGTATGACCCCAGTGCATTTCCTTTTCCTGGATCTCGTAGATCTAGTACTACGTCACTTGTTTATCCCGAATGGAGAATGGTTTACCCCACTGATCTACTCCTAGTTGATCCTAAGGTCTAACAAATATCACTATGGAATTCGTGTTGGTCAAATATTTTTAAGTTTGACTAAGTTTATAAAATATCTGTAATATTTGTATCTTTAAAGAAGTGTATTATATAAATATATTCAATGATCCATCTAATAATACTGATTATGCATCATACATATTAATATTTTTCTTTATATATATTTGGTCAAAGTTAATAATGTTTAACTTTTCACTTTTCAGAGAGCGGAATAACACTTTATGAGATAGAGGGGGTACTTAAAAAAAGGAGGGGAGCAGGAATATTTTGGCTAGTATCATTTTAAACCATGTTGTCCAGCACAATCTACTAACCGTTAACACTGGCCACCTAATAAAAAGTAATTACAGTACATTAAATACATAATCTAACTGAAGTCAGAGTACTATCGTGACAACAATAATTTTGTGTTCAACCATAAATCCACAAGACACTAGCTGCCTCAAAATTGACGATCCCTTGAGGAGAGCAACAGATCTATCACCTTGCTTATTCATCTTCAACCGACAAGATCGCATGCAAAACAGAGCTCATGTTGGGCCGCTTGCCCCTGTCTTCCTCCACGCATGAAACGGCGACCTTAATCATCGCCATCGCTTGCACACGATTGAACTCACCGTTCAGTCGATGATCAATAAGGTCCTCCACGCAGCTTTCATGACCATGGATCGCCATCTTCTCCTGGACTGCCTTAACAACCATCCTAGTATCCGTGTCAGCTAACCTAACCCCATGGATCACCCACTCTGAGATCCTCACTCCCTTCACTAGCTCAAGCAGCACCACTCCGTAGCTGTACACATCAACCTTCTCTGTGATGGGTAGGCTAGACACCCACTCCGGCGCCATGTACCCTCTGGTTCCCCTAATCCGAGACAGATCCGCGTCAGAACCGTCTCTGTTTAGCAGCTTCGCCAGACCAAAATCCGTTATCTTGGGCTCCAAATCCTTGTCCAGAAGTATGTTCTCAGGCTTCATGTCACAGTGGATGATCCACTCCAAGCACTCGCTGTGAAGGTAGGCCAATCCTTTCGCAACGCCTAAAGCGATCCGAAAGCGTTGATCCCAGCCAAGAACAGCAGCATCTGATGCCATCTCCCTCTCCCTGTGAAATAGCATCTCTGCAAGTGACCCATTCTCGATGAATTCAGAGACCAGAAACCTGTGTTTCCCCTGAGAGCAGCACCCCCACATTCTGACCAGGTTCATGTGATAGATCCTCCCTATCACGCTCAGCTCAGACTGGAACTCCTGCTCACTCTGGCTCACGTTCTTGAGCACCTTGACGGCCACCACCCTGTCGTCACCCAGGATCCCCTTGTAGACGACGCCGGAGCCGCCGCTGCCGATCACGGAGGTGAAATCGCCAGTGGCTCTCTTGATCTCTGAGTAGGTGTACCTCTGGAAGTTGCTGGTGATGAGCTTGTATCCTTCCTCAATCGCCCACACCCTCGATGGCCTGAAGAGACCACGTCTAGAGAAGAGCCAGCAGCCGAGCCCGATGATGATCGCCTCGACGACGAGCAACGCCGATAGGAACCCGAACAGGTATGGCCACACCGGCTTCCCCGCATCGCTGGTGCTGCTATAGGTGGAGACGTTGAGGAAGACCTCCGTGCCGGGATTGGTACCGTCGTCGTCGTCGCATCTGGCAATGTCTTCTTGGATGGCAAGGCCTCCGTCCTGCGACTGCCGCCATTGATGCACCTGGAGCTCCGGCACGTGGAAGTCTGCTGGAACCTTGAGGTACACTGTCCCTGGCAAGCCAGGGAACGTCCTGCCGTTGAAGAGGACGCTCTTGAGGTAGCACTCCATGTTCTGCTTGTGCTGGAACGCGACGCAGGCACAGGTGTCCCGGCACCTCCGCGCGCACGCGTGGAACGGGATGATCTCGCCGTCGTTGAGGTCGTAGCCCCAGAAGTCGGTGTGCGGCAGCGTCACCAGCTTCGTGGGCCGCGAGCAGTCGCGTCGGAACACCGGGCGGCAGCCCCTGGTCCAGTCGCCGGGGTCGGCGCGCTCGTGGCCCGGCGCGCAGACGCACGCCGGGGCGGGCGCGTAGAGGCACACCGCGTTGGCGCCACAGACGCCGTGGATGGTGCAGGGGTTGCCGAACGCCGCCCACGACAGTGCCCACGCCCCCGTCGCCACGTCGAGGCTGTACAGCCGGAGGTTCCCGTCGGCGTCCAGCGTGAGGCGCCTCCTGACGCCGGCACCGGCGCCGAGGTCGGCGGCCACGAAGCTCGCGTCGTCGCTGGAGAGGAACCGGCCGAGCGCGTCCAGCGCGGCGTCGCGGGTGAAGTTGTAGATCTTGCGCTTGTTGGCCACGTAGTTGTTGTAGGGGTTGGGCCAGTAGATGCTGGAGACGTTGTGGTTGTCGTAGAAGAGGGACAGCATGGCGTAGTCGCTGAAGCCCAGGCTGTAGTAGCCGGCGGCGAGCAGCCTGCCCCTGCCGCCGCGGGAGACCAGGTGCCTGGCCGCCGTGAACCGCTGCGTGGGGAGTAGCGTGTCCGTGGGGCTGTCGAAGCTCTGCCACAGCGCGTTGCCGGACGCGTCCTCGAGGACGAGGTTCCCCGTGTCGTGGAGCCGAGCGCGCGACGCCGTCGGCAGCTGGGTCTGCGCGCCGGTGACGGCGGTGGAGTTCCACACCACCGCCCCGTCGTAGTCCGTTAGGACGAGCGCGCCGCCGCGGCGGTCGAGGGCGAGGCGGGCGCCCGTGCTGTGCACGGGACGCCCGGGCGCGGCGGTCCAGACCACGGTACGGTCGGCGGCGCGCGCGAACCAGACGGAGACGGTGAAGACGGTGGGTGACACGTTGTAGAAGCCACAGGCAAACGTGCCGTCCGGGGAGACCAAGAAGTCCGTGGCGTGGTCCTCGACAGCGATGGCGCCGCCGTCCCGGGTGAGGATGTCGCCGCGAGCCGCTCCGGCGGGTGGCAGTGGGAGAAGAAGGAAGCCGAGACCGATCAGCTGCAGGGCCGCTGCAACTGCAACGGCGAGGGTGGTGCTCATGGCTCATTGATTAGCAGAGCGTTAGATTGAGCGTTTGTTAGCAGGGCGTTGGTTTAAGCGTTGATTAGCGACGGCGATCGATGCTCATCAGTCAATGCCATCTTGGGTCTTGTTTAGTTCCAAAAAAAAAATTAAGGCCCTGGTTAGTTGACGAAAATTTTTGAGTTTGACTACTGTAGCACTTTTCATTTGTATTTGACAATTATTGTTTAATCATAGACTAATTAAGGTCAACAGATTTGTCTCACAAATTATAGGTAAATTATGCAATTAATTTTTAGTTTTATTTATATTTAATACTTCATGCATGCATTCAAAAATTCGATGGGACGGAAAATCTTGAAATTTTTTTAGAATTTTTAGGGTGAACTAAACAATTCCTTAGCTTGATAAATAGTATCTAATCATAAACTAATTAGGTTTAAAAGAATTTGTCTCGCAAATTACGTATAAACTATGCAATTAGTTATTCTTAATCTATATTTAGTGTTTCATATTATACGTCTAAAGATTTGATGTTATGGAATGAAAAGAAAGTTTTTATAAATTAAACAGGGCCTTGGTTATCAAGAAATCCATATTCCAAGGTCGGTCAAGTCAATGGTTACGTGGTTGCGTGCCATGTTCAGCTGAATATATACTTTAAATTCTTCACAGGTAAGCATTTCAGTAAACTACTGGGTGAATGCGTTTGTTGGTTTAATTTGCATTGCATCTGACTACTTGTAGCATTCGCACATGCAACGATCAGGAGGCACGAACCCACGTCTCGGCGCGTGGTTGGTTCAGTTCTTCGTCGTATTTTATCTGATGCTGACAATTCAATAAAAAATTGGCCATGAATCTGATGATCAACAAGAATGGCTCTAGGCGCCTGCTGTCGGTCAACATCGAATGTTTAGATACATACATGTAGTACTAAATATAGATTATTTATGAAACTAAAAATATAGCTAGAAAGTAATTTACGAGACGAATTTTTTAAGCATAATTAGGTCATGATTGGACACAAATTGTCAAATAAAATGAAAATACGACACTACCTATCAAACTTTAACAACTTCAACCAAACATACACTATTTCTAGTTTGAGCAGCACTTATCGTGAGTGTACTCTGCGAGAAGAAGAACCTCACATTAGCTAGGGCTTGTCAAAAGAAAAGGCTAGGGCTTGTTTAGTTCGATTTTTTTTTGCAAAATGGACATTATAGCACTTTCGTTTATATTTGACAAATATTATCCAATTATGGACTAACTAGACTTAAAATATTCGTCTCGCAAATTACACGTAAATTGTGCAATTAGTTATTATTTTTATCTATATTTAATGCTCCATGCATGCGCCGCAAGATTCGATGTGACGGGGAATCTAAAACTTTTTGTAAAATTTTTTAGAACTAAACAAGGCCACCGGAGTCAAATCTACTTCGTTCGTTCCAAATATAGTATATTGTAAAAATTTTAAAACAACTTATAAGAATACTTAAATGACATATGTACTCATAGATTATATATATCCAATTAAGAAGTTTCTCTTTAAACTATGGTTTATTTTTTAACAAAATTTTATCAAATCTAGGCATAGTCATTACAGAAAATACGCTATGTTTAAGTATAAATTATAAAAGTCACAATACATTATATTTCAAGATGCATGGAGTAACTCGAAACTCCACAATAGAGGATTTTAAATTTGCCAAAAGAAAAGACTATGAGCACTCCTTCCCAAATAACATTTTATACCATACATTCAACTATAGAGTAGCTCGACCCATTGAAACTTTGAAGCTTGGACCCTGTTTGGATCCCTATATATAGTAGTAATCTACTAATAATTATCTCTTTTAGATCCAAACAGATATTGATAATAGACTAGCTAGCTAATTGTTAACTAGACCTTTAGATAATAACTTTCCAGTAGTTAGACCAAATAAGATAATGAGGTATTAGCTAGCTAACTATTATCAGAAAATAAATCCAAAAAAGACCTTGTTATAGTGATCTAACTGTAAAAGATATCACCAAAATAACTAACCAATAAGGACAAACACAACGACTACCTCTATAGGACCATGAATGGGTAGCCATGCATGTTGTTCCCCCGAACTTCTTTGTTTTGTCTACACTCCCACTGTCCTGTGCATTCTAAAAATTTTAATACAACTTAAGGAAACAATCAAATGACACATGTACCCATAAATTATTCTAATTATGGAGTTTTTTCTCAAATCATGGCTTCCTTTTTAACAAACCTTGTGAAATCAAAACATTGTCGTTATGTAGAATACATTGTATTTCAATACAAATTTTAGAAGTTATAATATACTTTATTTTAGGACGGAGGAAGTATTTAATTGATTGTTAACTGGCAAGTCCTTATTAAGAAGGAAATATTGTTTATTCTAGCTTATGCTTACGTCAATTTGGTTTTCAAATTTAAATAACCTAAAAGACAGTATAAACTCCTTATTAACATGGGGCAGTGCGTCGGCGAGGAGAAACATTGTCTTTCACATAATGAATTCCACCATTTTGTTAGTGGCAGCTGAGGAAGGAGGAAGCCGAACAAAATGGTGGATTGTCCTAATGTTTTTAAGTAATAAAACACTACCATTAATTATAGAACATGAGAATTGTCACTAAGAGGCATTTGGTAGGGTAAGTTTATACTAAATTTTGAGTGCTAAAATATTAAAAAAACCTATATTATTAGGAGAAGTCTAAAATTCTGGTTATGCACGGCCATGGTAGAGAAGAGAGGAGTCGGCAGATTTTTTTATATTTTTATTTATTCTCGTTGGCTCGATCTATAAATTCATGATTGTTCTTTTTTTAGGGAATCTACATATTCAAGATTGGTTCTCTATGCTTCGTGACCATTTTAACACGTCAAAACATTGTATAAGAATTTCACTAATCACAACAATAAACACTACTACTACTACTGTACTTCTATAAAGCCATTGGCAGAGATCTTTATCTACCAATCAGCTGATTATTGTACAAGCATCTCAGACCGCAAAACGTGTTGGTTGGCCGCGCTTATTCTTTTAATTGTATCACAAGTCTGATGAAACTTGGAAAGTGTAGTCTGAGCCAATGCGAACAATGTTCTTCATGCTCACGCCACGTGCTGGCATTTGCTCAACTCTATGACAATGACTACAAAACTTGGTTATTACCACTTCAGGTCAACTCTTCCATCTGCTGGTCGATCTATAGTAATGACTATTTTCGTGAGAACTATCGAGAATTAGAGATGACCTATATTAAACAAATGTGATCTTGGTATGTGTGTTATATATGAACGCACGAGTAGCCTTGGGGTCCTTGCACGTACACTCTTAAAACTTTTGACCAAGCCGAGTAACAATGTATACTAATTTCTAATGTTGGCAAGTGGAATTGTTAAAGCATTGACCTATCAGTCACATTTTCCCATTAACCATAATTTGTACCCCCTCCGTCCTATAATATAGTATCTATCATTCAAAATTTATCCTCAAATATAATACATTCTAGAGGATAAAAAACAGTTTTGCATTAAATACTTTCCATATATCAACCAATCATCATTAGTCACATTGATGATAGAGTCTGATTAGGAAATAAAATGAGAGTACATGCGTCTTTTATATTCTCTCTTAATTTGTCTTAAAATTCGTAGAATACACTATATTACAAGACAGGGGAGTTCAAACGGGAACCACTTTGTATTTAAATGCCAAAACGGAAAGGAAAAAAAATCCATCTATATAATGATTGATTGTAGGCGGCGGAGTTAAACATGCTCAACTTTGATTATCAAGATATGAGTATATAAGGTTACATTATTACGTACCTAAGTTAAACTGAATATATATGGCATTCATATATCCAACACCATAAAAGTGAATTATACAAGTTACTAAGGTGAAAACTGCAAAGATGCCCTTTGCTCTCTGGGTTCTGGAGCCCTATGACAAAAATCCATTTGGTTTAGCACTTGATATTGGTATCAAAAGCCTCCTTAGTACTAACTAGATCCAAGACCAGAGCTGATGAAATTAGTTAACGCATGTGTTAAGTACGTTCTTGATCTTACTAAGTTCTAGATATCAAATTGTATTAGATCTTAGGAGATGCTTATCTCTGTAGTGACGCTTTATTTATATGTTTGACGTGTTTTATTTAATCTCTAAAAGGTTGTAGGCATGTTTTTATAAAGCGTGTTAGAAGCGTCTTCGCATGGACCGTGTTAGAATCTCTAGAGACGAGTTCCATTAGTGTGTCAAGGGAGATAAAGAAACAGTTTGTAGAGACGTCACTTGCATGGCTACAGATATTGACACACTTTTATAAATACATTTATATAACATGTCTATCTGTATAGTTACATTATATAGCAGCGCTTTATTATGTGCTAAAAAGTATAGAGGCATTCTCATAGATACATTCATATATTATGTGTGTACTAATATATTCATGTTGTGTAATGACGTTGTATTTTGTGTTAAAAAGTGTTGAGATGTTATATAGATACATTTGTATTATGAGTACTAATTTAGTCATGTTTTGTAATGACATCATATTGTGTATTAAAAAGTATATAGACGTTTGAGTAGATACATTTATATTATGTGTCTAACAAATATAGATACATTGTCTAGTAACATCATTTTGCGTTTCAAAAATTATAGATAAACAAATTTATATTTCATGTCTATTAATATAAAAACATTATATAGTAATATAGAAACGTTATAAACCATCCAGACAATAATATGATAATTATTTAATTTTGAGTCAAATATATAGAGATATTGTCTATACAATTTAACGAGAAACACAAGACTATGCAACACAAAGAAAATAAGCATACACAGCCATATGGTATAAATAATTTGTTGCATTACAATGACTACCATCCACAAAATTGATGACACAATATTTGTTTAGATTACAAGCTCTATGGAGTAAATTATAAAATATAACGGGATCCCTCTTAGAATACCATGGCTTTATATGGCCAGAAACTATTGACTCTAACATTTGGATCAGCACAAGTACAAAAATGAGATCTATGTAAACAAAAAAAGTCATATCTTGAATCTACTAGTAAAAATTGATAGTTCATATCCTTGCTCCTTGTTGACAAACCTTGGATGCAGATTGGTAGCAGCAGGTCTGCAACACAATTCTTTAGCAATATTAGGCAATACATAATAGTCTCAATTAATTTGACTGATAAAGCAAATCCATATACGGTTAATATGATACAATCTATTGTTAAATACTTTTACCAGCTAAAGCTTTGTACAGTACAAAATAAAAAAAGATATATAATATAAAATCAAATATTACTATGCCCGTAGAAAAATTCAAATAGGTCCTTATTGAGTTGGCATGTAATCTCGGTACATTAGTCCAAAGTGATATGACTAGACAATCTGCAACAATACTAATTGTCTAGGCGCTAGGGAATTGATAAGATGCAACCTGATCGAGAAAGAAACCATCCAGAAATTTTTATCTAGAACACAGGAAGGGTTACCTGTGTGTTGATCTAGCTTTATGGATCCTGGTTATGACCATTTCATTGATCCACCTGAACAAAAAAGAAACTAAAATATTACTGATCAAGAACTCCACTGATAGGTGCCAACAAAAACAAATCCCATGTAGGTAGGACATTGGCGAGAATCTAACTTGATCTAAATCAGAAAATGTTAAATATATGCAGTTGGATTATATCTCAACATTAGCATAAGCCGTAGTGCAATTTGCAAACATTAGAGCGGAAGTCTAATACACCTCAAAGATTAGTGAAGAAAAAATAGTTCCTAGTTTATCCAACACATGCTGAGGAAGCTAGTGTTCTACCAGATGAAACAGATCCTTGCAGAGTTTCTCCAAAAAAAAATGTTTAAAAGAACACACCATTCCAAATATCCAAGATTATGATTGTTGATCTACAAGATTGATACTGTGTTAGACTGTTAGTTTCAATGATACATTTTTTTAGATAATGAATAAAAACTATCCGGCCTCTACATCCAGGGGATGTACACAGCCAATTGTTACATAGTTTGGAAAAAAGAAAAGAGAAGTCTTAGTCTTATAGATCGACTAGGACGCTAGATCAAACAATAAATATGTTTCCATCCTTTATTGGATAACTCTAAAGCAATAACTTCTAATTTCTTACTCATTGTTGAGAGTGCGTCCGCGGCTGTCTCATCATGCTGCAACGGGGCCCAAGTTCGTAGCCAGTATGCTCCTCTGATAATTACATGCATAATGGAGTTAGATTTTATTTGATTAAAAATAACATCATTATGACATCTCCATATTGCCCAGTATATGGCAGCCACCCCCACCCAGATTAGATTTCTAATCCTTTTATTTTGATTAGAAAGCCAGCCACCGAACATGTGGTTGATTGACCTAGGTTGGGTCAAACTAGTAGCAAAGAAAATAATCCTCCAAATCGTCTTGGTGAGGGGACAATCCAGGAATAGGTGTTGGATAGTTTCATTCCCATTACAGCAAATGCACTTCTGACTCCCCTTCCAATTTTTCCTAGCGAGGTTGTCTTTGGTTAAAACGACACCTCTTTGCAAAAACCCGAAAAATATCTTAATTTTTAGAGGATTTTTCATCTTCCAGATCTTCTTATGCCGAAAAGGTGTTTGTGTATCCATATTATAGAGATACAAAGAGCGGACAGAGAATAAACCAGAATTGGTTAGCCTCCATCTAAAATAGTCCGAACCTTCCACCAATTCTACATTTGAGATCCGTGCTACTAAACTAAGCGACTCTGTAAGTTTATTACCCACCAGTGCCCTTGTAAAAGAGATGTTTAGGGGTCTAGTAGTCAACACTTTTGAGACTGTTGTATGAGGATCCCGCACTATATTATATAAGGATGGATATTTCACTTTAAGTGGCTTATCTCCTACCCATTTATCATCCCAAAACCTAGTGTTGGTTCCATCCTTAATATCGAAAGAACCATTATGCAGCACCTCATCTTTGATATGCATGAGACCCCTCCAAAAATGAGAGTCGTTGGGTTTTGCTACCACCTGAGTTAGGGTTTTGGATGTTAGGTATTTATTCCTCAAAAGAGATTGCCAAATACTTTCTGTGTTAAGTAAGTTAACCAACCATTTGGCTAGAAGGCATTTATTTTGCAATTCTAAATTTAGAATACCTAATCCCCCTTGGTCCTTAGGACATGATAACTAAAATAGGAGCTCTCGCAGAATAATGTGTTAGTTTCAATGATCAATGATACTATTAGTTTCTCCAGAATGCATATGATGATATCATCCTTGTTAAGAATAGTATGTATGTGCGTGTGGCTAGAATAGCATCATGAGAACAACGTCATGCTCAGGAATTTTGAGTGGGCGAGATTAGTCTTTGTTGAGTGCATGCTTAGGATCAACAACTGTAATACTTGACCATGCATGTAAATGCCACGCAGGGGGCTCTTCCCTGCCTATTAAACACGGAGCCGGGCACCCAGGAAGGGTAACCCGTTCAACCCATTCTTCTTACATGGTATCAGCCTAAACCTTCCATACAGAACACAATTCACGATCCATGGCGCAAACTGCTGCTCTCTCCTTTGGCTTCCTTCCACCTCCCACCATTGTCCTCACCAAGGGCAAGTACTCCATGTGGTATGCCCAAGTATCCTCCACTCTCAAGGGAGCCGAGTGTCTGAGCTACATATCTCCTTCCGCCAAACCACCGTCCGAATTCCTGACGCTGGAAGCACCCGCTGACCCATCGGCGCCCAAGGAAACCGATCCTACTCCCAATCTGGTGTACAGCAAGTGGCACTACTACAGAAATATTTAACCGTGGCGGGCAATGCAACCGCCACAGATGAAAGGCCACGGGTAATTGTTGCCTTAACCGTGGCGGTTGTCCAACCGCCACGGTTAATATGTTAACTGAGGCGGCCGCTGTTAAAAAACCGCTTTGGTTAATAGCTTTAACGGAGGCGGCCGTTTTAAAGCAACCGCTTCTGTTAACATGTTAACCGAGACGGTTTTTTTTAAAATGCCCGCCTTTACTAATGAATTAATAGAGGCGGTTTTCGTAACTTGCCCGCCTCCTTTAAGTGTATCCAGAGTAAAAAAACCTCATTTCAGTTTATTTTCAAATTTGAATCCAAAATTTGTTAGGTTGAAACATATACAAAGCAAAATACATATGTACGATGGCTTCACCCTGTTGTGGTAGCACACCTGCCTGTCGGAACATCTGCGCCCTCAACTCTACCATCTTCAGGTCAGTGCTGGTGAAAGCATCTTGTATCGTCCCCATGACTATTTCTCTCATGGCCTCTTCTTTGCCTTTCTGGAATATCTCCTCCTTGTATCTCTGCCTAGTGTGGTAAGAGGCAGCGTCAGACTGCCATGATTCTACATTCTTCTAGCTCTGCCTCGAGGATACTCCCCGAACACGGCCACGGCGCTCGGGGTTTTCCAGCGCCTCGGTCAGTTCGTCGTGATCCCTGCGAGGTTGGAACTCCCCTCGTTCCTTGGCCGCCTTGATCGCGAGCAATGCCTTCTCTGCCTCCTCGGTCTGTGGCTCATTGTACTTGTTCCTTCCTTCCTTTAGCTTCTTCGGCTGACGGGCATAGAAGAAGTCACGTGCTCGCTCGTCAACTCCTTCGAACGGATTATCCAGCCCGACCTCAGCTGCCTCCCTTTCCTCCTGTCGCCACTTCAGCCTCTTAGCGGCGTACCCTGTCATGCCCACATGGTGGTGGAGCGTATTCCGCTTTGCAAGGTCAGTGAACTTCTCACTCTTGGCCTTTGCTTCTTAGGTACTCATTTTTTCGACGAACTCCTCCCAGACATGATGCTTGATGAAGTTGTAGTCCTCAAAAGGTGTCTTCCCTTTCTGCACATAGTTCTTATTGAGTTTTAACCTCAAGCTGCGAAGTGCTTTGCCTGCAATAACCATAGCATGCCCCTTGCAAAGATCTTCATTGATTTGGTCTCGTGGATATTCGAACCACTTCACGTCGCTCCACACTTTATCCTTGAGGTCCTCCTGGACTTTTCTCCAATCCATACAAGTGATCGGCACATGCTCTCTGACTAGACAGGAGCATTGGTTGCTGAAGACGCTGATCACAGTTAGTGGCTCCAAGGGCTCTCCATGTGGCCCTATCTTGGTTATGACATGCACCTTCTTGCTCACCTTGTGCCTCCCGTGTTGGCCCCTTTTTAGGCCAGACATCTTGTCAGTGGCGATGTTGGTTGAAGTGCTCGGGGTGGGAACAGAGGTATGCCCCTCCTCTGCTGCCTTTTCTTCCCCAGGGAACTCCAAAGCCATAGGAACCACCGGTAGCTGGATAGGAGAAGAACACACATTAGTTTCCTTCTTTAAATGAGATCCCCTGACATTGTATTACTTGTTTACTTATGCGGCCCTCTTCACTCTGTGCTGTGGTGCATGAATTCCGTGATGAAGGCCCCGTCTTTTCTGGCGTATAGGTTGGATCCTGTTCTTCCTCCGTTCTACCTTTCTTCTCTAGCCTTGGTGTTAGCACCTCCGCCTCATATGAGGTGCTGTCTTCTGATGACGATGAGCCTTCCTTATAACTCGATGTCGGGCTTGGCTCACGCCATTCTCCAGCACGCTCGACCGACATTGGAAGCTATGACGAAGATATAGTTATACGGACATTTTGCAAATATATGAAGATGATATTATGTACATTCATCTAAAAAATATATAAAGGAATCATGACTTATATATATTCATCTGAAAATAAGATTACATCATTCTTCATGCTAGTATGGTACACATCAAGAAAATTACAAAAGTGTTTAAGAAAATTACAGAAGAGTTTAAGAAAATTACAAAAGAGTATAAGAAAAATATTAGGGTTTTGAGGTCAAAACCCTAATAAATGAAGAAGGGCCACGGGGAAGAAGAAGGGGCCGAGCTGCTGCTTTTATAGGCACACCCTTAACCGTGGCGGGTCATTTAAAGCAACCGCTACGGATAATCACACATTAACCGTGGCGGTGGCCACGAAAGCAACCGCCACGGTTAATATATTAACCGTGACGGTTCACTTAAGCCGCCCGCCATGGTTAAAAAATTAACCGAGACGGTTCCTCTAAAGAAACTGCCACGGTTAATATATTAACCGTGACGGTTTGATTAGGCCGACCGCCTCGGTTAATGAGGGATTACCCGTGGTGGTTTCGTTACAGTGACCGCCACAGTTAATGTAATAACCGTGACGGTTGCCCGACTGGCAGCCCAGCCCAGGTTAACCGAGGCGGGCTGCCAGCCGGCCGCCTCCGTAGCCCAAAGCAAAATGTCTCCCAAAAAGTTTTTTGTAGTAGTGTGGATTGCTAAGCACCAACAGTGATATGACCATGCCAGCAAGCAAGATGTCACAAGCTCCAAGTCAAGCTACAACCACTCAAGTTTTACCTACACCGACACCAGCCCAAGTCATCAATGGACCGGTTACACAAAGTCATGCAAAGAAGCTACAACAAGAGGTCCACGCGCTACTTTGTGAGATTCATTTTAATATTAATGAGAATTATATACTACCTAAGTGTTGTACCTTGATTGTACTCAGGTATATAGAAGAAGAGAAGGATGAATTGGACCCTGAAGACGGACTAGCAAATCAGATCACTAGAGTGAAGAACGGACCAGTGCAAGTCCCTGACAGACTAGCAAAATGGACCAGTAGAGTCAAGAACGGACCAGTGCAAAGAAATCTTCATAACCTTTTACTCACAAAAGCTATGAAGGCCCATAAGGACATTTTTGAAAGCTCATCAAGTCTTATTTCCAATGCCTCAAGTCTCATCTCATTTGGACGTCGCAATCAAGAGTTATGCTTGGATTAGTCAAGACTGCTCAGAAGGTCAACAGTCTGTCGTGACATAATGTTGGTACCACTTGCCGTGCAAAACTGTACCAATCTACAATGTTTCGTAGTGCATGGCATACATTGCTGGAAAGCACTTGGAGTCTAGTTTCACACCCAAGAAACGGTTCATGATTTGGACTTCTCAATAAGAAGTTATGGTCAGTTTATTGTAAACTGCTCTGGAGGCCAACAGTCACGCGAAGCCAGTTCGGGAATCCATTCCGAGGGGACCTTTCACATTGCCTTCCCTCAGAAACTCTATTTCGTTTTCATACCCATCTAGCAGGGTTATTGCTAGTATAAATATTCCATACCTCTAAGCTATTAGGAACCTTTGATCATTTGATAAACTACATGATATTGTAGCCATGCTGCTGAGTGTCTTACTCAACCTTTGTTCTTCCTTGTTCTTCTTGGACTTGTGAAGTGAATCCTCTGGGTTCCCCTACTTTGTGCTCTGTGGCTTCCGTTCGGCTGCGCCGTATTGTATGGATTAGTTCTGGATTGTGGTTCTGCGGTCATTGGAGATCGAGTCGAAGTCTTCGCGGTTTCGGTGCCTCTCTCCCCGTCGCTTGGTCGCATCCAACCTTTGTCAGGTATAAAGCTAGTTACCCGCTATTCGCAGTAAGTTATCCTTGTTCTTTTGATCTACTGTCGTGAAGATCGGACCACCCTCGTTCCGATTCATATCGGTAACCTATCACTACTAGGGATGTGCTCATCAATGACATTATGCTTTCGTCACAAAAGGCACCAAAATCGTCACAACAAATAATCTGTGACGAATTTGTGACGAAAATGGTTTCGTCATGGAATGAGCGTCACTGATTGACCATTGTGACGAAACGTGAATTTTCGTCATAGATGTGCAACCATTCTGTGACGAAAATATCATCGTCACAGAATGAGATTCATTCTGTGACGATCTGTTTTCGTCATTGATGTACACCGGTTTTCGTCACAGTACGTCGTTCCGTCAGGCTGCCTAACACCGTTTGCCATGCTGGCAGCTGACATGGCACGTCCACGTGGCTGCTGACATGGCTCGACACGTTTGCTGACGTGGCTTGCCACGTGTTTGCTGACGTGGTTTGCCACGTGGTTGGTGCTGCTGTGGCTTGCCATGTGTCCACTGACGTGGAGGGTACACGTATCACTTTTAATGGGTCACGTGGTAGGAATTCAGTAGTCCACGTGTCCTGCTGTTATTGGATCTCATTTTCATCACAAATTTGATAACAACATTTTCACAGAATGGAATAAATTTTCGTCACAGAATGGATTAAATTTCATCACAGGATATCCAGATGCTCATGCTGATTTCATTAGAAAATGCAAATAACATAGAAATGACCATAAGGTTCCATAAAGCAACAGATCCAGTATTCCAACGACCATACAACTGAATGAACACTACTCTTAGTTCACATAACTCACTTGACATCACTAGTAACATAAATAAAAGTTGGCAAACACTAGCCAACCAGCAGCATGCCAACAACTCGGTTCAACTAATAAAAAGTTGGCGAACAACAGCCCTCATGTCAACCAGCAACATGGCAACCGCCAGCAACAGCAGGTACAAATCATTGCATAAACAAAATCACCAGGATGCCAACCTACTACCAGCAGCTTTGAGCAGTGCTCAAGTCGAAGAAGCCTTGTTGAGGGACAAGATACTCCTGAGGAGCGCATTGTTCTCCTCCATTGTCTTGTTGTTTATCTCTGCCAGCTTCTTCATCTCCTCCATCTCCCTTTGTGTCCTCTCTAACTTTTCCTCAGCCTCTTCACTTCTCTTCTTAAGCTCCTCGAGTTCATCTTGCACAACAGCCTTAGCTTCAGCTGCTAGCTGTTCCCGAAGCTCGTTTTCACTTGATGTTGTAGAGTTGGAGGATGCCGCTGGTTTGATGCCAATATTAGTGAGAAAAATGTTTGAGCTGTTCTTGGAGAGCACCTGGGACACAACCTGCACACTGGACACTCTTGTCTCACCTTCAACTGGTGCTGCCCTCAAAGCTTCCATATTGGACTGCAATAGCAAAGAGCCATCATTAGTTCATACTTATATTGCATTAAAGTGGGGTGCGCATATCACACAAGATGTTTTTTAAAGAATATGGACAGCAAAATGTGTCCTAGTGTGAGGTCGAAGTAAAATGGACAGGCTGTAGCAAATTACAAGTAATTGTTACACTACTTTCAGCTTGCAATCTTGTACATATAAAAGTAAACTACCATATACAATGATGATAGCATAAGTGTGTAGTGATACTTGAATATTCAGTTCATGGTTGGGGCTATCATTTCAGGTGTACCAATGTTCAATTGCAATCTGTTAGCAATCATGTAACCCTGTTTCCATTTAGCTTACCCAAATCAGAAACAAACAAAAATGAAAACGTTGTTACCAGAGTACCACATCAGAACTGATATTAAGGCCAGCAAATAGATTTAGGTACTGTTGACACCGTTTTTGGACACGTACCCAGGATCGGTAGAGTGTAGATCGGCAAGATAGGGTAACAGTAACTGGTCTGCAGGGGAGTTGCCGATGAAGGTGGTTGCCGATGAAGGACGGCTGAATGAGACTAAGTCCATGGGTGGTGACGCGTTCATGCCGATGGTCAAGCATTAGCTTTTGTCGATGGTTACGATGAGGAGTCTGCCGATGATTCGGAAGGAGAACCTGAAGGTTGCCGATTGGTCCATGGTGGTGTCCCAGTTTGTCACGGGAGGATAGTTTTGTGTTTTCCTTAGTTATTTAAATCGTTTTGTATACGGATTCTGTTTAATTTGGAATTCGAGTCCTAGTCGTGTCTGATTGTAGCTCTTTGAGCAGGGTATAAATGTGGACCCTGGGGCCAGGTAAGAATCTATCAATCAATCAAACACAAGCTTTTTACTCATATTCCAGCATTTACTTTTCCGGCGACTTCGTCATATTTTTCCTTTTCATTACGAGTTCTTAGGAATTCGTCGACTTAAGCTCGGTGTATTCTCGAGTTCCGCGTGAATACCTCTTGGCCGTGGCATCCGGGCGCATCGCTGTTGTCGGGACCAAAGTATTCGAGTTATCACCTTTGCCGATAGTAAGGTCAAATCGGCTGGCACGCCTTAACGTTTGAACCAGGTATTAGCCCTTTGTGTTTGCAGATCCAGCTTTTGCATCAACACATCTTTTGGCACGCCCAGTGGGACCAGAATCAACATCAAGATCGACATGTCGACTACCGAGTTCGATCAGGAGAACGTCATCCCCGTGATGGAAGCCAATCTCAAGGATGAGCAGAAGCAAGTTATTGCGAAAGCCATGGAGGATTACAAACAACAATGTTTGAGATCCTTCAGCATCAACAGGAGCGGCGAAGTGATCCAGAAGGAAGCACTGCCGATGCCTTGGCAAGTTACTTTTGAAGCCAATCTTGGTAAACTTCAAGACATGGTTGATAATGCTATTAACCGTGCCTTGATCAATCAAGCTGGTGTGCTGTCCAATACGGTTTTCAATGCCGTGGCTAGAAGTTTCAAAGAAGGACAATTGCCACCAAATTATGTGGGCCCTTCTCATCATCAGCCAGGATCACCGGTGGTCACAGCTCCATCGGCTGCTACAGCCGCTGCGGGTACATAAACTACTGTTCCTCCAAGCACGTTAGGAGTCACTAATGCACAATCTACGCCGACGACGACCAATCCATCGACTTCGGATGGGCAGATCAAGCTTGCTACAGATTTATTGGCATCGGCAATGTCGGGATCGGTCCCTCCTCCTAACTGGTGGGGTTATGGTATGCCTCCAGAATTAACGTTGAAGACACCTGGTATATCTCAGACGGCAGATGTAAGAGGCAAGGCTCCTATGGCATCGGCACCTCCAAATATGCCAATGAATCAGAGTCCCCAGTATACTACAACCACTACTGCAAGGCCTTACACCGGGGATTCTCAAGCTCCAATGTTTCAGATGCCTAATACATCGGCAGATTCAGTGCCGACGCAACAGAGGTTTATGACTCAGTCATGGTATGTTAATTCAATGATGATGCCCAATTACCAGTCATTGGCAGGTCCTATGCCGATGAATGCTAATAGTGGATGGCTTGAGCAGCAAGTCTTTCCACAAATATCTCAACAGAATAATCAGGCTACAGGGTTTCAACAAGGCCAGATCTACCTCGGGTTCCAGAATCAAGGGTTGCCCAACCAGCCAATGAATCTTGGGCAGCTTATTGGCGGACAACAGATTGGTGGACAGCAGTTTGGTGGTCAGCAGTTCGGTGGTTAGCAGATTGGTGGCCAGATGATTAACCCAATGTTCCATGCAGATCGCGCACCACATAGACACGTGGAGGCATATCAGCAGATTCTAGATCCGCAACCGCCTCATCGGCAAGATGCCGATGCTTATTGGGCCGATAAGATTACTAAAGTAATGAGAGATCAATTTGGGATAAAACCCAAAGTCAATACTTACTCTTATCGGACACCGTATCCTTCTGCATACGCTTGTTCTCGTCATCATTATCAGGATCGGCTTTCACTTGGTTTATATCATTACCTCCTAACTCAGTGATTACTTGGGCCGATCTACAGAAGCAATTCCACAAATACTTCTTTTCTGGGGTCCATGAGAAGAAGATCACCGATTTGGTCAAATTAAAGCAACGCAATGATGAATCGGTTGAAAGTTTTGTGCAGAGGATACGGGAGGTCAAGAACAAATGCTACAGTTTGGTCTTCGACGTTCAGCAGCTTGCCGATTTGGCTTTCTAGGGTCTGTTGCCGCACATCAGGGATAAGTACGCTTCTCAGGAGTTCGAGAGCTTAAGTCACTTGGTGTAGAGAATCTCTGATCAAGATATCAAACCCTTTGAACCCAAGAGAGCTTGGAATAAAAAGGTGTCATTCGTTGATGAGGCAGCAAGCTCGAACTCTGATGAGGAACCAGTCATCGGCTTGGCAGTATGCGTAAAGAATAAGAAGCCGATGTCTTGCCCTTTTGGGCACAAGGAGCCGGAGAAGTTCGCGTTTGACATCACCAAAGCCGATAGGATATTTGACTTTCTACTTCAGGAAGGTCAGATCAAATTGTCACCCAATTAGTAATCCCATCGGCTGAAGAATTAAAGAAGATGAAGTACTGCAAATGGCACAATGCAACTTCTCACAACACCAATGAGTGCAAAGTTTTTAGACAACAGCTGCAATCGGCTATAGAATCTGGAAGGATCAAATTCGACAGCTCCAAAACTCAGAAGCCGATGAATATCGATCAACATCCTTTCCCAACAAATATGTTGGATGCTAAGGGGAAGACTAAGGTGTTGACGTCGGAAGCAGCTGACAGAAATGCATCGGTGGACCCTCAGCATCAAATTACTGCCGCTGATGCTAAGGGAAAAGGGTTAATCCAGGAAGGAAATAGCTCAGGAAGGCCTCCCCGATCGGGTATTGTGATAACTCATAGAAGGCCTCAGGAAACTTGGCAGCAGCGTGAGGATCGGTATCGGCGCCAGCAAAAGGATTATCATCGGGAAGAAGAAAGACACCGACAAGAGTGGAATCGGCACAGAGATCACTAGAATTGTCCGTTCTTCATCCATTGTTGGGAAGAAAATATCAAGCTACCCACTGTTAGAGACTGCCCGGAATGTAATGGTTATGATCGGTATGACAGATGAAATCGGCAGTATCAGAACAATAATCGGCGATTTAATGGGCCGATTAGGGGGAGAGCGTCGGTTCATGATCGGCTGGGGCGCAAGCTCAGCGTGCATGATAGGCTTGGTGATCGTGTTGAGTATTTCCCCAGGAACCAGGAAGAGCTTGAGGAGATGGCTAATGCACGGTTTCCCGATGAGTTCATATTTTGCAGGGATGCTAACACTTATCGGATGGAGTCAAGAGAACATCGCCGTCCATCGGCAAGGCAGTCACCGCTTCCTCCATGGTGTCCAGAGGGGTTGACTAAAACACAGAAGAGAAGACTGCAGCGCGAAAGACGAGAAGAGCTAAGCAAGGGCTAAAACTCTGGCCAATCTGGGGATCAGCAACAATCAGATCCTAAGGGAAAAGGTCCATCGGCAGATGTCGACATGGTATTTATGTTGTCGATGGAATTCCTTGCGCCGTCCAGTGATGATGAGTTGGAGTTTTCCGACCAAATAGCTCAGTTGGCTCTAGATCCGATGACAACCATCTTCGAAAAGCCTGCCGATGATGAAAGAAAACATCTTAAGGCTCTGTTTGTCAAAGGAAGAGTGGATGGTCAGCCGATAACCAAGATTTTAATTGATGGTGGAGCTCCTATCAATATCATGCCATATGCAGTGTATCGGAAGCTTGGAAAAGGAGATCAGGATTTGACCAAGACCGATATGATGCTCAAAGACTTTGAAGGGAATGTGTCTCCGGTTAAGGGAGCCATCTGTGTTGAATTGACTATCGGCAGTAAAACCTTGCCGACAACTTTCTTCGTGATCAGCGGAAAAGGTGCTTATAACTTGCTATTAGGGAGAGATTGGATTCATGCCAATTGTTGCATCCCGTCTACAATGCACCAATGCTTGGTTCAGTGGGTAGGTGACAATATTGAGATTGTCCCGGGAGATTCTTCTTACATCATCGCATCGGTAGAGACAGATACCTATAAGAGGACTAGGTGTATCTCAGGAGAGATTTGGGAGAAGGATTTTTCTCAAAGTTGCCGATTATGAAAATCCACCGATCCAAGCAGTCGGTTCTGATGAAGGTTTTTAATGGATAGGTTCGCCGATGATGGAAAATTAGGCCAGGGATTCACATCGGCCGATGATTTGGTAGAAGTAGATATAGGTAGTGGTGATAAACCTAGACCTACTTTTATTAGTGCTAAGTTAGATTCTGAGTGTAAGCAACAGTTAACTGATTTGTTAAAGGAATATAAAGATTGCTTTGCTTGGGATTATACTGAGATGTCTGATTTAGACCGATCAATTGTTGAACATCGGTTGCCTATCAAGTCTGGATTTCGGCCACATCAGCAGCCAGCTCGCCGATGCAATCTTAATATTCTTCCTGATATCAAGGCCGAAATAACCAAACTTATCGAAGCTAAATTTAATCGGCAGTGTCGATATGCCGAGTGGATTTCCAATGTTGTTCCAGTCTAAAAGAAAAATGGGAAGCTTTAGGTTTGTATTGATTTCAGGAATCTCAATAAAGCCACACCTATGGATGGCTACCCAATGCCAGTTGCTGATCTACTGGTTAATGTTGTGGCTGGGCATCGGATTATCAGCTTTATGGATGGCAATGCAGGATACAATCAAATATTCATGGCTGAGGAGGATATTCCAAAGACTGCATTTAGATGTCCTGGTCATGTTGGGTTGTTTGAATGGATAGTCAGGCTTGAAGAATGCTGGTGCTACTTATCAGAGGGCTATGAATTTTATATTTCATGAGTTTATCGGCAAGCTGGTGGAAATCTATATTGATGATGTGGTAGTTAAGTCTGGAGGCTTCACAAAGCATCTTGTCGATTTGCGGAAGATGTTAGAATGCACAAGAAAGCATGGTTTAAAGATGAATCCCAATAAGTGCGTATTTGGTGTATCGGCAGGACAATTTCTTGGCTTCATGGTGCATCAAAGGGGGATTGAAATTAGTCGGAGATCTATCGATGCTATCAACAAAATAGTTGCCCCTACCAATAAGACTGAGCTCTAATCCTTGATCGGCAAGGTAAATTTTATCAGGAGTTTATATCTAATTTATCTGGTAAAATTCGTGCTTTTAATCCTTTACTTAAGTTGAAAGCCGATCAAGAGTTTGTTTGGGGAAAGAGCAACAATTGGCCTTGGATGAAATCAAGAATTATTTGGTAAATCCTCCAGTTCTGATTCCACCTCAGCAAGGGAAGCCTTCAGATTGTATTTTCTACCGATGGGATGGTCATCGGTTCGGCTTTAATTCAAGAACTTGAAGGAAAGGAACGTGTGATTTACTATTTAAGCAGAAGATTGGTTGATGCTGAGACCAGGTATTCGGCCATTGAAAAGTTATGTTTGTGTCTTTATTTCTCATGTATTAAGTTGAGACACTATTTGTTATCAGCCGAATGCACTGTCATATGCAAAGATGACGTGGTCCGATACATGCTATCTATGCCGATCATGAGTGGTAGAATCGATAAGTGGATTTTGGCACTGTCGGAATTCGATCTGCGTTACATATCGGCTAAAGCGGTTAAAGGACAGATTATGGCCGATTTTGTAACTCAACATTACGGTACAGTAGAGACTTTGGAAATTGTACCTTGGACGCTCTTCTTTGATGGATCCACGTGTGACCGGGGGGCAGGGATCGGCATAGTGTTAATTTCCCCTCGGGGAAGGAAGTATGAATTCTCCTTGCCGATTGTTGCCACGTCAACAAATAATCAAGCTGAGTATCAAGCTTTGATAAAGGGGTTAGAATTACTAAGGGAAGTTCATGTTGATGCTGTTGAAATCTTTGGGGATTCTATGCTAGTTATAAATCAATTGGCTGGAAGCTATGGATGTCGAAGTGAAGTCCTCATAACTTATCACGAAAGGAGTATGCAACTGTTAAAGGAATTCAAGGATTTCCGATTAGAGCATGTTCCTCGATTGCATAATGAAGAGGCTAATCGGTTGGCTCAGCATGCCTCGAGATATCAGCCCATGATAAATGCAATATCGGCAATCGGTGCCGATGATTGGAGAAAAGAAATCATTGATTATTTAAAGGATCCATCCAAGAAAGTTGAGAGACGTGTTCGGTTTCAAGCTACCAAGTATGTGCTCCTTGACGATGAGTTATATTACCGAACTATTGATGGGATTCTTCTCAGATGTTTAGGTGATGATGAGGCTAAGAATTTGATGGGAGAAATCCATGAAGGAGTATGTGGAGCACATCAGTCGGCCTTTAAGATGAAGTGGATGATTAGGAGGAATGGGTATTATTGGCCGACCATACTTGAAGATTGCTTTAGATATTTCAAGGGGTGTCAAGGATGTCAGAAATTTGGCAATGTTCAAAGAGCACCCGCATCGGCCATGAATCCTATCATCAAACCTTGGCCGTTCCGAGGATGGGCTATTGACTTGATCGGCCAGATTTACCCGCCATCCAACAAAAGACATAAATTCATCTTGGTTGCCACCGATTATTTTACTAAGTGGGTTGAAGCTATTCCTTTGAAGAAAGTTACATCGGCCAGTATGATTGATTTCGTGAAAGAACATATTATTTACCGATTTGTAATTCCTCAAACAATTACTACCGATCAGGGTACTATGTTCACATCGGGGGAGTTTGATGAATTTGCAATCGGTATGGGAATTAAAGTATTAAACTCTTCTCCTTATTATGCTCAAGCTAATGGGCAGGCCGAGGCATCTAACAAAGGAATTATCAAGCTTATTAAACGGAAGATTGAAGAAAATCCTAGGAGGTGGCATACATTGTTAAATGAAGCTTTATGGTCATATCGGATGGCTTGTCATGGGTCGAGCAAAGTTTCACCTTATCAATTGGTGCATGAACATGATGCGGTGCTACCTTGGGAAATCAAGACTGGATCTAGGCGACTATCTTTTCAGGATCAATTGGCTGCCGATGATTATACTACTTTGATGACAGATGAGTTGGATGATCTCGCAGGGCATCGGCTAAGGGCCTTGATAAGTATAGAAGAAAATAAGAAGAGGGTTGCCAGATGGTATGATAAGAAGGTGAAGGCTAAGGAGTTTACCGATGGAGACTTAGTATGGAAGCTAATCTTACCGATCGGGACTAAAAGTTCAAAATTTGGGAAGTGGTCTCCCAATTGGGAGGGTCCCTATCGGATAAGTCGATCGGCTCCTGGTAATGCCTATATTTTAGAAACTCTTGAAGGAGTTGAATTTCCCAGAGCATTAAATGGCAAATATCTAAAGAAGTATTACCCAAGCATATGGGTCGATGCATAAAAGTTTAAGTGCCGATAACATTCCTATCGGCTGGATCAAAATGTATCTGGGGACGGACTTAATGTTCTAAAAGGATGCCGATAACAGTCCTATCGGCTAGACCAAAATGACTAGAAAAAAGAAATAAAGCACGCCGTTGATGAAGAGTTCACATGTCTAACAGAGCCTGGATGGTTGATATGGCGTGCAGGCGGATTTGATTGGCTTCTTCTATCTCTTTAATATCTTCATCGGCAGAGCCTTCCACCGGCTTCAGCTTCTTCTTCATCTGCAGCGCTTTCCGAGCTTGGATATTCCATTCTTGCTCAAGGGTCTTGATCATCTCAGGCAGTTGGTTTTCTTCCTGTTGAGCTTGAGATAGAGCTTCTTCTACTTGTTTGAGTTCTGCTAGCAAGGCATCTCTCTTGGCCGATAGATCAGAGACCTTTTGCTTCAGCACATATCCTGAGGATTTCAGAATGCCGATGCTCTTATGCTTCTCATCGGCAAGGAGTTTCACTTTCATCATTTCCTCTGAGAGCTGAGCATGAGTAGCTCTATCGGCAAGACGCTGAGCAACCTTTTGATACTGCAGCTGTCGATTCTCTAGGTGTGCAGCCTGAAAAAGGATCTCCTCGGCATCGGTCGGAATTTGTCCTCTAAGAGTCTTGAACAGAGCCTTGGCTGAATCAGAGTCATCGACTAACTGTGCTGTGTCTTGATGGAGAAGAGCTGATAGATCTGCCAACTTTGCTCTGATCTCTGCCGATGAGATTCCAACTGCTCGGGAAGAACTTGCTTCCTCGCCTTCATGCTCAGAGATCTCAATGGCGAAGGAGAACAGGCTATCGGGAGAATCCTATTCCTGGAAGAGAAAAGATACAACGGGTTATTTTATGATCAAGCACGAGCAGTAATAAGAATGGAGTTTAGGTAATTTACTTGTTTCAGGGCAATCTCTCGCCTCTGACTAGAAGATGCCGATGGAACCACGGGCTGATCGGCTGGAGTTGCCGATAAGACTATGTCAGCTGAAAGATTAACAGAAGTAATTATAAGACGGGAAAAGTAAGTTCATCGGCAATAATTTCATAAAAAGTATGTTACCTTGAGGAGGAGCAGTACTTGTTTGGATGGAGGAAACTACCGATGCTATGATTGAACTTGCTGGATCGGCAGTTTGCTCGTGTATGTCAGCCGATGTGTCCTCTGGCTGAGGTTCCTCTGGCTGGAGTTCTTCTGCGTGGGGTTCTTCTCGTGGCTGAGGATAAGGTATCTGCTGTGTCTGAGCTTCTGGAGAAGAAGGAAAAGATTCCACCGGGATTGGAGATACTGGGGGAGGAGAAGGCGTTGCTATTCTTTGGCGCTTTGCTTGTGATCTGGTATTCTTGGCACCTTTTCTCTTCGGCTGACTGGACTAGGGGGCATCAGCACTTGTGCTTCTGGTCCTTGCCGATGCGCCGTTATGCTGATATAACGATGAAAATTCGTGAGTATAAGTGTAACAGATGTAAGAATGGAATCAGTATGGATGGAAGGGTTTGAAAATTTACCTTGAAGGCCTATGCAAAAGTAGAGGCAGCTACCGATGGAGATGCCTTTGTCCGCTTGGTGGTGACTTTCTTGAGGCGCACACTTCGATGCATTATGGCAGCCAAGGTGGGAGCATTGTTGCCGATTGAGGAGATCAGACCTGATGGAAAAAGCTCAATCGGCTTGCCACTCCTACTGACCGATGGTGGTGTGTCGTCGTCCTGTAATATAACACAGAAAGTAAGTTACCGATGAAAATGAGAATAAAAAGATTGGAACATCGGGTTGAAAAATACTTACGGTATTATCGGGGACTTTGTACTGGGGATCGATCATGCCGCGGTACGTAAGAGCCGATTTGCAGAACAAATGCTCCTTCCATTCTTCCCACCATTGTTTGTACGGCTGAGTAATGAAGAGGGCCGGAATCCACTCTGATAGATCTGCATCTGTATCAGCACTCGGTGGCAGTTGAGCTATCCTGGTCCACTCGAGAAGACTAGTGATGGTTTCCCTGGGTTTTATCACATCGGCATAACAAAGTGCAATCGGCAGCTGACTGAAAGCTTGTTGACGGGCTAATGCCGATGAGTTGTAAAATTCATAGGTCTGGTTGGAAGCTTTCCCACTGCCGAAGAAGTTTACTGGTATGGCTCTTGGAGTGATAAGTGACATCATCACATCATGATCTTTATTAAGAGCATCGTTGAATGGATGGAAGACCAAAGGAAACATGGTGTCTGGATCTTCATAGGGCATCCATGCTCGCTGTTCTCTGGTCAGGCCTTCGTACGAGGTTTGGAAGAATCGGCTAACCTGGTCTGCATTACCACCTGTACCAGGTAGAACTATGGTAGCCTCGCCAAAATTCAGAGGAGGTCGAGTTGCCAATTCTTCTTCATCCAATTCATAATGCTCGGCTATGTCCCTGGGGAAGTGTTGTGCGAAGAGGTTGAACTCATGACGCTTGTGCATATGGAGGCTAAGCCACATATTGATGAACCACCAGAGGCCCCCTAAGTTGCCGATGGATTGGCCGAGTAGGAGTTTTCTGGCTACTTGATGGAGGAGGTGGTAAACCGAGCCAAGCAGGTATCGGCCAAGGGTAAATCAGCCACCATTAGCTAATCTCTGTGCTGCCGATAGGTAAACAGAGGTTGGTCCTACCGATCGACCGCAGAACACAAATTTGTCCAGCCATATGTTCAGGAAGGTGGTTTGTTCCTTTATGTTGACAGGCCCCGTTCTACGATACTTCTAAATGTACCCAGACCAGCCGCCGATAGAGCGGGTTTCTACCTTGGCACTAGGTGTGGTGTCAAATATGTGGCTGCTATCGGCAGTGGATACATCTAAGCCGGTGAGCATAAGCACATCGGCAATAGTGGGAGAAGCAGGGCCATTGCCGAAGACAAAGGCATTAAGTGTGTCTGACCAGAAATATGATGCAGCAATCAGCAGTGATTCATTCCTATGCATATTGGCAAGAGATAGCCTAATGCACTAGTCCAGTTTTCGTTCGCCCCACTGAACTTCATTCGAATGGCTGACTCTCAAGAACCAATCCTTCCATCCCACGGTAGGACTGGGCCAGGAACGGAAGGTATCTTTCCACAGATCTAGAGAAAAATTCTCGGCTCTAAAGGGGATTCTGTTTGTTTCTGCGTTGATCAGATCGGTGGGATCTAGGTTCCCTAGCGGACTGATACATTGGAGGTGTGGCTGATCGGTAGGGATGACAATTTTATTGGACAGATCCTAATGGTTTTTGGGGTAAAAAGAAGAACAAAAGAGAAAAGGAGAGAAGAGTATTCAGTAAGAAGAACTGCGGATGAACGGGAATGCAGTAAAAATACAAGAGAAAAGTAGAACTAACCTCGGGTACGATGAAGTTGATGGCCACATCTCCTAGTAGGGGGGAAGATGGAGAACTTGGGAATTATTGGAGGAGGTTCTTGTTGAAGTTCTCGGAGCTCTTGAACAGCGCCGCCGCCAGAAAAGCAGAGTTGGGGCTGTAGAATGATGCGATGGAGAAGGAGTACCCGAGAAGGAACTATTTATAGGACAAAACGGCAAGGGTAAATCTGACTTATCTCTTTGTCGAGTCCGTGAAATCCGAGGATACTCAGGTGGATATGGTAACTGTTCGCACGGTAATTAAGGGACTGCGCAGGTGATTTGACAGGAAGCGGTCGTGATCTGGAGATATTTTACTGGGTGCGATCTCCTGGTCGCAGCTCCTTCTAACGGTAGTATTGTCGATGGGCGAATAAAGTTGAGATGTCCAGTTTAGGAGGTTGAGGAATTCGAGGGATCTGCGGAAGAATCGGGCCAGAGTTGTTCAATTTCAACGGTCGGTTACCAAATCAAGAGGATTAATTGTGAAAAGGCATCATTACTGCAGAGAATTTCAGAGCATTAATGATTTTATACTCTAAAATTGGGGGGCATGTGTTGACACCATTTTTGGACACGTACCCACGATCGGTAGAGTGTAGATCGGCAAGATAGGGTAACAGTAACTGGTCTGCAGGGGAGTTGCCGATGAAGGTGGTTGCCAATGAAGGACGGCTGAATGAGACTAAGTCCATGGGTGGTGACGCGTTCATGCCGATGGTCAAGCATTAGCTTTTGCCGATGGCTACGATGAGGAGTCTGCCGATGATTCGGAAGGAGAACCTAAAGGTTGCCGATTGGTCCATAGTGGTGTCCCAGTTTGTCACGGGAGGATAGTTTTGTGTTTTCCTTAGTTATTTAAATCGTTTTGTATACGGATTCTGTTTAATTTGGAATTCGAGTCCTAGTCGTATCTGATTGTAGCTCTTTGAGCAGGGTATAAATGTAGACCCTGGGGCCATGTAAGAATCTATCAATCAATCAAACACAAGCTTTTTACTCATATTCCAGCATTTAATTTTCCGGCGACTTCGTCATATTTTTCCTTTTCATTACGAGTTCTTAGGAATTCGTCGACTTAAGCTCGGCGTATTCTCAAGTTCCGCGTGAATACCTCTTGGCCGTGGCATCCGGGCGCATCGCTGTTGTCGGGACCAAAGTATTCGAGTTATCACCTTTGCCGATAGTAAGGTCAAATCGGCTGGCACGCCTTAACGTTTGAACCGAGTATTAGCCCTTTGTGTTTGCAGATCTAGCTTTTGCATCAACAGGTACCTATTTACTCTGCAATTCAGGCTTATGTAATCAGCTACTATCAATGGTTATACTCAGACATATAAAGTTGTATCAATCTGCATATTTTGTGGTCCAAATTAGCAACTCATGTCTAATTAACTGACAACTGGTGTCTGCTGCTAGAGGATCTGGATCCAGGATTGCCTACTAGTGCTTAATGCTGCCAGGTGGTTGGGACTAGGGAGGTTGGTTGGTCTTTCAGCATTAGGAGTAATTATTTATAATATATGACTGAGACTATATTGTTAGGTTGTTATTTTCACCCTTGCATGTCGACTACGCAATAAATGATGACATTACGCTGGCTGCTTCAGCAAACAAGGATGATAAAAGAAGAGATGGAGACATTGGAAACATTCACAAATCGCCACAGGTAAGACATGCAGTTGAACTGACCAACTGTAGATAACTAGACATGTCATTACTCATTGCATGCGTCACCATCAACCACAAGAACCAAACACAGCTGAAGAAATTAAAGGAACCATTGTGCTAGGATTAAGCTAGTTACAATTGCCTCTCTTGCTGCTTCATCAAGACTATTTTTGGAGCTGGTATGGCAGGTCTTGAAGGCCTCAACCACATCAAGTTTTCTTCATTTTATTCATTGCTTGGTTCTGCATTGTTACTCTTCTCTTTCTGTTTCATAGAGAATCAATTACAGCAGATTTTTATCGGATCAAATGCATAATAAGTTGTTGAGTGCAAATATGTACAAGGTACTGTTTACTTACATATGCATGCAAGTGTGCCACGTAGCTACGAGAACCCGTCTTCTGATGATACTTGACTTTACTGCGATTCTGCTTGTTCTTTTCACATGTTTGCTACAAAAAATAGAGAAGAAGAGAATATGAATGGACTAAAATGAGAAGATCCTTTGCAAACTGAATAAGAAAGAGAATATGAAAGGATACTCATACCATGTTCTTTGGATTTTTCCACTTTTCAACTAGTTCATTCCACTCATCATCAGTCATGCTTGAAACTGGAGAAGTTAACTGAATCTCAATTGCAGGTACATCATCGAAGTATTTCTTCTTGAGCCGATGACTGATTTGCCTCACTCTAGAGCGCAGCATATCGGTGCAAGCTGCCACTGTTGGCTTGTCTTTGTCGTTAATGGCCAAGCGCCCCTAGTCAAGTGACAATTCCATAGTTAGTCAATTGAGTAGGTACATTCAGTAGCTAAGAACTGAAACATTCAGTATATATATTCAGTAGCTATGAACTGAAATATTCAGTAGGTACATTCAGTATAAATATTTGGTAACTTTGTGCTAAGAAACATTCAGTAGCTAAGATAAATATTATTCAGTAGCTATGAACGGAAATATCCAATAGGTACATTCAGTATAAATATTTAGTAACTTTGTGCTAAGAAACATTCAATAGGTACATTTAGTAGAAAATGAAACATTCAATAGGTACATTTCAGTAAATTTGTGCTAAGAAATGAAAATTGAAAGTTTGACAGTAACTTGGCACTACCACCTAAACATATAATCCAAGAGACCAACAGGATACAGTAAAACTATAAGTATTCAACAACTCATTGACTGTTGACTGGATCAACCATGACCATGGCTGATGTACCTCAAGATGGCCTATTGCCTTACTGCTACATCAAAAAGTGCATGGACAGCACACAACTGACCTTGTACCTGCACTTGACCTCATCAGGGAGAGAAGAAAGGAGGAGCAGCAGATTACAGCTATCAGCAGATTACAGTAGGGAGAGAAGAAAGGAGGCACTTACAGAGAGCTTTGACACATACTCTTTGTAAATGTATTGTTTCTCTTCGGTCTTGTACTCTTTCCAATGAGTGAGGATAGAAACCTTTTGCCGAATGGCGACACCAGACTCTGATGTAAACTTGGCTGCTTGAACAACATCATTTGACCTTCTTTTGCCTTCATCAACAACTATGGGCAATCTATGTCCCATAGCTTTTGTCATTCTCTCTAGCTGTGCTCCCTTGGTGGGTGGCCTGGGGTCCCTTGGGGCTCGCCGTGTAGGAGCTACAAAACAGAATTTGCATATAAATGCTTTAGTTTCATGCAAATCAGCAACAAAAATGATATATTTGAATGACAAAGAAACTATAACTTGACTTCAGTAACTTCCTCACCAGCTATGATGTCTTCATCAGCATGTGTCATGTCTTGACAACTCCATTGTCATTCTCTGCAGCTGCAATGTCCTGACCACTAGCTCCATTACCTTGCTGTGCACCAGCTCCATTGCCTTGCCCCACAGCAACTCCATTGCTTTCCTCTGCAGGCTGCCCATCTCTCGCTGCCAGTTGAAGCCTTTTTGATGATCTAATTGGGCCCTAGGAGGTTCCAGCTCTGAACCTTCAGGTGCCCTCACTCTCTTACTAGCTCTACCTCCTGGCGGCATGTTGGGATCTGTCTTCTTCTTCGAAGCGAGGGCTTTCCGACTATACCCTGGAGGAGACTGTGGAAAAAAATTCAAGTAAGTGATGTGCATTAGTAAGCAAAAGCATATATTAATGATTGATATGAAAGAAAGAACATGTATTATAAAGCAAGGGCATATATTCAAGAACATATTTAAAACATCCAAATGCAATGCAAATATTCCCTATCCAGTACTCTGAAGATAGAAGAAGCACCTTAGTGGGTTGTGGCTGCGCATCAGATTCAGTTTCATCATCATTGGTATCTCCTTGATCATCATCATTTTCAAGGAGATACTCCGATGTATGTGAACCTTCACTACTTGTTTTCTTGTTTGCTGAGATTTTCCCCTTCTTTGTAGCAGATTGAGGTAGAGATTTACTAAGTTGAGTAGACAGTTTTAGGAGTCCAAGCTCTTCAAACACCCTATCATTCATAGCCACTTGTTCATCCCGCCTTCTCTCATATTCAGTTTTTTGAGGTTCTTAAAAGAACAAGCAAATTGTGTCTATTAGAGAATAAAAAGGAGTAGTAATACTGATGCTAGATAGATAAGAGATAGTAGCTAGTAGTGGCCGCGGAAGAGCTAAAGGATAAGAGGTGGTAGTCGTATGCCTAGAAAAAATTCAGAACTAGCATATGTCGTTGACTGTAAGTCAGTGATCAGTTCTGTTAACTGAACATTCAGTTACATACCAAAAATACTAGACCAAACACATGCATGCAAAATGATTGCTTATATTTTAGATTCAGACAAAGAAGGGGAGATGTATTGCTTCTATCTGGTGTAACACACTACAGCTTGAGCCATTATTAACTTGAGTGGAGATTTGGTGCCCAGGGGCGCTGGTGCCCTCGTTAGCTAAAATACCATGTCACAATGTTTTAATCATATGTGTAGTACAACAGATTGACCCTAGATGCCAAGAACAAAATAGACAAGCAGTCAACCTGGCAATGTTCATCATGTGCTGACAATGGCACTTCTGTTTTTTAAACCGCAGCATCAAAGATGAATTTAAAACTGAATTGGTGCATAGAACAAAAAACTAGCCCAATCATAAACAGTGGCAGCTAATTACAGAGAGAATATGCTAGCAAGCAACACATCTACAAAATTGATGACAGAGCACTCTACAAACAAATGAATACATCAATTCCTATAAGACAAAATAGTTTTGCTCACCTTCTTCTTGCTGTGCAGGTCTCTTCCTACCTTGACCCCTTGTTGCCACCATTGGGGTTGTGGGTAACCTGCGGCTGTAGAAGAGGTGCTCGTCAGCGGTGGTCGTTGAAGGGGAAGAAGACTTGGTGCGGTTAACCCTAGTCGACGGGGAAGGAGATCCACTGTGGCGACAACCCAAAATCCGGCAGATGTCGGCGACGACGGACCGAGGGGGCGACGAAGCAGCTCGACGACGGCGGTTTTGTTCCGGCCGTGGGGACTAGGGGCCCAGAAAGAGGGGGATGGGGCGAGGTAGGTCCATTGGACGATGAGAAAGAGGAGGATGTCGGTGGCGACCCTGCTCGTGGGCGACGAAGCAGCTCGGCGATGGCGGTGGCGGTTGCGGCGTTGGCGGCTAGGGTTGGAGAAATGGGGGGCGGGGAGGACGAATGGCTGGGGGCTGACGAGGGAGTGGGGGGAATGGATATATTTAGCTGAGTTTTTTGGCGGCTTTTTTTTCGCGACGACGCGGGGAAATGAGTTTTGGCGCGGTCCAAATTGTTTTTTTGCGGCTTTGTTTCTGGGCTCTGGTTTAATTAAATCTTGTCCCTTACTCAACAAATACACTTGAACAACGCAATGGTAAGGGTGTTTGAGTTATTCCTGGAGCTCCAGGTTCGAACCCAAGGGAGTTAGATTTTTTGACTTTTTTTTGTGTATGTTCTTTTTTTGCTAAATTTTCGATTAGATATTATTGCTTATTGATTATGACATAAAACTTTTGAGTGATTTTAAGATGCACAAGCTCACAAAATTGCACTATAGATCCTCTAAAAGCATGAACATCTCTCACTTAGTGACTAGGTTACATGTGACATATGTATGATCTTGTCAGATTGACCAATTCCTTCGAATCAGTTGAAACTTTTTTGTCATCACTATGCACCAAAATGAGGCGTGCATGCAAGTTTTTAGATTTTTCTAGCTAGCTTAGGATATTTTAACATTTATGCTTCATTAATCCAACAAAAAATTACAATAATAGGAAAACTTGGTCAGAAAATTGCACAGATACACACAACATCAGTTTTTGGCTCCATAAGCATCCCAGTAAAGTTTCAAATGAATTCGACGAATTGGTCCTATGCATCCCCTATAATCATGAACATCTCTCACTTAGTGACTAGCCTATATGTGAGACATGTATGACCTCGTGAGGTTGTGCATGACCACTCACGCAGAATTTGTTGAAATTTTTGTACCATCATTATACACCGAAAATAGGTGTCCTTGCAAGTTTTTAGAATTTTTCATCTAGCTTAAGGTATTTAACATTTACCAATCCAACAAAAAATTACAGTAATAGGGAAACTTGGTTAGAAAATCACAGAGATGCATCCAAAATCATAGTGTTGATGCAAAGCTGATCTGCAAACACAAAGGGCTAATACCCGATTCAAACGTTAAGGCGTGCCAGCCGATTTGACCTTACTATCGGCAAAGGTGATAACTCGAATACTTTAGTCCTGACAACAGCGATGCGCCCGGATGTCACGGCTAAGAGGTACTCACGCGGAACTCGAGAACACGCCGAGCTTAAGTCGACGAATTCCTAAGAACTCGTAACAAAAGGAAAAAGTATGACGAAGTCGTCGAAAAGTAGATGCTGGAATATGAGTAAAAACGTATGTTTGATTGATTGATAGATAGCTCATTACAAAGCCCTAGGGTCCATATTTATACCCTGTTCAAAGAGCTATAACTAAACACGACCAGAATTCGAATTCCAAATTACACGGAATCCGCATACAAAACGATTTAAACAAATAAGGAAATAACTCAGTTATCCCTCGTGACAAACTGAAACTCTTCCACAACCCGATCAGCAGCTTCCAGACTCCCCCTCTGTATCATCGGCAGACTCTTTCGCCACGGTCATCGGCAGACCTCCTCATCATAGTCATCGGCACAGACACGTCATCACCTGTAAACTTAGTCACGTCCAACCTCTCCTTTATCGGCAACCATCCTCATCGGCAACTCATTCCGTAAACCACATACTGTCATCTTATCCTGCCACCCTGGACACGTGCCTAAAAACGGTGTCAACACATGCCCCCCAATTTCGGAGTATGAAACTATTAATGCTCCAAAATTTTCTGCAGTACTAATGCCTTTTCCCGCAATTAATGCTCCTAATTTTGTAACCGACAACCTCAATCCAAACAACTCCGATCCTATTCTCCTGCAAATTCCTCGAAATCCTCAACTTCCTGAACGGGCACTTCCTTCTCATCCGCACATCGGCAATATTACCGTTACGAAGATCTACCGATGGACTAATCAGGACGTTCGTATAAATGGCTACCTTTTACTTTATCCGCCCATCGGCAATATAACCGTTACAGTATGACGCCGATGGACCGACCAGAAGATCTTGGACAGTAAAATATCTCCAAGTAATGACCGCTCCCCGTCAAATCACCTGCACAATCCCTTGATTACCGTGCGAACAGTTACCATATCTACCTGAGCATCCCCGGGTCTCTCGGATGCGGCAAAGAGATAAGTCAGATTTGCCCTTGCCCGTTTTATCCTATAAATAGTTCCTTCTCGGGTACTCCTTCTCCATCACATCATTTCACCATCCCTACTTTTACTTTTCCAGCGGCGGCGCCATTCACAACCTTCGAGACCTCCGACAAGCACTCCTCTTCATCAACTCCGGTGCCCTCCAACGTCCTCTTCACGACAAGATGGCCATTGGCTTCGTCGTCCCTGAGGTCAGATCTCCATCTCATCTTCTGTATTTTTTTATTCCTGTTCATCCGCGATTCATCTTACTGAATATTCTCCTTTTCCTTTTTCTTTGTATTTTTATTCCCCCAAAATCACTAGGAGTTGTCCAATAAAATTGTCATCCCCACCGATCAACCACACCTTCAATGTCTCGGCCCTCTAGGGGATTCAGATCCAACCGACCTTATCAACGCAGAAACCAATAGGATCTCCTTTAGAGCTGAAAACTTTTCTTTAGATCTGTGGAAAGACACTTTTCGCTCTTGGCCCAGCCCTACCGTAGGGTGGAAAGACTGGTTCTTGAGGGTCAGCAATTCTTATGAAGTCCAGTGGGGCGAAAGGAAGCTAGCCCAATGCATTAGGCTATCCATTGCCGATATGCACAGGAACGAGTCACTGCTGATAGTTGCGTCCTACTTTTGGTCAGACACCCTCAATGCTTTTGTTTTTGGCCAAGGCCCTGCTTCTCCTACCCTTGCCGATGTAGCCATGCTCACTGGTCTAGATATATCTTCTGCCGATAGCACCCACTTTTTTGATACTGCCCCCAGTGCCAAAGTGGAGACTCGCGCTATCGGCGGTTGGTCAGGGTACATTCAGAAGTACCGCGGGAGAGGGCCTGTCACCATAAAGGAGCAAACCACCTTTCTGAACATGTCGCTGGACAAGTTTGTATTCTGTGGTCGATCGGCAGGACCGACTTCCGTCTATCTATCGGCAGCAGAGAGACTGGCTAACGGTGGCCAATTTCCTCTCGGCCGATACTTGCTTGGCGCTGTTTACCACCTTCTCCATCAGGTAGCCCAGAAACTCCTGCTTGGCCAGTCCATCGGCAACTTGGGAGGCCCCTGGTGGTTTATTAATATGTGGCTCAATCTGCACCTGCATAAGCGCCTTGATTTCAACTTGTTCTCACAGCACTTCCCAAGAGATATAGCCGAAAATCATGTGTTGGGTGAAGAGGAATCGGCAACGCGTGCCCCCTTGAACTTTGGCGAAGCCGTCATAGTTCTACCTGGTTCAGGGAGTAATCCGGATCAGATCGGCCGATTCTTCCAGACTCTGTATGAGGGTTTGGCCAGAGATGAACGACCATGGTTGGCTTATGATGACCCAGATAGCATGCTCCCTCTGACCTTCAATCCATTTGATGAAGCTCTCGACAGGGATAATGAGGCGATGATGGCAATTGTGACTCCCAGAGCCATTCCAGTGAATTTCTTCGGTAGCACAAAAACTTCTCCCCAGACTTATGAATTTTACAATCCATCGGCATTAGCTCGCCAGTTAGCTTTCGGCCAGTTGCCAATCGCACTTCCTTATGCCGATGTGATAAAACCCAGAGAAACTATCAATAACTTTCTTGAGTGGAGTCGAGTAGCCCAACTACCACCAAACGCCGATACAGATGTAGATCTATCAGAATGGGTTCCGGCTGCTTTTATCACTCAGGCATACAAGTTATGGTGGGCAGAATGGAAAGAGCATCTATTCTGCAGATCGGCCCTTTCATACCGCGGCATGATCGACCCCGAATACGAAATTCCCGATGACACTGTAAGTATCTCCAACCGATGTTTCATTTTTTCAACATTATTTCCATCAGTAGCTTACCCTTGTATTCCTTTTGCAGGTTGATAACATCCCCTCATCGGTTAGCAGGAGTGGCAAGCCGATCGACTTGTTTCCATCAGGCCCGATTTCCTCAATCGGCCACAATGCTCCCACTCTGGCTTCCATCGTGCATCGGGGTGTGCGCCTCAGGAAAGTCACCACCAGGAGAACCCAGACATCACCAACGGTAGCTGCTCCCACTCTGGCGCGGGCTTTCAAGGCAATTTGTCAAATCTTTATCTTTTACGCTGACTATCTTTATATCGGCTTTATTTATACTTATAAACCCTTGTTCGTTATTGCAGCAAACCAGTGCATCGGCAAAGGTCACACGTCAAGGTGCCGATGCCACCCAGTCCAGTCAGCCAAAGAGGAAGGGTGTCAAGAGCACCAGGGCCGAAACGAAACGCCAAAAAGTGGCAACTCCCCCTCTTCCTCCGGTATCTCCAATCCCAGTGGAATCTTCTCCTTCTTCTCCAGAAGTCCAGACACAGCAAGCACCATCTCCCCAACCAATGCAGGAAGCACCACAGATGGAAGAATCCCAGCAGGAAGAGCCTCAAACAGAAGGTACATCAGTTGATGTGGGTGAACAAACAACTGGTCCGGTGGGTCCAATTATATCATCGGCGGTTCTCCCGATTCAGACAACCGTTGTTCCTCCTCCAGGTAACATACTTTAACAATACCGTTGCCGATGAACTTATTCTCATTTAGTCTCATAACCTTTCTTGTCTTCTTTCAGTCGATATCGTCCCATCGGCAACCTTAGCCGATCAACCTGTAGTTCCATCGACATCTTTGGCCGATCAGCCCGCAGCTCCGTCAGCACCTCCCAGTCCAAGGCAAGAGATCGCCTTGAAGCAAGTAAGTCACTGTTTACCGTCAGCATTATTTGCCGATTCTCCGAATATGAGCTAACCTTGCTTTCCCTCCCAGGAACAAGATTCTCCCGATAGCCTGTTTTCCTTCGCCATCGATCTCTCTGAAGAAGAAGGCGAAGAAGCAAGCTCTTCTCAGACAGTTGGCATTACATCGGCAGAGATCAGGGCCAGGCTGGAAGAATTGTCAGTTCTCCTTCACCAGGATACAGCGCATTTGGTCGATGACTCCGACCCTACCAAGACCCTGTTCAGAACTCTCAGAGGCCAAATCCCAGCCGACGTCGAAGAAATCCTATTCCAAGCCGCTCATCTGGAGAGTCGCCAGCTGCAGTACCAGAGAGCTTCTCGGCGTCTTGCCGATAGAGCCGCTCAGACTCAACTCTCCGATGAAATGAGGAAAGAGAAACTCCTGACCGATGAGAAGCACAAGAACATCGGTATCCTGAGATCTTCAGGAGATGCGCTGAAGCAGAAGATATCCGATCTATCGGCAAGAAGAGAATCCCTGTTGGCGGAACTCAAGGAAGTGGAGAACGCCTTATCCCAAGCCCAACAGGAAGAGAGCCAATTGCCAGAGACCATCAGGCTTCTTGAGCACGAGCGAAATGTTCATGGTCGCAAGGCACTTCAACTGAAGAAGAAGCTGAAGCCGATAGAAGGTTCTGCCGATGATGACATTAAGGAGATAGAAGCAGCCAACCAAATCCGGTTACGCGCTATATCGGCAATCCAGGCACTGCTTAACACATAAAGCTTTCATCGGCATCATATCTGTGCTTTCCTGCTTCCTCAGCTTTTAGTCTAGCCGATAGGACTGTTATCGGCATCTTTTGAAACACTAAGCCCCAAAACATTTGAATCCAGCCGATAGGAGTGTTGTCGGCATTTAAACTTTTATGCATCGACCCATATGCTGGGGTAGTACTTCTTTAAATATTTGCCATTTAATGCTCTAGGAAATTCAACTCCTTCGAGAGTTTCTAGAATATAGGCATTACCAGGAGCCGATCGACTTATCCGATAAGGACCTTCCCAATTAGGAGACCACTTTCCAAACTTTGCACTTTTAGTCCCGACTGGCAAAATCAATTTCCATACCAAATCCCCATCGACAAACTCCTTAGCCTTCACTTTTTTATCATACCATCTAGCAACTCTCCTCTTATTTTCTTCTATACTCATTAAAGCTTTTAACCGATGCCCTGCTAGATCATCCAACTCATCGGTCATCAAAGTAGCATAATTATCGGCGGTTAACCGATCTTGAAAAGATAATCGCCTGGATCCGGCCTTAATCTCCCAGGGCAACACTGCATCATGTCCATACACCAATTGATAGGGTGACACCTTGGTTGATCCATGACAAGCCATTCGATAAGACCACAGTGCTTCATTTAACAATGTATGCCACCGCTTAGGATTTTCTTCAATCTTTCGTTTAATAACCTTGATAATCCCTTTGTTAGATGCTTCGGCCTGCCCATTGGCTTGAGCATAATAAGGAGAAGAATTCAATACTTTAATCCCCATACCGATTGCGAATTCATCAAACTCCCCCGATGTGAACATAGTGCCCTGATCGGTAGTAATTGTCTGAGGAATCCCAAATCGGTAAATAATGTGTTCCTTCACAAAATCAATCATATTGGCCGAGGTGACCTTCTTCAAAGGAATAGCTTCAACCCATTTAGTGAAATAATCAGTGGCAACCAAAATAAATTTATGCCCCTTACTAGATGGTGGATAAATCTGGCCGATCAGATCGATAGCCCAACCCCGAAACGGCCAAGGCTTGATAATAGGATTCATAGCCGATGCGGGCGCTCTTTGAATGTTACCAAACTTTTGACAACCTTGACATCCCTTGAAATACTTAAAGCAATCCTCAAGTATAGTCGGCCAAAAATATCCATTCCTTCTAATCATCCATTTCATTTTGAAAGCCGACTGATGTGCTCCACATACCCCTTCATGGATTTCTCCCATCAAACTCCTAGCTTCATCATCACCCAAACATCGGAGAAGAATTCCATCAATAGTTCGATAATACAGTTCATCTTCGAGGAGCACATATTTGGTTGCTTGAAATCGAACTCGTCTTTCAACTTTCTTGGATGGATCCTTTAGATAATCAATAATTTCCTTCCTCCAATCATCGGCACCGATTGCCGATATTGCATTAATCATAGGCTGATACCCCGAGGCATGCTGAGCCAACCGATTGGCCTCTTCATTATGCAATCGAGGAATATGCTCTAATCGGAAATCTTTGAATTCTTTCAACAGTCGCATGCTTTTCTCGAAATGAGTTACGAGAGCTTCACTTCAGCATTCATAGCTCCCGGCCAATTGATTTATAACCAACATAGAATCTCCAAAAATTTCGACAGCATCAGCACGAACTTCTCTCAACAACTCCAATCCTTTGATCAGAGCCTGATACTCAGCCTGATTATTTGTCGATGTAGCAACAATCGGCAAGGAAAATTCATACCTCTTCCCCTTAGGGGAAACTAATACAATGCCGATTCCTGCCCCCCGGTCACATGTAGATCCATCAAAGAAAAGTGTCCAGGGCACAATTTCCAAGGCCTCCACTACACTGCAATGCCGAGTCACAAAATCGGCCATAATCTGTCCTTTGACTGCCTTGGCCGATTCGTAACGCAGATCGAACTCTGACAGCGCTAAAATCCATTTACCGATCCTGCCACTCATAATCGGCATAGATAGCATGTACCGGACCACATCATCTTTGCAAACAACAGTGCATTCGGCCGATAGCAGGTAATGCCTTAGTTTGATACACGAAAAATACAAGCATAGGCATAGTTTCTCAATGGCCGAATACCTAGTTTCAGCATCAATCAACCTCCTACTCAAGTAGTAAATTACCCTCTCTTTCCCTTCAAATTCTTGGACCAAAGCTGAACCGATAACCGTCCCATCGGTAGACAAATACAATCTGAAGGGCTTTCCTTGTTGAGGTGGAACTAGAACTGGAGGATTCACTAGATATTTCTTGATTTCATCCAAAGCCAACTGCTGCTCTTTTCCCCAAACAAATTCTTGATCGGCTTTCAATTTAAGAAGAGGACTGAAAGCATGAATTTTACCAGACAGATTGGATATAAATCTCCTGATAAAATTTACCTTGCCGATCAAGGACTGGAGCTCAGTCTTGTTGGTAGGGGCCACTATTTTATTGATGGCATCAATAGATCTTCGACTAATTTCAATCCCCCTTTGATGTACCATGAAACCAAGAAACTGCCCTGCCGATACACCAAATGCACACTTATTGGGATTCATCTTCAACCCATGCTTCCTTGTGCACTCTAATACCTTTTGTAAGTCGGCAAGATGCTTTGAGAAATCCCCAGACTTAACTACCACATCATCAATATAGATCTCCACCAGCTTGCCGATGAACTCATGAAATATAAAATTCATGGCCCTTTGATAAGTAGCACCAGCATTCTTCAACCCAAAGGTCATGACTATCCATTCAAATAAACCGACATGACCAGAACACCTAAATGCAGTTTTTGGAATATCTTCCTCTGCCATGAATATTTGATTGTATCCTGCATTGCCGTCCAGAAAGCTAATGACCCGATGACCGGCCGCAGCATCAACCAACAGATCGGCAACAGGCATTGGGTATCCATCCATCGGCGTAGCTTTATTGAGATTCCTGAAATCAATGCACACCCGAAGCTTCCCGTTTTTCTTGTAAACCGGAACAACATTGGAAATCCATTCGGCATACCGACACTGTCGAATAAACTTAGCTTCAATGAGTCTAGTAATTTTGGCCTTAATATCAGGTAGAATATTAGGATTACATCGGCGAGCTGGCTGCTGATGTGGCCGAAATCCAGACTTGATGGGTAACCGATGTTCAACAATTGATCGGTCTAAACTAGGCATCTCGGTATAATCCTAAGCAAAGCAATCTTTATATTCCTTTAATAAATCGGTTAATTGTTGCTTACACTCAGGATTTAATTTAGCACTAATAAAAGTAGGTCTAGGCTTATCACCACTACCTATATCTACTTCTACCAAATCATCGGCCGATGTGAATCCCTGGCCTAATTTTCCATCATCGGCGAATCTATCCATTAAAAACCGTCGTCAGAACCGACTGCTTGGATCGGTGGAATCTCGTAATCGGCAACTTTGAGAAAATCTTTCTCCCAAACTTCTCCTGAAATGCACTTGGTCCTCTCATAGGTATCCGCCTCCGCCGATGCAATGACATAAGAAGAATCCCCCGGGACAATCTCAATCTTGTCACCTATCCACTGAACCAAGCATTGGTGCATTGTGGATGGGATGCAACAATTAGCATGAATCCAATCTCTTCCCAACAATAAGTTGTAAGCACCCTTTCCGCTGATCACGAAGAATGTTGTCGGCAAGGTTTTGCTGTCGATGGTTAACTCCACACATATCGCCCCCTTGACTGGAGACACGTTTCCTTCAAAATCCTTGAGCATCATATCGGTCTTGGTCAAATCCTGATCTCCTTTCCCAAGCTTCCGATACACTGCGTACGGCATAATATTAATAGCAGCCCCACCATCAACCAGGATTTTGGTCATTGGCTGCCCATCAACTCTGCCTTTGACGAATAAAGCTTTGAGATGCTGTCTTTCATCATCGGCAGGTTTCTCAAAGACAGCTGTCATGGGATCCAGAGCCAGCTGAGCTATCTGATCAGAAAACTCTAACTCATCATCACTGGATGGTGCAAGAAACTCCACCGGCAACATACAGACCATGTTGACTCCTGCCGATGGACCTTCCCTCTTAGGGTCTGATGGCTGCTGACTTCCAGAGTTCTCGCCCTTGCTTAGCTCCTCTTGCCTTTCACGTTGCAATCTCCTTTTCTGTGTCTTGGTTAATCCTTCAGGGCACCATGGAAGAAGTGGCTTTTGCCTTGCTACCGGGCGTCGATTCTCCCTTGACTCCATACGATGTGTGTTAGCATCCCTGCAAAATACGAACTCATCGGGAACCCGCGCATTAGCCATCTCCTCGAGTTCTTCCTGGTTTCTGGGAAAATATTGGACACGATTGCCAAGCCTATCGTGCACGCTGAGCCTGCCCCCCAGCCGATCATGAACTGATGCTCTTCCTCTGATCGGCCCATTAAATCGCCGATTGTCATCATGATAACGCCGATCAGTCCTGTCGTACCGATCATAACCATTGCACTCAGGACAATCTCTGACAGTGGGAAGCTTAATATTTTCCTCCCAACAATGGATGAAGAACGGGCAGTTCCAATGATCTCTATGTCGATTCCACTCCTGTCTGCGTCTTTCTTCTTCCCGTCGGTAATCTTCTTGCTGGCGATAATATTCTTGCTGGCGCCGATACCGATTTTCCCGTTGCTGCCAGTTCTCTCGAGGTCTTCTATGAGTTATAACAATACCAGACCGAGGGGGCCTACCCGAACTGGTTCCTTCCTAGACTAAGCCCTTACTTTTTGCATCGGCAGTAGTAACTTGATGCTGAGGATCTACCGATGCACTTTTCTCGGCGGTTTCCGATGTTAAGACCTTGGCCTTCCCCTTGGCATCCAACATGTTTGTCAAGAAAGGATGTTGGTCTATCTTCATCGGCTTCTGGGTCTTGGAACTGTCAAACTTGATCCTCCCGGATTCTATTGCCGATTGCAGCTGTTGTCTGAATACTTTGCATTCATTAGTGTCATGAGAAGTTGCATTATGCCACTTGCAATATCTCATCCTCTTCAACTCCTCAGTTGATGGGATCACGTGATTAGGAGACAGCTTGATCTGACCTTCCTGGAGTAGAAAATCAAATATCTTATCGGCCTTAGCGGTGTCGAAAGCGAACTTTTCTGGTTCTTTCTGCCCAAAAGGACAAGACATCGGCTTCTTGTTTTTGACCCATTCTGCCAAGCCGATGACTGGTTCCTCATCAGAATCGGAGCTCGTTGCTTCATCAACAAACGATACTTTCTTGTTCCATGCTCTTTTGGGCTCGAAAGGCTTGATGTCTTGATCAGAAATCCTCTGCACCAAATGACTTAAGCTTTCAAACTCCTGAGAAGCATACTTATCCCTGATGTGTGGCAATAAACCCTGGAAAGCCAAATCGGCTAGCTGCCGATCATCTAGAACCAGACTGTAGCATTTATTCTTAACTTCCCGTATCCTCTGCACGAAACCTTCAACTGATTCATCATTGCGCTGTCTCAACTTGACCAAGTCGGTGATCTTCTTCTCATGAACCCCGAAGAAGAAGTTTTTGTGGAATTGTTTCTCCAGATCGGCCCAAGTAATCACTGAGTTGGGAGGTAATGATATAAACCAAGTAAAGGCCGATCCAGACAATGATGATGAAAATAGACGAACCCTCAATTCGTCCCTGTTACCAGCCTCTCCACATTGAATGATGAACCTGTTGACATGCTCCATGGTTGACGTATCATCCTGCCCGGAAAACTTGGTAAAATCCGGTACCTTATACCGATGTGGAAGCGGGATCAAATCATATGCGGGAGGATACGGTGTCCGATAAGAGTACGTGTTGACTTTGGGTTTTATCCCAAATTGTTCCCTCATTACTTCAGCAATCTTATCGGCCCAATACGCGTCGGCATCCTGCCGATGAGGCGGCTGTGGATCTGGCACTTGGTGGCGAACCTCCACGTGTCTGTTCGGGACGTGATCTGCACGGAACACTGGGTTGATTATTTGACCATGAATCTGCGGACCACCGAACTACTGCCCCCCGAGTTGTTGTCCCCCGAGTTGTTGTCCGAAATTCATTGGCTGGTTGGGAATCCCCTGACCTTGGAACCCGGGATAGACCTGTCCTTGCTGGAACCCTGTAGTCTGATAACTCTGCTGGGGCGACTGTGGAGAGACTTGCTGTCCAAGCCATCCATTATTGGCGTTCATCGGCATAGGTGCTGCCGATGATTGGTAATTGGGTACCATCATTGAATTGACATACCCCGACTGTGCCATAGACCTCTGTTGCATCAGCATTAAATCTGCCGATGCATTAGGCATTTGGAACATTGAATCTTGAGGATTTCCAGTGTGAGGCCTTGCAGTAGTAGTTGTGGTATACCGAGGACTCTGGTTCACCGGCGCATTGGGAGGTGCCGATGTCATAGGAGTCTTGCCCCTCATGTCAGCTATTTGTGATGTTCCCGGTGTCAATTCTGTAGGCATACCATAACCCCACCAGTTAGGAGGAAGAGTCAACCCTGACATTGCCGATGCCAACATGTCTGTTGTCAGTTTATTCTGCCCACTTGAAGTTTGTGGGTTGGTTGTCATCGGCACACATAGTGCACCAGTAGCTCCCGATGTACTTGGAGGGACGGCAGATTGTGCACTTGCAGCCGTCAAAGCAGCCGATGGAGCCGTGACCTCTGGTGCTGTTGGCTGATGATGAGAGGGGCCCACATAATCTGGTGGGATTTGTCCTTCCTTGAAAGTTCTTGCCACGGCATTGAAAACCGTATTAGAAAGTACGCCGGCTTGGTTGATCAAAGCTCGGTTGATAGCACTGTCAACCATATCTTGAAGCTTGCCAGGATTGGCTTCGAAGGTGACCTGCCGTGGTGCCGGCAGTGCATCTTTCTGAATCACCTCGCCGCTCCTGCTTATGCTGAAAGACCTCAGGCATTGCAGCTTGAACTCTTCCATGGCTTGGGCAATAGCCTGCTTCTGCTCGTCCTTGAGATTGGCCTCCGTCACAGGGATGACGTTCTCCTGATCGAGGTCAGAGATCGACATGTTGATCTTGATCTTGAATCTGGTCCCACCGAGCGTGCCAAAAGATGTGTTGATGCAAAGCTGATCTGCAAACACAAAGGGCTAATACCCGATTCAAACTTTAAGGCGTGCCAGCCGATTTGACCTTACTATCGGCAAAGGTGATAACTCGAATACTTTAGTCCTGACAACAGCGATGCGCCCGGATGTCACGGCTAAGAGGTACTCACGCGGAACTCTAGAACACGCCGAGCTTAAGTCGACGAATTCCTAAGAACTCGTAACAAAAGGAAAAAGTATGACGAAGTCGTCGAAAAGTAGATGCTGGAATATGAGTAAAAACGTATGTTTGATTGATTGATAGATAGCTCATTACAAAGCCCTAGGGTCCATATTTATACCCTGTTCAAAGAGCTATAACTAAACACGACCAGAATTCGAATTCCAAATTACACGGAATCCGCATACAAAACGATTTAAACAAATAAGGAAATAACTCAGTTATCCCTCGTGACAAACTGAAACTCTTCCACAACCCGATCAGCAGCTTCCAGACTCCCCCTCTGTATCATCGGCAGACTCTTTCGCCACGGTCATCGGCAGACCTCCTCATCATAGTCATCGGCACAGACACATCATCACCTGTAAACTTAGTCACGTCCAACCTCTCCTTTATCGGCAACCATTCTCATCGGCAACTCATCCCGTAAACCACATACTGTCATCTTATCCTGCCACCCTGGACACGTGCCTAAAAACGGTGTCAACACATAGTTTGGTTTCATAAACGACCTAAAAAATTTTCAAATGATTTTAAAAAGTTGATACTATACATCTTGTACAAGCACGAACAACTCTCACTTAGTTATTAGGTTATATGTTAGACATGCATGTCTTTGCGAGGACGTGCATGACAATAAATAAAAAAAATAATACGTAACAAATGTAACAAGATGGTTGAAAATGTATAAGGTTGAAGCAATAATATACAAATAAAAAATTTGGTAAAAATATGAACATAGAGAAATAAAAAAAACACAAAAAAGATGGAAAAACATCAAAAAGCTCCGCCGGCAGGGTGCGGCCCGCTGCATCCCCTACCCAATCGGTCCCGCCGCCCTTTTCCCGCCCACATCCCGCCGAGGTAGAGCAAGGAAGCGCCGTCGCCACTCGCCATCTCCCCGTCGAGGCCGGCCGCGTTAGAGCAAGGTGTCCGAGGCGGTTCAAGGGAGCTCGAGCCCCACTGCTGGCGGCACCAGATGGGGGCATGCCCGCTGCTGGATTGCCCTGATTGCGCCTCCACCACGCACCGCCCGCCACGCCACCTTCCTGCCACGCCTCCACCACGGCCGTCTTGTGCTTCCCAGCAACCATGGCCAGGCTGCCGATATGTCAAGCTGCTACCCAGTGTCCATATCTGCCAGGCAACAATTCAACAGTTAATATAACCTTGTTGGATTTCCAATTTGGCGATGTCAGTTAACCATGACAAATTGGTTAACTAGTTTGATCACTGGCATCATAGTAAATGTCAGTTCTGTTGAATTGGCAGAATTGCTATCCGTTGAAATTAGTGATAAACGGCTGATAGTGTTATATTGTTACACATTTCAGGAATGTTGTGAAGAGGCGAACAATGGCTGAGACGGCGCCAAATGAAGTCTTTCTCAGTTTGGAACAAACTGATCAAACTGAAATGGTAGTCAGTTTGGCTTCTCCAACCTGACAGGGAACCATATTGCTTCTCCAACCTGATAGGGAACCATGATGGCGAACATGGATACATCGACTGCAATTTGGAACTCAAGCATTTTTGGGATGTAGAAAAGGGAAAACTCGACCGTGCTGTGACTTATGGGAGCTCAAGTTGCAAGAACAGATCCTGAAGGACTATGTTGTTATTGTAGCAGTGCGTGTAGATGTATATAATGAGTAAGATTAAGAAACAGTCAATGTAACATTTGGGAAGCATTCTGTTGCTTTTGTTATTGTAATATTTAGAAGCAGTCAATGTAACATTTGGGAAGCTGATGTATGAGGATACCTAATTTATGTTAATGTAATTCAGTTTGAAAATGCAGTATGTTAAACCAGTTTGATAACTGAGTGTCAATCTGTTAGTCCAAACAATCTTTCTCTGTGAATAGAACTTATGATAAATGAAATATGCAAGCACAGAGTTTTGTCTGTGTATACTTGAGGACCCCTTATCTTTATTTTACAGTTCACACACCATATATAATTTTCTACACAAATGACTGGAACATAACAAAGAGTACATGTCACTGCTGGAATATATTCTTGCTGGCATCCATATAGGTACTCGTCACAAATGACTGGCATCCATATATTATTTCTAGAGGAACAAATAAAAGCACAATAACAAACAAACAGAAATATATTCTTGCTGGAAAATATAATTAAAACAGAGACATGTCGCTGCTCCAGGTAGCACTTAAGTCACAATAACATAGTTCCAGACTAGAAATCAAAACAATATGTCAAGGTACAAACAAATTCAATAGAATTTGAGAAAATCATATGCAGCCTAGGGACATGACACTGGTCCATACTAGAGATCATCATCTTCATCTTCTAGGGACATGTCATCAATGCGATCATTGCCACCATCACTACAGTACTGATCTCCTGTGTCATCCTCCTCCTCATCCTCACTCTCTTCATGAATAATAGGCTACTTCTTGGTTTTTATAAGGTGTTCTAAATTTCCTTCAATTACAGTGGCTTCTCCACATTGAATATTCTGCATGGCCTCATTCTCAGCACCTGCCTGCACTACATGTTCAGTATCAGAACCATAGTCATCCTGATGCACCTCATGACTGGCCTCGTCTTTTTCAGACACATCATACATATTCCTATGTTCAAATTTCTGCACAACTCGCCAAACTTTACCTAAAGATGTGTCTTGCAGGTAAAATATCTTTTTTGATTGAGTTGCTAAGATGAAAGGATCATTCTTGTACCATAATGACTGCACATTAATGGATTTGAAATGTTCGTCATCTCGGAGGCCTCTCGTCTTGCATTCTAGATTGAACCAATCGCATCGAAATAGAACCACTGTCCGACGGGCTTGCAGATTCGAGTTATATTCCAACTCAATTACCTCTTTAAGGACTCCAAAATAGTCTACGTCTTGCCCATTATGTGTACCTCCTGTCATTACATCGCTATTTTGTGTCAGAAGGAACTTCTCACGATCCACGGTGCTATACCGCACTCCATTGACCTTGCAAGCTACACAAGTCCTAACTCGCAGATCTGGGCCACATGACAGTGCCCACAGTCCTTCTTTAACCGATTCTGGATTCTCCTTGCATTTGTTTCTAATCTGTTGCAACAAAAGCAAAGCAATCAGTTCACCAGCTACATATGGACCTACAAACCCAATGTGTAATGACTTACATGGTGCTTGAACCACTTTGCAAATCCTTTTTCAACCATTCTATCAACATCACGTACACGTTTCTCCACTAGTTTGGCCCTATACAAGCTGCATGGCAAATAAAGTTAAGTCGTAGGAATAATGTTTTTTTAAAAAAAACCAATAATAAAACTCGAACATCTAAACGATACATACTCCACATATTCCTCAACTTCATCACAATTGTTTAGCACATACCAAACTACACTAGTAGAAATATGATCATCTGTGACGTTTTGCTAGCGACGCTGGTTACTTTGGTCATGGAATGATTACATTCTATGACCAAATTTTATTCTTCGTCATAAGTTTCAAGTGACCAAGATTTGGCTTAAAGTTTTTGACAAAAATGAAAGGAACGTCACAGAACAATAGAAGATCATCGTCATTGATTATGATTCCCATGTGCTGCATTGTTTGGCGCACTTTTTTTTGAGGGTGTATGTACACCCTGAAGCCTTGACGGTTTCAGTTTTGTGGCCCAAATGGTCCTCTTATAAATTTTAATTTTCTCAAAGTGGGCCTCCAGGTGCCACTCCATAGCTTAATATTTGTGGCAAAAAATAGGCAGCAGCATGGATTTGATCCTGCGACCTAGCAGTACTCATAAACCTGAGTTACCACTGGACTAGTCCAACACTTTTGAAGGAACAATGCAGTTTATATATATACGCATTCAACTTGATAATTGAAACGTTGGGCCGTAAACTTAATGGATCAGAGATCGTTGCCCATCACCAAGGCTCGCTCGCGCAGGTAGTCCACGCAATACTCCGCGGCTCAGGACTTTTCTCGGCGGCGCACGATACTTTTTTCGGCGGCGCACCATCCTGTTCTGATCAGCATCCTACAGGATCGATGGCGTCGACGTGATCAAGGAAGTGGATGTGCGTCGACGACGTGTGCGAGTTCACCTGAGGGCGTGGACGTGCGCGTCCACCTGATCGACGGCGTGGACGTTGCGTAGGCAGAGAAGGGCGTGGACGTGCACGTCCACCTGATCGACGGCGTGGACGACGTGTGCGTTGCGACCTGATCGAGGCTTGGAGCAGGGTCGCCGGCGATCATCGCGTAGGCAGAGAAGGTTTGAATTTTTGTTATTATATGCATTAGTATTTTATTTAGTTTAATCACAGTTAGGTTGTTCATAATTTTTTTTGTCAAAACAGATGGATAGAAGTTGGGTTTTTGGGAAACAATTCACAACTGTTTATGTCAAGGGAGTTGAAGAGTTTATGAAATTTGTTAGTGAAAGGTACCCTGAAGACGAACACATTCGCTGTCCGTGCGTTAATTGTCATAATCGAAGGCTGATACATCTGTCCCAAGTAGAAACTCATCTGCACATTTATGGAATTTCACCTACATACACCAGGTGGATTCATCATGGGGAAGCTGCAGATGTTGAAATTGATGAGGGTATAGATCAGGAGGTAGAAGGACATGATCATGAGTTTGGGATACATGTGGATGAGAATGAAGATGTTTACGATGAGGATCATGGAGTACTAGAGATGATAAGAGATCTGTTTGCAACTGCAGAGGCTGATGGAGAAACACCAACATTTGCAACGGTTCTGGAAGATGCGAAGAAGACGCTCAGCCCGGGTTCTAAACATTCAAAATTTTCTTTTATGGTGAGGATGTTGTATATGAAGTCCCGTTATCGACTGTCCAATAAAGGGTTCACCGCAATGATGAAGCTGATATCAGATGGACACCCTGAGAGTGAGTTGCCAAGTTCATATGACGAGGCCAAGAAATATCTTAAAGAATTAGGGCTTGCATTCGAGAACATCCATGTGTGCAAGAACAATTGTGTGTTGTTTCGGGATTCAAAAACAACCAAGTATGCTAAGTTGAATGCGTGCCCAGTATGCAAGGAGTCTAGATGGAAAGATGAAACTGGGACAAAGCAGGTTCCACATAAGGTATTGAGGCATTTTCCACTCTTACCAAGGTTGAAGAGAATTTATGCATCAAAGCGAACTTCTGAGCAAACTCAATGGCACAAGAAAGTGAGGAAGCCAGTTGATGGTGTAATGAGCCATCCAGCTGATGGGGAAGAATGGAAGGACTTTGATAGGAGGGAAGCAACTTTTGCAGATGATCCGAGGAATCTGAGGCTTGCCTTAGCTACCGACGGATTCAATCCATTTGGCAACATGAGTACACAGTACAGTATGTGGCCAGTGCTTCTGACACCACTGAATCTCCCACCATGGGAATGTGTGAATCCAGAAAACTCCTTTATGTCTTTACTCATCCCAGGTCCAAAATCTCCAGGAAAAGATTTTGATGTGTTCCTTGAACCCCTAATCGAAGAACTGCTCGATCTATGGCAGGGGGTATGGACCTTAGATGCATGTACAGGTAAGAAGTTCAAGCTTCGTGCTGCTGTGCTTTGGTGTATACATGATTTTCCAGCGCTGAGCACGTTATCTGGGCGAACAACAAAAGGTTATTATGCATGTATTCATTGCGACAAGGATCCGTTGTCTCGGCGTATAAGGGGCAAGTTATGCTACATTGGACATCGTCGTTACCTTGCATTGTCACATAAATGGCGCAACAGCTTGTCTTTTGATGGTAAGCGTGAAAACAAGGTTTAGCCTGGCAAGTTTACTATGGAGGAGGACGAACAGGAGCTAGAGAAGGTGAAAGATGTCAGGCCAGGTAAGCAGCCAGAAATTACTGGAAATAAAAGGAAGCGCAGTGACGGTCCAAAGATTTATACCCGCAAAAGTGGGTTATGGAGGTTGCCATATTGGAAACATTTGAAGCTTCCGCATAATCTTGATGTCATGCACATAGAGAAGAATGTTTGTGAAAATATTCTTGGCACTTTACTCAATATATTAGGTGTTGACGGTCCTTAAGTATCAATTTTAATTATCAAATAAACAAGAGAAAGGACCAATATGCAAATAACACCTAGAATTAGGGTTTGATCTGACAGAATTCCACGAGTTTTGTTGTTTATCTATTTCTGCAGGGGGTTATCAGGAAATAAGGAAGAAAGGCCCACATGTCGGGATCATAGAGATATCAACGCACCGCGCGATTTTCTACCATCTAGAAGACTCCAGAAGCCACGGGAAGAAGACGGAGGCCGAAAGGGGCCAGGCCCAGGGCGCCCGCCCCCTGCTGGAGAGCTTTCAGGACTCTCTTCGTACGGGATATTCCACCGACCTATTGGATCAAGAAAAACATAGTACCACCTCGCCTACCGACCCAAAAACGCATAGAGGAGGAGGACTATATAAGGAGACCCCCTGGCCCCTGGAGAAGACATGAAGAAATTATCATAGAGACTGAGGGGTGCCCTCGAAGAAAAACCTCTTCTCTAATTAATATTTCTTTTTAGGCTTAGCAACCAATGTAAGGTAGAAATAGATCTTCTAGTTTCTACTAGATTGAGAGAGATAGAGTGGAGGTGTAGATTGGAGGAAGCCCGGCCTGTCGGTGTCTACTCCAAGCTTGTACCTGCGGGATCAAGTTCTCCTAACCCGAAGCTTGCTCCTAGGATTCTTCAGTATTTCGACTTCTAAATTCTAGTAAGTTCTTGTTTTATTGTTCTTCTGGTTTATGAGTTTACTTTAATCTCTTCGCGTAGAGTTTAGAGTAATCATTGCTGGCGTAAACGTGGTGTTTAGGCTGGGGTACTCATAGATATTCCCTGACTAGCTGGACCGTGGTAGTAGTGAGGAACGTGACAATTCCGAGTTACCTTTGCAGATCACATCTCGTTAGCAGGAAGGATAGGGTTTATAGGTGCGGGTTGAACATCCTTTGTGGTGTCTAGATTCCGTTAGCCTCCCCGTTAGAACAATAGATCATCCTTACCAGGGTTAGAAGGAGACTACAGTCGCAGTCTTCTCTATTTATCACTCACATCGAAAGACATTCTTTGTGCCTAAAGGGTTAGTAGTAATAGACCGGTTAGTCAGATGCACTCTTTCTCCTAGTGGTAAAAAATAAATACGATACTCTGGATAATTTCCCGGGTGAAGTGCTCACCGATATCCGTGCGCTTGCGGATCAATTCCTTATTGCGTTCCCAAATATCAACACTAGGCAAGTCCAAGGACACACAGAATGCTAGGCTGGATTTGTATGATATGGGCATAAGACATGAATTGCACTTGCAGGAGGACGGCAACTCAGTCTGTAGGGCACCACCAGCTCCATATGTGTTGGGGAAGGACCAGAATGTCGAGTTCTGCAAGTTTCTCAAAGGTATCAAGTTTCCTGATGGATATGCGGCTATCTTAGGAAGATACATAAGTGATGATGGTTCAAGGGTGGTTGGAAAGTTGAAGACACATTCTTGCCACATACTCCTGCAAAGAATCATACCTGCTGGCCTTAGAGGACTAGTGAGGAAGGATGTATATGAACTAATTGCAGAGTTGGGGACCTTCTTCAGGGAATTATGCAGTAGAAATCTAAGGATAGATGTTGTCAAACGGCTGAAAGAAGAAATTCCAGTGATACTATGTAAGCTTGAGAAAATATTTCCACCTGCCTTCTTTGATGTCATGGTCCACTTGTGTGTACACCTTCCTAATGAGGCACTGCTTAGAGGACCTGTTCAGTATGGATGGATGTACCCAATAGAAAGGCGACTAGGCACTTTGAAGAATTTTGTAAGGAACAGGGCTAGGCCTGAAGGATCAATTGCTGAGGCTTATATGGCAAGTGACACCTTGACCTTTTGTTCTAGGTAGATGGAGGATGTTGACACTAAATTTAACCAGGACGACGATACAGGTACAGAGATGCCATTGCCTGATGACATATCTATTTTTAAGCATGGCGCTACTCTTGTTGGAGCGAATAGGACCGATTACATTGAAGATGCTGCCATGAACAAGGTCATCACAGGTGAAACTATGTGACGTTCCTGACACAAACAGTGACCAAAGGTGAACATCATCCATCATCATATCCCTACTAGTATAACTTATTGAGGACATCATCATCAACGTACTGGGTCCTATCAGATCCAACAAGAGTAACACCATGCTTAAAAATAGAGATCTCATCAGCCAATGGCATCTCTCCATCACTACCATCGCCACAGTTAAATCTAGTGTCAATATCCTCCATATACCTAGAACAAAAGGTCAAGGTGTCACTTGCCACATATGCTTTAGCAATTGATCCTTCCGACCTACCCCTGTTGCTCACAAAATTCTTCAAAGTGCCTAGCCGCCTTTCTATTGGGTACATCCATCCGTACTGAACAGGTCCTCTAAGCAGTGCCTCATCAGGGAGATGGACAGCCAAGTGCACCATGACATCAAAGAAGGCCGGCGAAAAGATTTTCTCAAGCTTGCATAGGATCACTGGAATTTCTTCTTTCAGCCGTTTCACAACATCAATCTGTTGATTTCTACTGCATAGTTCCCTGAAGAAGGTCCCGAGCTCCGCAATTGCTTCATATACATCCTTCCTTACCAGGCCTCTTAGGCCAGCTGGTATGACTCTTTGTAGGAGTATGTGGCAAGAATGTGTTTTCAGCTTTCCTTGCAGCTTCGAACCATCTTCACTTATGTATCTTGCTAGGTTAGCCGCATATCCATTAGGAAACTTGATGCCTTTGAGAAACTTGCAGAACGCGATTTTCTGATCCTTCCCCAAGACATACGGAGCAGGTGGAGCAATGATTGAGTTGCCATGCTGCTGCAAGTGCAATTCAGGTCTTATGCCCATGTCATACAAATCTAGCCTAGCATTGGTTGTGTCCTTAGTCTTCCCCGATATATTGAGTAATGTGCCAAGAATGTTTTCACATATGTTTTTCTCTATGTGCATCACATCAAGATTATGTGGGATCTTCAAATGTTTCCAGTACGGCAATTTCCACAACCCAGATTTGTGGCTATAAATCTTTGGACCCTCATTGCGCTTCCTTTTATTTCCAGTAATGTCAGGATGCTTCCCTGGCCTAACATCTTTCACCTTCTCCAGCTCTTGTTCGATCTCGTCCAAAGTGAACTTCCCTGGCGCATCTCGGTTTTCACGCTTACCATCGAAAGCCAAGCTTCTCCGCCATCGATGTGTCTTTATAAGGTAATGACAATGTCCAATGTAACATAACTTATTCCTTATTGCCCGGGACAACGAATCCTTGTCGCAATGAATACATGCATAGTACCCTTTTGTTGTTCACCCTGATAATGTGCTCAATGCTGGAAAATCATGTATACACCACAACACGGTAGCACGAAGGTCAAACTTCCTACCAGTAACTGCATCGTACGTGCTCTCACCGTTCCATAGATCGAGCAATTCTTCAATTAGGGGCTCAAGGAATAAATCAAAATCCTTTCCTGGAGATCTTGGACCTGGTATGAGTAACGCCATAAAGCAGTTTGCTGGATTCACGCATTCCCATGTTGGGAGATTCATCGGTGTCAGAAGCACTGGCCACATACTGTACTGTGTCCTCAAGTTGCCAAATGGATTGAATCCATCGGTAGCTAAGGCAAGCCTCATGTTCCTCGCATCAGCTGAAAAGGTTTTTTCCCTCCTATCGAAATCCTTCCATGCTTCCCCATCAGCTGGATGACTCATTACATTGTCGACAGGGGTCCTCACTTCCTTGTGCCATCTTGTTTCTTGAGATGTTCGCTTTGAAGCAAAAATTCTTTTCAGCCTCGGTATAAGTGGAAAATGCCTTAATACCTTATGTGGAACCCGCTTGGTCCCAGTTCCATCTTTCCATCTAGACTCCTTGCATACCGGGCACACATCCGCTTTAAGATACCTCTTCCAAAACAACACACAATTGTTCTTGCACACATCGATGTTTTCGAATCCAAGGCCCAACTCTTTAAGATATTTCTTAGCCTCATCATATGATTTTGGTAGCTCACTCTGAGGGTATCCTTCTGACAACAACTTCATTATCACGGAAAATGCTGTATTGCCATTTCGATAGCGAGACTTGATATACAACATCCTCACCAGAAAAGGGAATTTTGAATGGCTAGATCCCGGGCTAAGTGACTTCTTCGCATCTTCAAGGACTCTTGCAAACCTTACTTCTCCTCCCTCAGCCTCTGCCGCAGCATACAACTCTCCGATCATCTCTGGTACTCCGTGATCCTCATCTTCAACATCATCGGCCGCATCCACTTGTATGCCAAAGTCATGATCACTTCCTTGGACCTCCTGCTCAAAATTCTCAATTCCTGCAGTATCCGCCGACTCCCCATGATGAATCAATCTGGTGTATGTAGCTGACATTCCATAAATGTGTACATGGTCACTTACATCACCCTGAGACCGCAAAGTTTGATTAAGACAATGCCTGCACAGACAGAGTATGTGGCTGTCTTTGGGGTATCTTTCGCCGACAAATTTCATGAACTCTTCAACTCCTTTCACATAAGCATCCGTGAACGGTGTCCCAAATATCCATCTTCTATCCATCTGGTTTCACAATACGATAAAAAATTGTACTTGGTCATTAAATTCCCGTAATAAATTCAACAAAATTCAAGAACACATCAAAGACATGCATAATTTAGAAAAAATTTGAATAGAAATCAAACATTGTACTTGGCGATCCTCTGCTTGCGTGCCACGCGCAGCTCTGCCTGCCGGTGCTGCTGCTCTGTCCCGCGAGCGCCGCCGCCGCTGTCCCGTGATGATCTACAGCTGCTCGCCAGCGGTGCTGTTGTGTCCCAATCGCCGCCGCTGCCCGGTGCCGCTCTGCTCGCCCGCACGGCGCTGAACAGCCGCCCGGGACGCACCCTCGACGTCGGGTTTAGGGCCACGGATGCCCTCGCGATCGGCCGCCAGGAAGTTATACGCGATCGACTACGACGTGATCATGACTACAGGGCCCATGACGCCGATCGTCATTTAAAAAAATATCGTGTGTCCAGTACAAATAAAATGATATGTATGTTTTACCCATAAAAGGGTTGGTGTCCTAGTGGTAAGGCAATTGTTTAGTAAGTGAGAGGTTGTGGGTTCGAACCTCTAGCGTAACGTATATTTTTTGCAATAAAAAAATACGAGAGGGGTGTTGACGGTCCTTAAGTATCAAATTTAATTATCAAATAAATAAAGAAAAGGATCCAAATGAAATCAACATCTAGACTTAGGGTTTTATCTGACAGAATTCCACGAGTTTTGGTGTTTGTCTATTTCTGCAGGGGGTTATCAGGAAATACGGAAGAAAGGCCCACACGTCGGGATTACATAGAGATATTAACGTGCCGCGCAATTATCTTACATCTAGAAGACTCCAGAAGCCACAGGAAGAAAGTGGAGGCCGAACGGGGCTAGAGGCAGGGCGCCCGCCCTCCTTCCCTGGGCGCCCGCCCTGACTTGGAGTCCAATCAGGACTCTGTTTCATGGGAGATCTCCACCGACCTAAAGGCTCAAGGATAACCGTTCAATCAATGTCGGTTTGATCCAACGGCCCATATTCACTTGAAGGGACTATATAACCAGACCCCCTGGCCCCTGGAGGAGAGAGCCTCTCAACCCTAATTCATTATTCCTCAAGGGAGAAGAAGCCCCTGATCAAGATTAGAGCCACCACATCAATTAGATATCTAGATTAGCATAGCTACATAGGATTAGAAATAGAAGGAGTCAATCTTCGATTGGTTTCCGGATCTGTCAAGAGGATTCTTGGTAATTCTCTAATTGTGCTTCTAATTGCTTTCTAATCATCTTTGTTCTTCAATATTATGAATATGACTTTGTTCTACTTCAATATATTGCTTATGACTTTGCTCTACTTGTTTATATTCAAGATTATATTGTTCTTAGTTTATCATAGTTATGTACTTGGCTTAGTTAGATTGGATCTATATACATGTTTAGGATCGTATAGCGTTTATCCATCGGATCCATGGGTAAATGATAGATATTGTGTAGGCGTGGTTCTAATACCGTATTTATCTGCGATTGTACCCAATATGCCAGATCGTGGGGTAGTTCGTGATAGTGACAGCTTCATTGATTCTTATATAGTCCCCCTCTCGTGTATTGGGCTGGCAGAGCAATATTATTACAGGGGAGTGATTGCTATGTTTCTCATTTACCTTGCTAATATCACTATGCATGGGCGTAGTCTTGTCTCGCAATGATTGCTAAGTATGCTTGCACTAACTATGATAATGCTAGACTATATAGTTGAGAATAACTTAGGAAATATTCTTGTAGTTCGTTCTAATTCGATGCTAATGACTTTCTAGAGTATCTAATTGAGGTGCTTATCATATTTATTATGTGGCTAGTTGTGATCAGATTAATTATCTTTGTCACTATTCATTACTTCATATATACTTTATCTCACACTTATCCCTGTATGAAAGAGTTAGATAAATGTTCTCAATTATACATGCAATGATAGATACTCAATCTCATATTCTATTCTGTAATCAATATTGATGATTGTTAATCCCTTCCCAGTGGTAAAAATATAAATAACGATACCTGGAATACTTCCCGGTTAAAATGCTACATCGGTATTAATCTGTGCGCTTGCAGATCTCATTCATTATTTATTTAGAAGAGCAATTGCATATTTCAATACCACGTCTCTCATATCATGCTGGGGATGACAACTTGGCTTAAGTGGTGTGAGGTATAGGTTTGGCATTTTTGGCACCGTTACAAGATTTAGAAAACTAAGTCTACTTTTGGTAGTGATGTTAAGAATACCCAACAAGGGGCATCAAGTCGAGCGGAGGCAGGCCCATGCGGCCGGGGTCGACCTGGATCGTGGCCCACGAGTGAGAGGTAGGCCCATCGCCCCACCGTTGCTATGATGATACATGAAAAAAATATGGAGTCCATTGGTGAAGACACGCCTTCAAACAATGAACATGCAGCCACAAATTGTCATTTTTTCATGTGCTACCTTCACAGAGACATGCAGCATGGCGGCTCAGCGGTCGAGGAGGATCCGCCTGGCACCTCAATCGGACAGAACCAGGAGGCAGCGCATGCATCCGGATCAGGATCGTCGTCAACCAACAACGCGGTGCCAGCACATGGCGCGGTCCCAGTCGCACCCAGATCCTCAGTGCCTACTGACTCGGTGGTCTCTCATATTGACCCTGTGGTCCAGAATGTGGCTACACAAGGCGATCCCACAACCGGTGACCACGCCCTGCCGCTGATGCCAACCGAGACTGTGCGGGAGACAGCGACAACTAAGATGCTATACTACTTCGCCTCTTCCCATTCTCACTGTTAGGAAGAGCGAAGCAGTGGTTCTATGCTACAAAGGAGAAGAATACTACGTGGGCACTCTGCTCAACAAACTTCTTGGCTAAGTTCTTTCCCATGGGCAAGACCAATGCTCTCCGTGGGAAGATTACAAGGTTTCAGCAACAAAATGATGAATCTGTTCCAGAAGCATGGGAGCGCTTTCAAGACTACATCCTAGAATATCCCCATCATGGAATGGAAAGTTGGCTATTGATGCAGACGTTTTATCATGGGCTCGGCAACAGTGCCCGAGAGACCATGGATGCTGCAGCTGGAGGAGCATTCTTATCACTTACCATATCACAAGCCACAGCTCTTGTGGAGAAGATGGCATCCAACCAAAGCTGGAATGAAGAAAGGACCTAGACACGCAAGAGAGGTGGAGGTATGCATCACCTCAAGGAGGTAGACATGTTGTCTGCAAAGCTAGACCTGCTCATGAAGAAGCTCGATGATAGAGCTGGAGACAAGAAAGAAGTTATGCACATCTACGACTCTCACATGACTTGTGAGGAGTGTGGAGATACTGGACACTCAGGCAATCACTACCCTGAGATGCTTGAGGATGTGAACTACATCAATAACAATAACAACAACTACTACAACCGTCCTCAACAAAATCAAGGCTGGAATCAACAGAGGCCTAACTACTCAGGTAATTATCAAGGTAATAATTCTTACAATAATAATAATAATTTTCCACCTTTGAGAGAGTTAGTGTCTAATCAAGGAAAGCTAATGGATAATCTATCTAAGAAATTGGCATCTAATGATAAAATGTTAGAAAATATAAATAATAGAATGGATAATTTCTCTACTGCCATAAAAAATCAAATTAGCTTTAATAGAATGATTGAATCTCAGTTAAATCAAATACCTGCTGCTGATCCTACTACTAACCCCGGTATACCATCACAACCGGAAGGATTAGAATCTGCAAATCTTGTAGACATGTCTGATGCAGGTAATTGGAGTAACCCCGTCACTGAATTCACTACTGACCTTCTGCCGGTCAAGAGAGGTGATCCAGGACGCCCCGTCATCCCGATCTCCATCGGCATGGTGGACATCCCAGAAGCACTCTGCGACTTTGGCTCCAGTGTCAACATTATACCTAGGGTACTCTATGAGAAATTCTTTACATATCCTTTATTAGAAACAACCATGTGTTTGCAGTTTGCAGATCAGACGTTAAGTTTTCCAAAAGGAATATTGAAAAACCTTTGTGTCCGAGTTGGTACCTTGTACGCCCTAGCGGACTTCGTGGTGATAGAGACCGGTAATGATGAGAGAGCACCCATCATCTTAGGGAGGCCATTCTTAAACACCTCGGGAGCTGTCATCTACGCTAGTGCTGCCAAGATCAGTTTCTACATCAAAGGGAGGAAGGAGACATTTTCCTTCAAGAACAAGACTACACAAATCCCACATCAATCCAGACATGAACCAAGGAAGAGGACCAACAGGAGGAACAGGAACAAGCAAGTGTGGACCGAGTCAGCTAAGATGGTCACTGTAGTTCATAGAGGCCAAGATCACCAACTTAAGTCACCGTTTCTAACCAAGAAGGACGACCTAGGAATGCCAAGCATCTATTGCTCCATAAATGAATACAACTTCTAAGAGACGACTTGCGACACCGGATCGGGCGTCAACATAATGGCCGCAGTCACCTATCGGCTCCTGTTCGGAACCATGCCCCTAAAACCAACATACATTCAGCTCCAGATGGCAGATCAGACATTTCGAGAAGTTAAAGAAACAGTAACTGATGTCCCAGTCAAAATAGACGATCATTTTGTCTACACAGACTTTCAGGTTATTGACATGGGAGAAGATGAGTACGATCCACCCATCATCCTTGGAAGACCGTTCCTCAGCACCGTTAAAGCAATCATCTACATTGGAACTGGAGAAGTCCATATGCACTTCCCTTCAGAGAAGGTACGCCGTTATTTTATTGACCCTAACTATATCGTTGAAGAATCTAAGCAGGTCAGAAAATGACACAACCGCAACCAGAGGAGGCAAATCATCAAGGACGGATGGGCAGACTATGAAGGGGAAGTTGTAAGGTCAGAAGACGTAGAGTTTAAACAGAACTATCCAGAGGAGACCGTAGCACCGAGTCAGGTGTGGAGAGAGAAGATAACTATACATGAAGAAGAGGCGCCGCCGAAGTACCGACTACGCCACCCAACGAATCCCAGGACAATTGAGAAAATGGAGAGTCCCGTTCGGAGGACTTAAAAACACCGAACGCCTTGCAAGAGGTAAACTTGGTAGTTATCGTTTCCCTTTCAATTATTTTAAACAGTTTGCTTAGTTAACCATATTCATGCTATCCTAAAAAGAAAATAGAAATGTGAAAAACAGTAAGCCCCATGTGAGTATACGAGTTGCATAAAACCCATAAGTACATTCACTGTGGTGGCATAAAAATAAAATAAATATTTCATTTCTGCTTTATAAAATAAAAATATAAAAACAGGGAGTAATAATTATTGAGGAGTCTCAACATGATAAAGCACTACTAGGGAAGTTGACATTGATGACGTTCACCATTCGTCACTGAAGATGCCTATATCGTCACTTAGTTTCATTTGTGACGATGTTGTGACGAAAAAGCATTGGTCATTGAATGTGCGTCACATTTGTCATGTTGTGACGATTTGGACATTTTCGTCACCGATTGGCAACTATTCTGTGACGAATTTCTGGTCGTCATGAAAGTGATTTCAATCTATGACGATAACGTTTGGTCATTGATTAAGTCTCCTTTTCGTCATAATCCGTTGCCTGACGACCATCCAGACGTCGCCGCTAACGGCGTTTTTGTTCTGTGACGGTCCGCTTTGGTCACAGATGTAACTGCTTTTTCGTCACCGTTTGCCAGCGGCCGACGGTGTGTGACACGCTGGCAGGTGTCGTCAGCGCTGACGTGGCGGGATGATGTGGCATCTGACGTCAGCGATGACGTGGCTGCTGACCTCATGGATGACGTGGCTGCCGACGACATGGTTACGCGGCTGCTGACGTCATCCATGACGTTTCTACTGACATCATCATGTTCAAATGGACACAGAATAGTTTTTGAAATCGACACAAAATTTGCTTCGGATGGTCACAAATATACAATCACTTTGGTCACAGAAGTACAAAAGTCACTAACTGGATAACACATAACTTAGTTCACAGCATCTGTTTGCATCACACTACTAAAAAGTTGAAAGAACTTAGTTCACCGAACACTTAATCGACATCACACTTCTGTTTTCACAAACATAATAGCATATACTAAAAGGTTGCCACCCATGAGCAACTTTTGTTACCGAGTACCCAAAAGGAACAAGCCTAGCACAGCAGCACTGACCAGCAGCCCTCATGTCGAAGAAGAAGCGTTACCATGCAAGGACAAGAGCTTCTTCACGATCAGATTGTTCTCCTCCGTCTCCTTGGTGTTCTTCTCTGTTAGCCTCTTGTACTCCTCCAGCTCGCTGTGTGTCCTCGCCAGTTGTTCCTCAGCTTCTTGGCTTTTCTTCTTGAGCTCATCCAGTTCTCCTTGAACAACAGCCGCCGCTTCAGCTGCAAGTTGTTCCCGAAGCTCGCTTTCATTTGATGAAGATGACTTGGAGGATGCTGGTTTTTTTATGCCAACACTCTTCAGGAAATGGTGTGAGCTGTTCTAGGGGAGCACTTTGGACACGACCTCCACACTGGATGCTGGCGCCACGCCTTTAGCAACAGGTTCAGACCTCAGAGCTTCCATTTGATGCTGAAATATCATAGACAAAAAAAGAAACAGTTACATGTTAATCATAATTACCAACAGCAAGATGAGAGTTGTTTGTTATTGCTAGATAAAAGAGTTGGCAATAGCTAACAGTCACAAAATTTGTTGGGAATTGGTACATATAATTGACCAAAAATATTGGGAATAGCATGTAACAGTCACAATAATGACAGAAACTGATTGGTACATAAGATTATTTGGCAAATAGCAGCTAACAGTCACTAAAAGCTCTGCAATGCATAGTACAAAGGATTGTATTTAAGAGAAGTTAATATTTGTAGAGGTTAATTGTATTCAAATATCAAACAAAGTAACGTGACTTGCTATTTGTTGATGTTAATTTTTGAAGAGGTTAATTACAATGTATAGCACTTACGACAAGTTGGCTTGTTATTTTGATAAGGTCGTAAGCATGAATATAGAATTGTTACGCTTGCATATAAAAACTTGCTAGCTTGTCAAAACTAATTACCAGCCCTTCAGTAGCTAACTTGTCAAAAGTAATTAATGCCTTCACTAATATAAAAACTAATAATCGGCAGCAGCTGCTGCTGCTGCACAATGCAGCAACCTCAATCTACTAATAGAAATAGATTGCAGCTAGATTGTAGCTAGCAAACAACTCAACTTACAAGTGCTTCCCTTGCCGGTTCAGTCAGGCCTTTTTTGGAGCTGGTATGGCAGGTCTGGAAGGCCTCCACGGCATCTAGTTCTTCAGTCACTTCTGCGCTGGGTTCTTCTCTGTTTCTCTTCTGCTTCTGTTACATGGAAACAGCAATTAATGTCAGATCAAATGCAAGAAAAGTTATTAAGTGCATATGGCGAGGTATAACTACAAGGTAATTTTCACTTACATATGCATGTAAGTGTGCCACATAGCAGCGAGAACCTGTAGCTTGATGATACTTGACTTTACTGCGGTTCCGCTTGTTCTTTTCACATGTTTCCTACAAGAGATTGAACATGTTAGATTGAACATGTTTCCTACTGATTGTGAAAGAAGAATTTATGAGAATACACACATACCATGTTCTTTGGATCAGACCACTTTCCAACTAGTGCCTTCCACTGCGCATCGGTCATGTAAGGAATAGGAGAAGTTGTCGTAACCTCGTTTGCAGGAATACCATTGAAGTACTTCTGCTTGAGACGATAACGCTGATTTTTTACCGCAGAGCGCATCATATCAGTGACAGCTTCCTCTGTTGGCTTGTCGTCCTTTTTGATGGCCAAGCGCCCCTAGGCATACAACAATTGGATTGTTAGTTAGCCAATTCAGATTGAGCAGTATAGAAGTTAAGCATAGATAGAGTAATGCACTTACAGAAAGGTCTCCCACAAAGTCGTTGTAGTATTGGTCGGTTTTCTTGTATTCTTTCCAATGAGTTAGGACAGGCATGCTTTCCCGAATGACGATGCCAGCCTCTGACGCAAACTTGGCAGCCTGAACAGGTTCATGTGGCCTTTTTTTGCCTTGTTCAACAACTATGGGCAATCTCCTTGCCATAGCTTTAGTCATCTTGTCCAGCTGTTTTCCCTTTGTTGGACATCTTGGCCTCCTTGGTGCTCGCTGTGCAGTACCTACAAAACAAATTCATATTTAACGGAATGGTCTAGCAAATGAGCTAAAGATATGCCATATTGACTGACATAAAAACTATAACTTGCCTTCGGTGCCTTCATCTTGAGCTACAATGTCTTCATCAGCAGCTGTACAGTCAAGAGCAGCAGGTGTACTGCCAAGACCAGCAGCTCCACTATCTTCCTCTACATTTGCAGGTTCCCTGTCATGATTAGCAAGTCTTGGTGTCCTGTCATGATCTGCAGGTGTAGGTGTAGTAGAGCTGTCTAGTATGTCCCCATCAATCTCTGTAGTTTGAACCCTTTTTGATGATCTTGTTTGGGCTCCAGAAGCATGCACCCCTGATTGGTCAAATGCCCTCACCCTCTTGCTCCTACTTCACCCCTGATTGGTCAAATGCCCTCACCCTCTTGCTCCTACTTCCTGGAGCCATGTCGGTTTTTCTCTTCTTGGAAGCAAGGACTTTTCTTCTACCACTTGTAGTACACTATGCAAAAAAAAGAAGTAAGACATGTGCTTTTAATTAGCAAGACCATATATTAATAACAGGTATGAAATACAAAAGATGAATGTGAAAGCAGGATCATATATTAAAGAACAGATTGAAAACATTGAAATGCAATGCAATAATTCCCCATTTACTACATGGAAAGTTGAAGAAGCACCTGAACTGCCAGGAGTTGTGGCTGCTCATCACTTTCAGTGTCATCATCATCACTATCTCCTTGATCATCATCGTCAAGGAGATACTCTGATGAATCTGAATCTGAACTATTGGTTTTCTTGTTTGCTGATTTTTTCCCCTTTGTTGATTCAAGTTGTGGTAAAGAATTATTAAAATCAGCAGCTAAAGTCAGCAGCCCGATATCTTGCATCTTCTTTAAATTCTCGGCCACACGTATATCCCGGCTTCTCTCATAATCGGTTATTGGAGGTTGTGCTACTTGCAAGATAGATACGAAGAAGCACATTGTGTCTATATTAGTTTTTTTTAAAAAAAGTTTACTAGGAAATAAGAGGAAAGAGCAAGAATTTGCAGTTTAATAATTTGCATGGCCTATGCAAAGCTGAAGGGCAGTAGCAACTTAAGAAAAAAACACTGCATACAGGTCATTCATGTAGTAAACCTGAAACTAATACCAACATAAGTTCAGTTCTAATCAGCAAAAAATCAGCAAACAAAGAACTCAATAATGAAAAGTCTATCTGAACCTGCATAATGAACTCAATACAACTTTCTTAAATTAAAATGGTGTTACAGATTACAGTTGCTAAATTATTGCCAAATTGGCCAGCTTTACCAATTCAAGAAGACAGGAACAATATAGACAGTCCATGAAACCATATAAAACTACCTAATCTTTATCTTGACTGAACAACAACATCTTAAACTCTCATGCATCACACAGCCCATCACGAAGTTGAAGCCAATTTGATTCATCTAATTATTCTCATTGGTTTACAAATCATTTAACAGCTCTTAGAAATAACAGATGTACTACATCATCACACAGAGCATAGTTAAGAAGAACAACACCTCTATCCCTAAAGCCCCTAACCAAGCAAGGAAGAGTTAGTTGTCAGTTATAGTGATGAGTTAGTTGTGCTGCTGAGCAACACCTATACATGCATAAAGAAAGTAAATGGCACAATGCTCATCAAAACTACATTCTGTTTAAGTAAATGGCACAATGCTCATCAAAACTACATTCTGTTTATTTACCACTGCTTTAACCCCTTTAAGACAGAACAGATTAATTTAAAGCATGTAAATTTGATATCTACATTTTTGTCTGAATTAAGCAGATAGACACAGCAAAGGCCTCATGATTTAAACTAGCAATAAGATGTACACTTAGGAGCACATAAAGCCACAGATTCGAGACCAGTAGATAAGGGACAGACACACCTCACTAATGTCAGGCTTTCATTGATGCATATCAGAAGTACTTAACATAGTCAGTTCAGTTCTATTTTTGCCAAAATTTAAAAGTATACAGGTAAAAAAAGATACAATTTTCAAAGCAACAACCCCAGGAGGGGTCGGTTTAGATCCAATGGAATTCATCAATGGTTTGCCCCAATGTAAACAATATTAGATATCCTCTCTCATATAACTGACAACTAACTCTTCCATGTGCTGCTGAATAGGTGTTGCCGGAGGGGAGGAAGAACAGAGGATAACCCATCCCTACCCGACCAACTAGCAGGCGTAATTACAGTGACAATGGGCAGGTGCATTACCTTCTTCTTCCTGTGCGGGTTGCTTTCTGCGCTGCCCCCTAGTTGCCACCATGGAGGTCGTCAAAGGGAAGCAGAGCTGCTGCAGCGAATCCTTGTCGATGATGAAGCAGATCAGGTTCGAAATACTCCGTCAATGACCCAAATCCTGTGAAGGTTAGGGTTAGGTTGTGGATGGGGACAAAGATGTGCTTGGGGCGAGAGAGATGTGGATGGGGGATGAGGTACCTGGTCGTCGTGGTTGAGGAAGCAGGTCGTCGATGGCGGTTGTGTCCAGGCGGCGGCGACGGGTAGGGTTCGAGAAATGGGGAGGGGGAGTGGCCGGGGATGGGAGGAGTGGAGGAGGTGTGTGACACGGGGAAAAGAGAAATAAGGGGATTATAATGGGTGTTTGTGGCGGGATTATTTTCGAGATGACGCTGGTTTTGGCGCTAATTTTTGTTGCCACTAGATGTTCCTTTACTTTAAATAAAATCATAACCGTAACCTGCTCAACTCACTTGAGTAGCCCAGTGGTGAGGCATGTTGATTTTGGTCCTTAGCTCTCGGGGTCGAACCCTACAAAAGGCAATTTTTTGTTTTTCCTAATTGTGTGATGTTTACTATTTTAATTTTCCATGCCTATTTCAAATTTTTTTGGAATTTTTTTTGTATTTAACACCTTGTTATGGTGTATGATCATTCCAGGAAAATATGATTTTGATTTTGACAAAGTTGTACTACACATCCCCAAATGGATGAACATCTCTTACTTAATTACAAGGATAAGTGTGAGCGATGGATGACTCTGTGAGGATGTGCATCACCACATTGTCAAAATGATTTGAATTTTTTGTACAACATTATACACCAAAAAAGAAGTGTCCATGCAAGTTTTCATATTTTTCTACCTACCTTAGAGTTTTTTACCATTTGTTGTGTAATAAATCAACAAATAATTACATTAATAGGTAAACATGTTCTAAAAATTCCACAGATGCACATAATAACATGGTACACCTCCATGAACATTCCAAAAAAGTTTGAAATGATTTGGAGAAAGTTGTACTATACATCCACAAAGGATGAACATCTCTCACTTAATGATTTGTACTAACTACAAGCATAGTTGCAAAAGTGCAATAATAAGTTTTGTAACAAGTTAGGTGAATAAATTTACAAACCAATTTCAAAATTGCAATTTTTACATTGTAAATAAATAAAATAAAATAAAAAAATAATTTAAAAAAATATCAGCAAACATAAAAAAAAAGCCTCTCGGGTGCTTCGAACCCAGGAAGCGGGGGTGAGAGTGGGCTATCGTTACCATTGCGCTATTCAAGACAGTTCGCTTCGAATTGATAGCGAACTTATTTAACCGCTCCGTGGCCGAGAGGAAAAACACAGCATACCTCCTTGGCCCATGTAAGCCCACCCGAGCGCAGACATCAGGACTCCACTGTGTTCCCCAGTTCATTCCCCCGCCCCCCGCCAAGCCCCTGTCGACGCGCCGAAGTGCCTGCCCTTGCCGGCGCACGCGCCTCGCGGCGGAGCACCCGCCCGCGCCAGAGCCCCACGCCCGCGGCGGAGCACCCGACCGGGCCCGTGCCCCTTCCTGCGCCCCGCCGGAGCACCTACTCGCCGAGGCGGAGCCCCTGCCGCTACGCCGGAGCGCCTGCCCTTGCCGGCGCCGTGCCCCGTGGCGGAGCACCCGCCCGCGCCAGAGCCCCACACCCGCGGCAGAGCACCCGACTGGGCCCGCGCTCCTGCCCGCACTGGAGGACGCGCCCTGCGGCCGAGCACCCACACAGCGAGCTCATTATGATTTTTCCTTCCAACTATTTTGATAGCTTTTATTGTGTACTTATGCAGGTGGCAGCAGTGGCACAAACTTGCATTTACTTTACAGGTTGTGCATATCAACAATTAGATGCCAATCTGGGCCTCTCAGTTGTAGTCCAGTCTGTTGAAAATGGGGCAAGTGTGTTCATCATGAGTTCTGCTGTCATGGTGGACTGAAGAAATTGATTATTATAGAGAGGAAAGGCAGAAGGAGGAGATCTACTGTCTAGTGGTATGCAGTCGACTTTGGATGATGTAACTCAGTTAATTGAGGCACAATGTCATACTAGTAGGAAGGATCTATGGTAGGCCGAAGGGAGGCAGTTAGTACATGTCCAACTCTGCTTCAGCTGGTGAAAGTTCTGCAGGCATAGGAGACCTAGTTAGCATTGCAAAACAAATGTTATGTTTGTACATGTCCTGCTGTTGTAAATGTCAGAGATGTACAAGAAACTCAGTTTGGGTTTCAACAATGATGTAAATGTGACTTCTATATGAAATATATTTAGATGTTTTGCAATCTGATTGTTTCGCTGAAGTGCATTGTTCAGAGCAAAACCAACAGACTGTACATGTTTCATGTTTGTGCTCTAGAGCATTGGTCTTCAAACCTGATTGTTGTAATGGAAAAAAGTATTGAATGTTTACAAAATTAGTCTCAACTGAACTATAAGTCTGTGATGGCACAAATCAACTATATTTCTAAGAAAATAGCTGAACTATAATCCTATGATGTAAAATAAACTCAAATCAACTATAATCCTGTGATAAACTCAAATCAACTATAATCCTGTGATGTAAAATAAACTGAGATCAACTTTAATTCGAAGAAAAATAAACTCAACTCAACTATGTAAAATAACTCATCTCAACTATCTAAACTAGAAGTCATCATCATCTTCATCGTCTATGCACATGTCATCATTGTTATCATGCCCACCATCACTACAATATTGCAGCACTGTATCATCTTCCTCCTCATCCTCAGTATCTTCAACAACAATAGCAGGTTGCTTCTTGTTTCTGATAAGTTCCTCTAAATTGCCTTCAATTATAGTGGCTTCTCCACCTTCAACATTGTGCACAACCTCATTATCATCACCTTCTTGCACTACATGCTCACTATCAGAACAATAATCATCCTGATGCACATCATGGCTGCCCTCATCTGTTTCATCCACATCATAAATATTCCTATGTTGAAATTTCTGGACAACTCGCCAATCTTTCCATTGTGGAGTTGTGTCTTCCAGGTAAAAAATCTTTTTCGCTTGGTCTGCCAAGATGAAAGGATCAGTCTTGTACCAAAATGACTTCACATTGATGGATTTGAAGTGTTTGTCAGCTCGAAGGCCCACAGTCTTGCCTACTTGGTTGTACCAATCGCATCGAAATAGAACCACCGTCCGACGAACTTTATAATTCGATTGATATTGCAGCTCAATAACCTCTTTAAGGACACCATAAAAATCTATGTCTTTTCCATCATGTGTACCTTCACTCATTACACCACTATTTTGTGTCTGGAGGAACTTCTCACGATCCACAGTGCTATATCGCAGTCCATTAATCTTGCAACCTGCACTAATCTTAACTCGCAGAGCTGGGCCACGTGACAGTGCCCACAGTCCTTCGCTAACTGATTCTGGATTGTCACTGCGCTTGTTCTCAATCTGTTGCAACACAATTACTCATCAGGTCAGCATTTAAATATGCACAATAATGCATTTAATATGCCTATAAACATAAACAGAATGATTAGTGACTTACATGGGACCTAAACCACTTTGCAAATCCTTGTTCAACCATTCTATCGACATCATTTGGACGTGCACCTTGCTGCAGTAGCTCATTCCTGTACAGGCTGTAGGGAAAACTCGATTCATAAGAATAATTTATAGGCTAATAAATAAAACACAAAGTAATTCTCAAACATGTAAACAATACTTACTCCAAGTATTCCTCTGCTTCTTCAGCATTATGTAGCACATACCAAACTAACTTATTCATGACAGCATCATCAATGTAGTCGGTCCTAGTAGCTCCAACTAGAGTAGCACCATGCTTAAAAACAGATATGTCATTAGCGAAAGGCATCTCTGTACCACTATCATTGTCCTGGTTAAATCTAGTATCCACATCCTCCATGTACCTAGAACAAAAGGTCAAGGTGTCACTTGCCATATATGCCTCAGCAATTGATCCTTCCGGCCTAGCCCTGTTCCTTACATAACTCTTCAAAGTGCCTAGTCGCCTTTCTATTGGGTACATCCACCCATACTGAACAGGTCCTCTAAGAAGTGCCTCATCCGGAAGATGGACACACAAATGCACCATGACATCAAAGAAGGCAGGTGGAAAGATTTTCTCAAGCTTGCATAGGATCAATGGAATTTCTGTTTTCAGTCGTTTCACAACATCAATCCTTAGATTTCTACTGCATAGTTCCCTGAAGAAGTTTCCCAACTCTGCAATTGCTTCGTATACATCCTTCCTTATCAGTCCTCTAAGGCCAGCGGGTATGATTCTCTGTAGGAGTATGTGGCAAGAATGTGTTTTAAGCTTTCCAACCACCCTAGAACCATCTTCACTAATGTACCTTGCTAGGTTAGCCGCATATCCATCAGGAAACTTGATACCTTTGAGAAACTTGCAAAACTCGACTTTCTGATCCTTCCCCAACACATATGGCGCAGGTGGAGCCCTACAGGCTGAGTTTCCATTCTCTTGCAAGTGCAATTCATGTCTTATGCCCATATCATACAAATCTAGCCTTGCATTATGCGTGTCCTTGGACTTGCCTGCTATATTGAGTAATGTGCCAAGAATATTTTCACATACATTCTTCTCTATGTGCATCACATCAAGATTATGTGGAAGCTTCAGATATTTCCAATATGGCAATCTCCACAACCCAGCTTTGCGGCTATAAATCTGTGGGCCATCACTGCGCTTCCTTTTCTTTCCAGTAATGTCAGGCACGACATCTTGCTTCCCTGGCACGACATCTTTCACCTTCTCTAGCTCCTGTTCGACCTCTTCCATAGTGAACTTGCCAGGCTCACCTTTCCTCTCACGCTTACGATCGAAAGCCAAGCTGTTCCGCCATGCATGTGTCATTGGAAGGTAACGGCGATGTCCAATGTAGCATATCTTATTCCGTATAGCCCGAGACAACGGATCCTTGTCGCAATGAATACATGCATAATACCCTTTCGTTGTTCGCCCAGATAAAGTGCCCAGTGCTGGATAATCATGTATACACCACAACACAGCAGCACGAAGGTCAAACTTCTTACCAGTACATGCATCGTAGGTACTGACACCCTCCCATAGTTTGATCAGTTCTTCGATTAAGGGCTCAAGGAACAAATCAAAATCCTTTCCCGGAGATCTTGGACCCGGGATGAGTAAAGACATCAAGCAGTTGGCTGGATTCACACATTCCCATGGTGGGAGATTCAGCGGTGTTAGAAGCACTGGCCACATGCTATACTGGGTACTCATGTTGCCAAATGGATTGAATCCATCGGTAGCTAAGGCAAGCCTCAGGTTCCTCGGATCATTTGCAAAAGCCTGATCCCGCCTGTCGAAATCCTTCCATGCTTCCCCATCAGCTGGATGGCTCATCACATTGGCGTCTGGCTTCCTCACTTTCTTGTGCCATTGTGTTTCCTTAGAAGTTCTCTTTGAAGCAAAAATTCTTTTCAACCTTGGCAAAAGTGGAAAATGCCTCAAAACCTTGTGTGGAACCCGCTTAGCCCCAGTTTCATCTTTCCACCTGGACTCCTTGCATACTGGGCACACATTCTTATCAACAAGTTTGTCCCGGAACAATACACAATTGTTCTTGCACACGTGGATGTTCTCGTATGCAAGGCCTAATTCTTTAAGATATTTCTTGGCCTCATCATATGATTTTGGCAACTCACTCTTAGGGTATCCATCTGATATCAGCTTCATCATTGCGGAAAATGCTGTATTGTTGATTCGATAACGAGACTTCATATACAACAACCTCACCATAAAAGAAAATTTGGAATGCTTAGAACCCGGGCTAAGCGCCTTCTTCGCATCTTCAACGACCGTTGCAAACGTTGGCGTTTGTCCATCAGCCTCTGCCGCTGTATACAATTCACCTATCATCTCTAGTACTCCATGATCCTCATCGTCCACATCGTCGTCCACATCCACATGTATCCCAAAGTCATGATCATGTCCTTCGAACTCCTGATCTATACCCTCATCAACCACAGCATCTGCCGGTTCCCCATGATGGATCCACCTCGTGTATGTAGCTGACATTCCATGAATGTGTATATGGGTTTCTACTTCAGGCTGTAAAATATAATTAAAAAATTCACAACTAAATCGAACACATGCATGTATCTACAAAAATTGTAACAGAAATAAAACCAAACCTTTGTAGCAGTGGCGAATCTAGGATTTTACTTAATATAAGAGCATAAATATTGAGGCATAAATATTAATTGAAAAAACACATAACTACATTAACGTTGAAAAAACACAATGTTAAATAATTAAAGAATTTGTTATTTGTGATGTTACCAAATAGCTATTAAAGTAGACAATAATTTTCTATAAAACAATGAAGAGCTAAAGACTAAATTTTACCTGAGACAAATAACAGATCGGCGGCGGCGTTTTCCAATTCCTCAGCTCCGACCCAAAGATGATACAGGTCTTGCTGCGTACCGATCTGGCGTCTAGGTCAAGAAAAGGTGCCTCGCGTTCCTGTATTTACGTGGGCCGTCAACGATCCAAACTGACGGGACACCTTGCCGTGCACGGGTCGCAGGTTCCAAACCGATGGTTTGCTCCCAACCATCGTACAAATATAAATATGTACTAGATTTAAACAATAAAGATGACTTACTCCAGTGGTAGTACTCCTAGTTGTGCTCCGTCTGGTCGCGGGTTCGAAGGCTCGTGGGAGCTAATTTTTTGCAGAATTGTGCTCCATGATTGGCCCGGCCAACAAAAAAATACCTGCGCGCTGCTGCCGGCTGATTGGGCTGGGCTGCCTGTGTCATCCATGATGGGCCCGGCCAACAAAAAAACTGCTCGCTGCGGGCCGATTGCCCCTGAGTGGCCCAGCTAGCTGCGGGCCGCTTGCCCCTGCTCGCCCATCTCTCACGGCGTCAAGTGTTATAAAAAAAATACGACGTCGGCAGTGGCAAGTTGCTGTGGACCAGGATCATGACTCATCATTAAGTGGGCGAAATGAGGCAAATTAGCTATGACGATATATTAAATCTTAATTTGTGACCAATATGTTTCATCATTGTACTGTAACTCACGTTCAGCATGATCTATGACGATTTCCTTAAGTTGTTCTATGACGTTCCTGTCATTTTCGTCACTACTTTTCAAGGCAAATCTTGGTCCCTGCTTAGTTATGACGATACTGAACATTTCGTCATAGAAAGATACCATTCTATGACGAAAGTAGACAGCGTCACAAGCAAATCGTCACTGATGTTCACATTCCTAGTAGTGAAGGCTAGATATTTATGCTAACACTTAATCAGTTCCACAAGCTTTGTTGTCTATTTGAGCTCCACAGAATTTAAGAATCAAGAAGACTAGCAGACGGAGGACATTCTAATCGCTGTCAGAATGCTGCTGACTTTCAAATACACCTATGCCACCTGCTAGCTACATCAAGATAAATTACGTCAAAATTCAGCTTGGGGGAGAGCACCCCCATTTATCCCGATAAGTATTTCTATCTATCTATCTATCTATCTATCTATCTATCTATCTATCTATCTATCTATCTATCTATCTATCTTTATACTTTTACTATTTTAGAATATAAATATACATAAACCAGAAAAAACCAAATAAAGATTTGTTTGCTTAGTGTGTTTAATAAATAAATAAAGTGGCTATGCTAATCTGTATCTTAATAATAAAACTCTAGCATGGATATGATGAATAGTTGCTCTGCCTAATTTGCACATTTTAAGTTCTCTCTCAAGTTTAGATATAACTGTTATAATTTAAAGCTTGCTCTAGATCTAAACTTGTGGGATGAAAACTTGATCTGAAGTCAAAGTTGTTAACGGATATGAAATTGGAAGGTTGAGCTGCTGTTTATCTGTTCCTAGAGATGCTAGAATTCTGGAGAATTTTATCTTTGAAAATCTTTAAAATATTACATGATGAGTTCCTGTATGATGAGAGTTTAAATTCCTACCACAACCATATATACATGCTTGCTAGACTTTGAGCCACACATTTACTATTTACTGCTTATGAGCATTGAGTGTGGTCAAGCTGTGTAGACCCTTAGGAGCTTGTCATGTGGTTAAATCAAGATTTCACTTGCACGTTCACTCATATATGCTACTTCTACTTCGGAAGTACCATCCACATATATCCACCCATTTTCATCTCTAGAACCACCTAAAAATATTCTACTCCTAATCCGGGAGAGAATAGCCAAAAATATTTCTGTTTTTCCCCTGTGAAATAAATGCTCAAGATATCTTGTTACTACCACTTGCTATATTATCTCAAGAGATGAGTGCTCTAAAAAGAAAAGAGGGAAAATAAAAAAAAAGAGAAAAAAAGATACGAGGAAATAAAAATGGGCAAGTGCCCGGAACCTCGAAAGAAAAGAAAAAGTGAGACAAGAGGTAAAAATGGACAAGTGTCCGATAGTAGAATTAGGGGTACAAGATACCCACCTGAGAGAAAAGAAAAATATAGAGCATCTCGTTCTCGTCACAAAATTTCAAAAAGCAAGGAAGGTATGTATCCCCTCAAAAGAGCAAAAGTAGAATTAGACTTTCACCATTGTTATCACCATCATCACCATACACCATTCATTCGCCACACATGCACATCTTGATTTGACTTATTGATTTGTTTCTTGGATCCATGGTTTGACTATACAATAAATGTCTTGTAAGTATGTATATTTTATCTCCCACCTATGAGCTCCAGATATTAAAGCCTTATTAGAGTAGGGTGAGAGAGAAGGCAATGTCACTATGCTTTATACCACAAATACCACATATTTTGAGAGAAGGCATATACCATCACTGCCTTGGTAAGGATCTAGAAATACCACAAAAGAGAGATTTGAGAGAATCATACAAGGAATCTCTGAATTTTATTTGAAAATCTGCAAAAACTCCAGAGCTATAGCTGATCAAGAATAAGAGACATGACACTTGACTAGACTGTTCTATCTTTTAACTACTCAAGACAGAAGTAACGGTTACAAGTCCCATGGTAAAAGGTAAAGTAAGTAAGTTTTAAGTCTTGACAGTTTACTCTAACTCAGAGATGAGATCTTATTTAAAAAGCATGTGTACCGTCAATTTTTAAAGATATTACAACAACTTATGATCCATAGCTGAGTCTATCCTTGCTCAGGGACGAGTAAGAGATAAGCTTGGGGGAGTTTGTTGATGGTCCTTAAGTATCAAATTTAATTATCAAATAAATAAAGAAAAGGATCCAAATGAAATCAACATCTAGACTTAGGGTTTTATCTGACAGAATTCCACGAGTTTTGGTGTTTGTCTATTTCTGCAGGGGGTTATCAGGAAATACGGAAGAAAGGCCCACACGTCGGGATTACATAGAGATATTCACGTGCCGCGCAATTATTTTACATCTAGAAGACTCCAGAAGCCACGGGAAGAAAGCGGAGGCCGAACGGGGCCAGAGGCAGGGCGCCCGCCCTCCTTCCCTGGGCGCCCGCCCTGACTTAGAGTCCAATCAGGACTCTGTTTCGTTGGAGATCTCCACCGACCTAAAGGATCAAGGATAACCGTTCAATCAATGTCGGTTTGATCCAACGGCCCATATTCACTTTAAGGGACTATAAAACCAGACCCCCTGGCCCATGGAGGAGAGAGCCTCTCAACCCTAATTCATTATTCCTCAAGGGAGAAGAAGCCCCTGATCAAGATTAGAGCCACCACATCAATTAGATATCTAGATTAGCATAGCTACATAGGATTAGAACTAGAAGGAGTCAATCTTCGATTGGTTTCCGGATCTGTCAAGAGGATTCTTGGTAATTCTCTAATTGTGCTTCTAATTGCTTTCTAATCATCTTTGTTCTTCAATATTATGAATATGACTTTGTTCTACTTCAATATATTGCTTATGACTTTGCTCTACTTGTTTATATTCAAGATTATATTGTTCTTAGTTTATCATAGTTATGTACTTGGCTTAGTTAGATTGGATCTATATACATGTTTAGGATCATATAGCGTTTATCCATCGGATCCATGGGTAAATGATAGATATTGTGTAGGCGTGGTGCTTATACCGTATTTATCTACGATTGTACCCAATATGCCAGATCGTGGGGTAGTTCGTGATAGTGATAGCTTTATTGATTCTTATATAGTCCCCCTCTCGTGTATTGGGCTGGCAGAGCAATATTATTACAGGGGAGTGATTGCTTTGTTTCTCATTTACCTTGCTAATATCACTATGCATGGGCGTAGTCTTGTCTCGCAATGATTGCTAAGTATGCTTGCACTAACTATGATAATGCTAGACTATATAGTTGAGAATAACTTAGGAAATATTTTTGTAGTTCGTTCGAATTCCGTGCTAATGACTTTCTAGAGTATCTAATTGTGGTGCTTATCATATTTATTATGTGGCTAGTTATGATCAGATTAATTATCTTTGTCACTATTCATTACTTCATATATCCTTTATGTGACACTTATCCCTGTATGAAAGAGTTAGATAAATGTTCTCAATTATACATGCAATGATAGATACTCAATCTCATATTCTATTATGTAATCAATATTGATGATTGTTAATCCCTTCCCAGTGGTAAAAATATAAATAACGATACCCGGAATACTTCCCGGTTAAAATGCTACATCGGTATTAATCTGTGCGCTTGCAGATCCCATTCATTATTTATTTAGAAGAGCAATTGCATATTTCAATACCGCGTCTCTCATATCATGCTGGGGATGACAACTTGGCTTAAGTGGTGTGAGGGATAGGTTTGGCATTTTTGGCACCGTTACTAGATTTAGAAAATTAAGTCTACTTTTGGTAGTGACGTTAAGAATACCCAACAAGGGGCACCAAGTCGAGCGGAGGCAGGCCCATGCGGCCGGGGTCGACCTGGATCGTGGCCCACGAGTGAGAGGCAGGCCCATCGTAGCCATGCCCCACCGTGGGGCCAAATAGCCACGTCATCGCCATGTTTTCCCTACAAATAGCAAAACATGTATCCCATAATCACAAAATTGCTTGTGATCCGGTAAGGCTTCCATCTATTCAGCAGTAAGTCACGGGTTCGAACCCATACTTGAGCAGTTTTTTTGAAAAAAAAGAATAAATGGAGCACGCAGGCATTCAACCACAACTGTGGGCCCGCGACACCATGTGTTCGCCGCCACGCAACGCTGGTGGGACCGCATGGCCATGATCCTGGAGTGGAACAAGGGCCAAACAATCAATGACGATTTAGTTTTGTTATTATATGACGATTTTTTCATTTTCGTCATTACTTTTCATGCCAAACCTCCGTCACATCTAACTTATGACGAAGACGGAAATTTCGTCACAGAATGCTCTCATTTTGTGACGAATTAGGTACTCGTCATAAGTGAATCATCACTAATTAACACTTTTCTAGTAGTGTATCAACTGGTATCAAAGCTTTCGTTGTCACGGTAGGTCTCACGATCATTCACATATCTACCTTTAGTTTATCTATCGTCTGTTACTGTTTTGTTCATCACCTATAGTCCACTGAAAAAGCCAAAAAAAATCCTAGAGCCCTTTTGACAGTACTGTTATCTTGTGTTTTGTGTTCATCAAGTTGCTAGTCACCCTCTTTACATCTATTGTGTTGTGTTTCATTTGTTATCCGTACCCCTGTTAGTATAAAAAAAAGTTCAAAAAAATTCAAAGAAAAAAAATCAGAGAAAAGAAAAGAGAAAGAACAGAAAAAGTAGAAGAAGAGGAAAGGAGTTGTATTGCGGTTTGCTCACTGAAAAAATTCAGTTTATATATTCAGATTCTTGGTGATCTATATAGCAGCAACATTATATCTTTTGAGCACATCAAACCACTTGATTTTCAGTACCGTAGCCTCCCTTGTTTAGCCACCTATAGCTCCACCCAAAACTGAAACCAGGACATTCGACTCGTAATCCTTGTGACCTCAGAATCACTTCTGTTGAGCTGTTACACTAGCAGCATTCACTGTCCTTGAGAACAGGAAAAAGCATGGGTAAGTGTCGAGGGTATCAGTAAGGGGTACCCTCACTGATGCACATAACAAGATTACCCGTATGCAGGTCGAGGCCCTCAACCCGACGCTCTGGTCATACATATGCGCGGTCGTCGACGACCGCAGCCTCGAAGACGGAAATGACGTCGAGCGAATCGATCAGGGGTCGAGCACCAGCTACCGTCGAATACGGAAACAGGCTCGCGCGAACCAGGAGGCGTCGAGCGCAAAGACGCCGCCCGCCGCCTGACGCGCGCACGAGAGCCAGGGCATTTAATGCGCCTATCGCTTTCCCACCTAACACGCTGATCACTGGAAGCGTGATAGGGAACAGGCACCCGTCCCGTCGTTCTTTTTGTAGCCTTCCCCACCAAACGACCCAGGGCGTGTCAGGACGTGGGAAATAGGAATGGAACATCTAATCAGGACCCCCTCGAGACAACCAAGGTCAGCGCTCCGGATATCAGGGGATTGCACGGCGTCCGGCCCTCGACCAAGACATGGTTCCTTCTTGGAGACGAGTTGGGCGTCGACTGACAACACCGCAACCACTCTGCCAGATCTGCCGCCATACCGTACAAGCGTGCGACCGGTGAACCAGCCCAAGACGGCGCGCAGAGCAGGATACAGGAGCACGCGTAATCATCATCAAGCTACAGAGACAGGACGGCTCGAGACCACGCCGGTACGGAGGCCTCGAGTAGGTCAGCACACCATGCTTCTATCGACCCCTACTCTGACACCTACGCATGTACCCTCGGTCTCTACTTGGTGCTATAAAAGGAAGGACCCGGGAATAGATAACGAGGACAGAACACTACACCATACTCAGCAGAACTCCCATACTCCATTCCATACCGCGCTTGTATTCACCCCTGTACAAGCACTTAGGTGCAAGATAATACAAACTTCCCTCCCCCGCTGGACGTAGGGCCTTCTATTGCCCGAACCAGGATAAATCTTTGTGTCTTCTTGCATCACCATCTGGGAAAGGGAGCACACATACAAATTTACTCATCAGTGTGACCCCCCGTGGGGAAAACACCGACAGTTGGCGCGCCAGGTAGGGGTCCTGCGTGTTTTTCATCGATTTCCCACTCCTTTCCAGATGGCCACTCACGTTTCGCCGATTCCGCGCTCCACGGTGATTTGGTTTGGGAGTCTTGAGTTCATGTCGACTGGCTCCGGCTATGACATGATCTTACTCTCGGTCAAAGGACCGGGGGACGCCCGCGTTACGCCAGCACGGTTGAGAGCCCCGAGACGCCCTTGCCACCACGCCTCCCCGCCCAAGAAGAGGCGTGGACAGCATCATCGTCGCCCCTCTGCCTCGTCACGACCAGCAGTTCGTGCTAGGCAGGAGGTGACACGGGAGTCGGCAGCCCCGCGTGCCGGAACCGTGGACTTGCCGGTTCAGCGCCACACAACGACAAGAGGTGACGCACTCTCCGCCAGATTACTTCCACATGGGTTATTCACTCCAAGAAAGGCACTGCCATTCGGATTGGACAACGCCGCGGCGTCGCTCGCCAGAGCGATATGCCCAAATGCCCAGACGTACGTGCAGAGACCAATGGTCCTCCCGCGTAACCCTGAAGCACAGCAGCCGACGTCCGGGCTGCCGGATTTCTCCCAGGTACGAGGCCTCCGTCGCCTAGGCCCTGGGCGATACACGATCACCTCGCTCAGGGAGCAGCTGCTGGAGGAAGGGCGTGGATGTTACTACGCCGCCGAGCCAGATTCCGACTCCGAGACTGATAGCTACGACCCTACAAGGGAATGCTATCACATCGACGGGGCGGTAGAAACTACCGACGAGACGCAGGATGCGGCTGCCAGCGGTCGAGCCCCTGCGGCAAGAGAAGATCCCAGGACACCTGGGAACGACGGACAGGTCGACCCACTTCCACAGGAAGACAGGGCCGCACAACTCGTGCAGCTACAAGAGCTCAAGACCAAGCTTGACGAGGATCGCGAGCGCCTCGTCCTGCTCGAGCAAATCCTCGAGCAAGACTTGCCTTACCAGCTTGGCGGAAGTGTCCGCAGATGTGCTCGAGAGGTACACCGACAAATCGTCAGAGACGCAGAGCCAGAGCAGCCTATCAGCCGTTTCCCTTGAGCAGGGCAGAATGTAGTGGCGGCGACCATGCTGCTACGCAACATGCTAGAGCCATCGAACTCCCAGGCTCGACGCATTCGAGACGAGGTGCAGACTCTGCTCCAGGTAGCGGCGGTTCAACAAGCCGAAAGCTCGGCTTCTCGACGTCGAGGGGCTGCCACTGAAAAGCGCGACGAGCCATCCCAAAACAAAAAGGAGGTATCAGTCCATCAACTGCCACCCCCTCGAGGAAAAAATACCACGCTCGTTCTCCCCGTCGACAATCAGCGTCGGCACGACGCGCGGCACGACATCGAAGAGAATCGACGCCACCGGCATGGGGACGCGGAAGAGCACTGTTACAGCGCACATCGTGGCGGGAGGTACGACAGCGACGAGGATCGGATGGCCCCCGAGCCACCGGGCCCACGGGTGTTCAGCAGGGCAATCCGCAGCACGCCCCTGCCCAGTCCGTACCGACCCCCGACCAGCATCGCAAAATACAATGGTGAGACCAAACCAGAATTGTGGCTGGCCGATTTAGGCTGGCCTGTCTGCTAGGAGGCGCTCGAGGAGATGATCGAGCCATCATCAGACAGCTGCCACTCTTCCTCTCTGACACCGCCCGTCGGTGGCTCGAGGAACTTCCAGCAAACCAGATCCACGACTGGGTCGATTTGGTCAGAGTCTTCGAGGGCAACTTCAAAGGGACCTACATACGGCCCGGGAACTCGTGGGACCTCAGCAAGTGCAAACAGAAGTCAGGAGAAACTCTTCGAGAGTATGCTTGACGCTTCTCGAAGCAGCGCACCGAGCTGCCACATATCCCAGACCACGACGTCATCTTGGCCTTTGTCTCTGGAACCACCAGTCGAGACCTGGTACGGGAATTAGGCCAGAATCGCCCTCAGACCGTCGATGAGCTGATGGACGTAGTGGCAAACTACGCAGCAGGGGAGGAAGCAGTCGGCGCCTTCTTCAGTTGTGAAGGAAGGAAAGGCAAGCAGCCTGCCGATGAAGACGGGCCCCCAGTCGAGGGCTCAAGAAGAACAAGAAGAAGCAAAAAGTGCGGCAGTTCAAGCAGGAGAACTTCGACGACGACCTCGTCGCCGCCATGGAGCGGAAGAAGCCTCGAGGCCCTCCAGATGGAGGCATTTTTGACAAAATGCTCGAAGAGCCATGCCCTTACCATAAAGGAGGCGCCAACCACAAGCTCAAGGACTGTCGTATGCTGAAAAAGTATTTCGACGGTCTGGGGTTCAAAAAGGACGCGCGTGACGACTCCAAGAAGGAGAAGGGCGGCAACAAGGAGGACAACAAAGACGACGACGGTTTCCCAGCCATCCACGACTGCTACATGATCTATGGGGGGCCCTCAACGCAGTTGACCACAAGGCAGCGCAAGAGGGAGCGCCGTGAGGTCTTTGTGGCAAGAATGGCGGTACCCCAGTACCTCAGCTGGTCGAGCACTCCCATCACCTTCGATCGAGAGGACCACCCCAACAAGGTAGTCGCCCCAGGCGTTTACCCGCTCGTCGTCGACCCCATCATCGTCAACGCCCGACTTTCCAAAGTGCTGATGGATGGTGGCAGCAGCCTCAACATCATCTACCTCGAGACTCTCGACCTCCTCGGCATCGACAGGGGACGGCTCCAACCAAGCGCCGGCGGCTTCCATGGGGTCGCACCAGGGAAAAAGGCGCTGCCAGTGGGTCGAATCGACTTACCGGTCTGCATTGGCACGGCGGCCAACTTCAGGAAGGAGACCCTCACCTTTGAGGTGGTCGGGTTCCAGGGTACGTACCATGCCATCATCGGGCGCCCGGGCTACGCCAAGTTCATGGCTATACCCAACTATACCTACTTGAAGCTGAAGATGCCCGGTCCCAAAGGCGTCATCACCATCAGCTCCTCCTTCGAGCACGCTTACGAGTGCGACGTCGAGTGCGTCGAGTACGGGGAGGCGCTCGAGAGCTCCACCGAGCTCGTCACGAAACTCGAGGCCCTGGCCACTGAGGCTCCAGAGCCCAAACGCCACGCGGGCAGCTTCGAGCCGGCAGAGGGAACCAAGAAGATCCCACTCGACCCCAACAACTCCGATGGCAAGGTGCTGACGATCAGTGCCGACCTCGACCCCAAATAGGAAGCTGTGCTCGTCGACTTTCTCCATGCAAACGCCGACATGTTTGCATGGAGTCCCTCGGACATGCCGGGCATACCGAGGGAAGTCGCCGAGCACTCCTTGGAAATTCGAGCCGGTTCCAAGCCAGTGAAGCAACGATTGCGCCGATTCGACGAGTAGAAGCGCAAGATCATTGGCGAGGAGATCCACAAGCTTTTGACGGCCAGATTCATCAAGGAGGTTCACCATCCCGACTGGTTAGCAAACCCTATACTAGTTAAGAAAAAGAATGGGAAAATGAGGATGTGTGTCGATTATACGAGTTTAAATAAAGCATGTCCAAAAGTTCCCTTTCCGTTACCACGTATTGATCAAATTGTTGATTCTACTGCGGGATGTGAAACCCTTTCTTTTCTTGATGCATATTCTGGTTACCATCAAAGAAAAATGAAAGAGTCCGACCAGCTCGCGACCTCTTTCATCACACCTTTTGGGATGTATTCCTATGTAACCATGCCGTTTGGGCTTCGAAATGCGGGAGCCACGTACCAACGCTGCATGCTCCACTTATTTGGCAAGCATATAGGGTCGACGGTCGAGGCCTATGTCGACGACATAGTTGTCAAATCAAAGCGGCAAGGAGACCTGATCTAGGACCTCGAGATCGCCTTTAGCTGCTTACGCGCCAATCAGATCAAGCTCAACCCCGAGAAATGCATTTTCGGTGTGCCTCGAGGCATGCTCTTGGGCTACATTGTTTCCCAGCACGGCATCGAGGCCAACCCCGAGAAAGTCTCGGCCATCACAAGAATGGGGCCGATTCGAGACATCAAAGGTGTGCAGAGAGTCACGGGATGCCTAGCGGCGCTGAGCTGTTTCATTTCGAGATTAGGAGAAAAGGCGTTACCGCTGTATCGACTTCTGAAGAAGGTCGAGCGTTTTTCTTGGACCCCCGAGGCCGAGGAAGCCCTCGAAAATCTGAAGAAAACACTGACCTCAGCACCAGTCCTGGTCCCACCTCAACCTGCGGAACCACTGCTCCTTTACGTTGCCTCGACGACCCAGGTTGTTAGTGCAGCAGTGGTGGTCGAAAGGAAGGAGGAGGGGCATGCGTTACCAGTCCAGAGGCTAGTCTATTTCGTCAGCGAGGTGCTCTCGGAGACCAAGGCACGTTACCCCCAAATCCAGAAGCTGATCTATGCCGTAATTCTCGCCCGCCGCAAGCTGCAGCACTATTTCCTCGGCCACCCTATCACGGTGGTCTCGTCTTTTCCCCTGGGCGAGATAATCTAGAGTAAGGAGGCCACGGGAAGAATAGCTAAATGGTCAGTCGAGCTCATGAGTGAGACTCTCACTTACGCGCCTCGCAAGGCCATCAAATCGCAAGCCCTGGTGGACTTCGTCGCAGAATGGACAGACTCCCAGCTTCCCCCGACTCAGGTCCAGTCGGAGCTGTGGATGATGTATTTCGACGGGTCACTCATGAAAACGGGGGCCGGAGCCGGCCTGCTATTCATCTCGCCCTGGGGCGTCCATATGAGTTATGCTTGGATTAGTCAAGACTGCTCAGAAGGTCAACAGTCTGTCGTGACAGAATGTTGGTACAACTTGCCGTGCAAAACTGTACCAATCTACAACGTTTCATGGTGCATGGCATACATTTCTGGAAAGCACTTGGAGTCTAGTTTCACACCCAAGAAACGGTTCGTGAATTGGACTTCCCAATAAGAAGTTATGGTCAGTTTATTGTAAACTGCTCTGGAGGCCAACAGTCACGCGAAGCCAGTTTGAGAATCCATTCCGAGGGGACCTTTCACATTGCCTTCCCTCAGAAACTCTATTTCGTTTTCATACCCATCTAGCAGGGTTGTTGCTAGTATAAATATTCCATACCTCTAAACTATTAGGAACCTTTGATCATTTGATAAACTACATGATATTGTAGCCGTGCTGCTGAGTGCATTACTCAACCTTTGTTCTTCCTTGTTCTTCTTGGACTTGTGAAGTGAATCCTCTAGGTTCCTCTACTTCGTGCTCTTTGGCTTCCGTTCGGCTGCGCTGTATTGTGTGGATTAGTTCTAGATTGTGGTTCTGCGGTCGTTCGGAGATCGAGTCGAAGTCTTCGCAGTTTTGGTGCCTCTCTCCCCGTCGCTTGGTCGCATCCAACCTTTGTCAGGTATAAAGCTAGTTACCCGCTGTTCGCAGTAAGTTATCCTTGTTCTTTTGATCTACTGTCATGAAGATCGGGCCACCCTCATTCCGATTCATATCGGTAACCTATCAAACAGGTCCTCAGCTACTTGTTTTCCTCTCTCTCAAAAGATATCTTCGGTCAAGTTGCCACTGCGACAACCGTGGCCACACTCTGGGCTGCGATCCAGGAGCAACATGCCTCCTAGTCCCGCACCTGTGTCATCTCGACGCGGATGGCGCTCGCCACGGCGTCGAAGGGATCCTTGACGTTGGCCGAGTACTACACGACGATGAAGGGACTCGCTGATGAGATGGTCTCGGCGGGGAACAAGCTGGACGATGAGGAGCTCGTCTCGTACATCCTCACCGGCCTCGACGTCGACTACGAATCTATCGTCACCTCCGTCGCCACGCGCATGGAACTGATCACCATTCCCGAACTCTACGCCCAGCTGGTCGCGCATGAGCAGCGCGTTGTCCTTCGCGGCACGACTGCCTAGTCTTCTGCCAACATGGCTGCCCGTGGCGGCCGCGGGGGTGGGCCTCCTTCAAACTCCCATGGTCGCGGAGGCCGTGGTGGACAGGGACGTAACCCCATGGGAGGCCGTGGCAACGGCAATAGAGGACGCGGCCGCAACTTCGAACCTGGCGTCATCTGTCAGGTATGCTGCCTTGAAGGCCATCCTGCCTATCGCTGCTGGAACCGCTACGACTCCAACTACAATGGTGCCGCTCCCAAGAAGACGGTGGTGGCAGCAACCTCTTCCTCCTATGGTGTGGACAGCAACTGGTACATGGACACCGGGGCTATAGACCAAATCACCGGAGAACTTTAAAAGCTGACGATCCGCGACAAGTACACCGACAATGAACAGGTGCACGCTGCAAATGGTGCAGGTATGAACATTGGTCATGTCTGTCATAGCATATTGCAGTCCCCACATTGTCAAATTCATCTTAAAAATATTCTCCATGTTCCCATGTCACATAAAAGTCTAGCATCGGTTCATCGTCTAACTCGAGATAACAATACCTTCATCCCCATCATTTTCTTATCAAGGAACAGGGGACCGCGAGGACTCTTTTTCACGACAGATGTGAAGGGGGACTCTATCCTCTCAAGCCTTCATCAAATAAACAAGTTTTTGGCGCCTTCAAACCATCATCATCATTATGGCACGCTAGACTAGGACATGCATCATCGGCTGTAGTTCAGCATGTGTTGAATCAACGCAATCTTCCTTTTACCTCTAGTACAAATAACAATGCAATTTATGATGCATGTCAAAGGGGCATGAGCCATCAGCTAACTTACCCTAAGTCAACTAGCATGTCATCAAAGCCTTTTGATTTGATCTTTTCTGATGTTTGGGGACCCAACCTACTTTGGCCGGGAGAAATAATTATTATGTAAGCTTTATCGATGATTATTCCAAATTCACTTGGATCTACTTATTGCGTCATAAATCTGAGGTATTTTCTTGTTTCAAAGATTTCCAAAATCTTATCGAATGACAATTTGACAGTAAAATATTGAGAGTACAATTTGACTGTGGGGGTGAATATGAAACCTTAAAATCCTTTTTCCAGCGTACCAGAATAGAACACTATGTTTTATGTCCTCACGCACACCAACAAAATGGTACTGCTGAGCGAAAACACCGACATATAGTTGAGGTAGGGCTATCTCTCCTTGCTCACGCCAGCATGCCCCTAAAATTCTAGGACGAAGCCTTTCTCACAGCTGTCTTCCTCATAAACCGCCTACCCTCAAAAGTCATCCACAATATTTCACCACTTGAACGCCTACTTGGCAAAACACCCTACTACTCTTTTCTCTGGACTTTTGGGTGTGCATGCTAGCCTCACCTTCAGCCATATAATACAAAAAAACTCCAGTTTCGTTCAAAACGATGTGTCTTCCTTGGCTACAGTAACTCTCATAAGGGCTTTAAGTGTCTAGACCCTTCCGAAGGACGTGTCTATATCTCCAGAGATATTGTATTTGATGAACATATATTTCCTTTTTCTGAACTCAACCCCAATGCAGGAGCACGTCTTCGAGGTAGAGGTCTTGCTTCTTCCTGAATCCCTTCAAAATCCTACTTCTTTTGGGAACACAACTTTGCATCATCCACTTTGCACTGACCCTGCACCTAACGTAGCTCCCAGCTCTGTTCGTTGCTATGATGATACATGAAAAAATATGGAGTCCATTGGTGAAGACACGCCTTCAAACAATGAACATGCAGCCACAAATTGTCATTTTTTCATGTGCTACCTTCACGGAGACATGCAGCATGGCGGCTCAGCGGTCGAGGAGGATCCGCCTGGCACCTCAATCGGACAGAACCAGGAGGCAGCGCATGCATCCGGATCAGGATCGTCGTCAACCAACAACGCGGTGCCAGCACATGGCGCGGTCCCAGTCGCACCCCGATCCTCAGTGCCTACTGACTCGGTGGTCTCTCATATTGACCCTGTGGTCCAGAATGTGGCTGCACAAGGCGATCCCACAACCGGTGACCACGCCCTGCCGCTGATGCCAACCGAGACTGTGCGGGAGACAGCGACAACTGAGATCCTCCCCTCCGGATCCTCTACGGCCACTGCTCCTGCTGCTCCTCCTACATCGAGTTGGCCAACAACTCGACTCTCTCAAGGCATCACATGCCCCAAGCGCCGCACCGATGGGACCGTGTGCTGGGGTATGTCTGCTACTACCTCCGAAGAACCAGCATCCATCGAGAAGCTCTCCAAGACTCAAATTGGCGCACAACCATGAACAATGAGATCCAAGCTTTACATCAAAACAAGACCTGGCATCTAGTACCTCCACCTCCAGAAAAAACCTTATTGACTGCAAATGGGTCTACAAAGTGAAGCGCAAATCCGATGGCTCCATACACTACAACAAATGTGTTGATACATGACGGTTTCTTGGTGACGTTTTCTGAAACCGTCACCGCATACTGAATCTATAACGGCCTTATGACGGTCTAGGAATTTGGTGCTTGCTCTGTGACAATCTGGATCATCATCGTCTGTGTAGTTGTCTATGACGGTTGAGAAGGAACATCATAAAAATCATATAGGGTGACGTGGACCTTGAAAAGCGACGTGGACGATAGGACCATGATGACATGGATGACCTATTGTATGTTGAAATGAGATTAAAATGAAAACCATGATGAAAAAATAGAATGAAATATTAAAAAAGACGGTGAAGAAAACAAAAAAGGAAAAAACATAACCCAAACCCATGATAAAAAAATAAAAATAGCAAAGAAGATTGAGGTATACCTAAGTCGAAGCCAAATCATTACGATGAGAAAAAATACACTAGAGTCTAGCACTATGACTCTCTGCATTTTATTTCTAATTTTACATGAAAAATGAAATGCATTTTAGTACACGATGAGAAAAAATACACTGCCACTAAGGATGTGGTCACACCACTTGTTCCTTGATGTATTGTGTCGTTCTATAACTCTTTTGTACGCTAAATACTCTGTTGGGCCGAGAGGGACCATGTTTTCTTTGCGACTTCGAGAGGGAACAGGCTGGAGCGCTGGGGGAGGGGGTATGGGCCGGACGGTGAGCTGGTTAAGTGGGAGGGTAACAGGCCGAAATAAAGAGGGAGGGTTCGCCTTGGGCCAAAACAGGTTGGAGAAGGTTTTCGGTTTTAATTTTTCTTTTCTTTTTTATTTTTATTTTCACATATCTCTCATATAATAAAATGAATAATTATTAGAAAAATCTAAGGTCTTATGTGATACCGTATTTTGGGTGTATATGACTGCCAAAAGAATTTCAAGCCATTTTAACATAGGTGGAGTCTACATGCTTGACAAAGGTGTATGGAACCTTTTCACAACCATGAGTGTACACTTAGGTTCTTAATGATTTTGAGGTCAATGTGCTTTCTAGTGTCTTCTTGGTCTCGAAATTTTTCTTCGGCTTGCAAATGCCCAATGTGAAGCAACCATCAAGTTTGAGATTTTTCTAAATTGGTTTGCTACTTTTTTCAGTTTAATTTAATTTCCACCCGACTTCACCGAGTAATTATACTTTGAACTGAGTCCACCCCCGAAAAGATCTTGAATGGCGCCAAACTTTGCCAAATGGTCTCTTGTACCTTAGGAGACAAATCTTTGTAAATGTTAAGACAAAATTTTAGTGTTTTCGAACAATAATTCATCATATTTTGTGTCACACAACACAGAGAAAAATATAATAAAATGAATAATTATCAGAAAAATCTAAGGTTTTGTGTGGGACCATATTTTTGGTGTATATGACTATAAAAAAATTTCAAGCTATTTTGACATAGGCAGAGTCTACATGCTTTACATAGGTGTATGGAACCTTTCATCAAACTATGAGTGTACACTTAGGTTCTTAAGGATTTTGAGGTCAATATGCTTTCTAGTGTCGTATTGCTCTCCAAATTTTTCTTAGGCTTGCAAATGCCCAGTGTGAAGCAACCATCAAGTTTGAGATTTTTCTAGATTGGTTTGCTACTTTTTCAGTTTAATTTAATTTCTACGTGACTTCACCAAATAATTATACATTGAACTGAGTCCACCCCCGAAAAGATCTGAAATAGTACGAAACTTTGCCAAATGGTCTCTTGTACCTTAGGACACAAATCTTTGTAAATGTCAAGACCAAATTTTAGTGTTTTCAATCAATAATTCACCATATTTTGTGTCACACAGCACAGAGAAAAATAAAATAAAATGCATAATTATCAGAAAAATCTAAGGTCTTGTGTGGGACCATATTTTGGGTGTATATGACTGTCAAAAAAATTTCAAGCCATTTTGACATAGGCGGAGTCTACATGCTTCACAATGATGTATGGAACCTTTCATCAAACTATGAGTGTACACTTAGGTTCTTAATGATTTTGATGTCTACATACTTTCCAGTGTCGTATTGGTCTTAATTTTTTTCTTAGGCTTGAAAATACCATTCGTAAAAGCAACCATCAAGTTTGTCATTTTTCTAAATTTATTTAGTACTTTTTTCAGTTTAATTAGTGCTTAAATTGAACTTAGTTTAATAAATAATAAATTAAATTCGTTAAATATTCGAGGCTTAGTAGCCTCAGTCTGTGTCGCGCATTTCTCTTGCTTCGTCCAACGGCCCAAATCGACCCACTTAAAACCCTAGACTATATAAATGGTAAGCTCTCCCACCTCCCGTCATTTCCTTCTCCTTCTCCCTCACTTTGCCGCATGGCCCCAAATCGAGCTCCTCGGAACCCCGACAGCAGCCGTCGCCCCATCTCTTCTTTGGATTTCCTCTTCGATGGTGGGCAAAAGATGTGGCGTCGATCGACGATGGGGCCAAGATGCGGTGCGCTGATTGCCACCCGGCACCCAGCACATCGGATACTCCACTACTCCCACACCTCCATTCCTCAGCTTGCCGGTGGCCCAGATCCATGTTGTGCGTGTCCCGGAAGTGTCAGGCGACGGTGAGGGCCAAATCTGGTATATACGAGCATGCGGCAGCTTCCGGCACCCAACTGCTCGGGCGTTGTGGCGGGCGGGCGGGCGACGGAGCTGGCTGCGTCGGTTGGCGGCCGGTGCCTCTCCTCCCGTCCTCCGTTCCTCGATGTCCCCGATCCCATTGGTAAGTGTCTGCCTAGGACCTGCTTCCTGCGATCTGCTGCTGGCATGCCCTTGCCGTATGGATTTTTTGGGACATTCAATTTTCTGGGTGGTTTCGTTAATTAGTGAATGTCCATGACAAACATTGGACTGGGCCACAGGCCACTGCTAGCTTCTGATGCAATTTCTCTTTGCACGTAGTTGCTGCAGCTCTAGATACTCTTGTAATTTGTTTGTGACTTATTAACTGCTTTTGTGTTATACTATATTAAAATTTTGTTTTTATCTAATATAGAAATAATTGTATTTGCTGTCTAAAAAAATTAAATTTCAGGCATATGAAATTGAGCAACTCCCATTAATTTCCATGTTCTCAAATTTCTCTGTATCGCATGGTCAGGTTGCTGCAGCTGACACCGAGTGAAAACATGAGGATCATCATGTTCTTTAGGAAGTTATTGCAGGTATAATCTTGACATACGGTAAACAACACACCTCAATGTGTGTGTGTTTGGTAAGGCATGGTTATCAAGTTCTGAATTGGAATAAAGCAATCAATTAGAGTATACAGATTTATTTCTTGGTGGGAATAAAATTATTTGTTTTTACCACCTACCATGTTTGTATTTTTTGTGTGTTTGTTTATCAAATGCACCTCTAGTATATGCGATAGCTTCCTGGCATAGCCTATCTAACAATATATTATCTGAAACTTATTTGCTTAGTATGACTTATTATGTCTATCAAGGAAAGCTTCTGCTACTAAGTACAATAATATGTTTGCAGGCTCAAATAATTGATAGGCATGCTATTGATTGTTACTAATTAATTTTTGTCTCCCTCATGTATAATTGCAGTGGGCAGATGGATCAGAGGAGAAAGGCGTCATAACCTGATGCCACTTGCTAGCTGAGAATGTGTCTCCTTTCTTTCTTTTTCATCTGTTTCTTTTATGTTATCTTGAAGAACAGGAGAGCAATGCTATCTTAGTCTTCTGTTCCTTTTGCTACTTCATTCTTTTGAGTTGGTTGTGGTCAGTTTACTTTTGTATGTAATTGTACTGCTTCTGTATGTAATTGTACTGGGTTATTATATATTGCAATCACATGTGCTTGACTGCTTGTTCGATCACACAGAATAAATTTAAATGGGCTGCACATAAAATGAAAATGGGCTGCGCAGAAAAGATTAGGCCTAGCCCACATTGTGGGCCCAGCCCATCCTACGCATTAGTATCCCAAAATTTAATTTTAAAAAATGCTGATGTGGAATGGTGAGCCACGTCACCAAGCTGATGTGTAAGCTATAGCCATGTCACCAAGCTGACATGTCAAATTTTGCCACGTCAGATTCCACCTCATATGCTGATATGGCTGTGCTGACATGGCATATATCTGTGATGATCCAAATTGTCTCTGATGCTGCTTTGAAACCAAATGAACAGCTATTCGGTGACGATTGAAGTCGTCATCGATTCAGTGCGTTTGTGACGGTTTATTTTCGCAAAGAAGGATTATGACGTGGATTCTATGAAAAATTTTTAGAGCCTCACAAAAAGTTAGCTATGACAGTTTTTATGGTGTTTATGACCAATTGATAACGTCACGTATCAACAGAATCCTTGTAGTGATAGATAGACATAAAGCTCGACTTGTTGCCAAGGGTTTCAAGCAACGTTATGGAATCGACTATAAAGATACTTTTATCCTAGTTGTCAAAGCTGCTAATATCAGACTCATCTTGTCTATTGTAGTGTCAAGGGGTTGGTCTCTTCGACAGTTGGACGTACAAAATGCGTTTCTTCATGGCATCCTTGAAGAAGAAGTCTATATGCGACAGCCTCCTCGTTATGTTGACACGACCAAGCCAAACTAGGTATGCAAACTTGACAAAGCATTATATGGTCTCAAACAAACACCACATGCGTGGTATGCCAGACTCTGTGCCAAGCTTGCATCTCTGGGTTTTCTTCCATCCAAAGGTGATACATCATTGTTCTTTTATCGGAAAGGACAACACACTATATTTTTATTGGTCTATGTTGATATGATATTATTGTGGCTAGCTCGTCCACCGAAGCCACAAATGCTCTCCTCAAAGACTTAGAAAAAGACTTTGCTCTCAAAGATTTGGGTGATCTCCATTACTTCCTAGGCATAGAAGTCAAGAGATCAAAGGAGGGTCTAACTGTGTCACAGGAACAGTATGGCAAAGATGTTGTGTACCGAGCCGGTATGGAGAATTGTAAAGCCGTTGCTACCCCACTTGCAAGTTTAGAGAAACTCAGCGTCACAGATGGAAGCAAATTGAATTTCGATGATGCAACAAAATACAGAAGTGTGGTAGGAGCTCTACAATATTTAACACTAACAAGGCCGGACATCTCCTTTTCAGTCAACAAAGTATGTCAGTTCCTACATGCACCAACTACGGTCCACTGGAGTGCCGTCAAACGGATTCTGCTATATGTGCAAGGAACCCTGAACTTGGGACTCAAATTCTGACCCTCTTACTCCATGATGGTAAGTGCATTTAGTGATGCTGATTGGGCAGGATGTCCCGATGATCGAAGTTCAACAGGTGGCATTGCGGTGTTCCTTGGGCCTAACCTCATCTCATGGTGTGCCAAGAAGCAAGCCACAGTCTCACACTCAAGCACTAAAGCGGAGTACAAAGCATTGCCCAATGCAACAGCAGAGGTAATGTGGATTCAAAAATTACTTGATGAACTTGGCATATTACATCCTCGTGCAACTCGACTATGGTGTGACAACATTGACGCCAAGTACCTATCTGCAAACCCAGTGTTTCATGCTCGCACCAAATATATTGAAATAGACTTCCATTTTGTTCGAGAAAGAGTAGCCGAAAAACTCCTAGACATAAGTTTCATTAACTCTGCTGATCAACTAGCAGACGGGTTCACAAAACCTCTACTTACAACCAAGATAGGAGTCTTTAGAAACAATCTCAACCTAGTAGCGGGTTGAGATTGAGTAGGGGTGTTAAGAATAGTATGTATGTATGTATGTGTGGCTAGAATAGCATCACGAGAACAACGCCATTCTTAGGAATGTTGAGTGGATGAGATTAGTCTTTGTTGAGTGTATGCTTAGGATCAACAATGGACCATACATATAAATGCCACGTAGGAGGCTCTTCCCTGCCTACTAAACATGGAGCCGGGCACGCAGAAAGGGTAACCCGTTCAACCCATTCTTTTTACGATCCTGATGTGATCGTCAACAAGCTAATAACAAGAGCTTCTATGTTATTTGTCGCTGGAGCAGAGGTGCACGACGGCAGCATGGCTGGCACGACGGAGAGCTCGCCGGCATAAAACAAACTCGACTATGATGAAACGAATAACAACAGGAACAAGTGCGTTGAGATCAGAAGCTCACCACGCCTTCGATGGATAGGATCTCGGTGTCAGTTCAGCACAGATATGATGAGCGATGCGGGGAAACGGACGAGGCAGTACACGAACTCCGGCGAGTACAATGGACGGCGATGTGGCTACCAATTCGATGAGAGAAGAGGCACGGTGGATGCGGCTGGCGGCTGCGGTCCCGAGGGGCTCCTTTTTATAAGTTGAGGGAGGGGGAGGGCCGGGTCGCGGAGCTTGACTCCATGCCGTTCATGGCGGATAGGCTCGGCGCTCACATCGGATGGAGTTGCGGATCACGACTGCGTCGAGGGTGGAGCAGGGAAGTGGTTACCATGGGCTTGTTCCACGCGACCCTCCGGTCCTGTGCAGCTGAGCAAGCCCGGTGGCGGCGTGTGTGGAGCGGGCGCGGCGTCGGCGCTGTACAGGCGAGCGTGCAGAGCAGAAGGCGTTAGCCGGGCGCCCGTCGGTGTCTCAGTTGCTCATGGCAACGAGGAAGGAACGAAAAAAAGTAAAATAAAAGTTTTCTATTTATTCTAATAAGATTTTGAAGAGTGTGTGTACTATATTATCATTTAAGCTCTATCTAAAATACACCTGAGCAACCAAGAAAAAAAATTATGCAGCAACATGAATGCAACAACATAAATTTGTACCTTATAATTTATTTTAGTTTACTTAAAAAAATATTTGTTCAATACTAGAAAATAGTGGACCTATCTAAATAATTCTAACAAAAATTCAAATAAATGCTAAATTAATTTAAGTCTATTAAAAAATCAAAGTTTGAAAATTAGGGTGTTACAATGTTTCAAGATTATTTGGTGGTGAATTCAACATATGGTCCTGAAATTTTCCGTCGAAAGTTGCTGTTGTTTCAATTCAGATTGATTTTTAAATGTGCTTAAATATTATTTGAGTTGTTAAACTTTAGTTTTGTTTTCTTTAGGTACAGGATGTCTAGGGAGCTTTTCGTACACATAATGGATGTTGTTGAAGCATGTGATGATTATTTTGTGCAGAAAAGAAACACGGCTACTGTACTTAGACTGAGTTGCTTCCAAAAAAAGTCACTATTGTAATGTGTATGCTCACTTATGGGGTTCACGCAGATGTGACAGATGAGTACATTTGCATTGGCGAGAGTACTGCACTTGAAAGCCTACGACGGTTTGTTACTACAGTCGATGAAATTTTTGGAGAAGAATACCTTAGATATCCCAATGCAGTGGACACAACACGCTTACTTGCAAACAGTGAGCAAAAAGGCTTCCTAAGAATGTTAGGGTTCATCGATTGTATGCATTAGGCGTGGAAGAACTGTCCATACAATAAGAAGGGTCAGTAAAAGGGGCATGTGGAGAAGCCCACTATCATTTTGGAGGCTGTAGCTTCCGACGATCTTTGGATATGGCATGCCTTCTTTGGAATTCCCATGTCTCACAATGACATCATTGTTCTTCATAGGTCTCCTTTGTTTGATAACTTGGCAGAAGGAAGAGCTCTAGAAGTTAACTTTTCTGTTAATGGCCATGATTACACAATGGACTATTATCTTGTAGATGACATATACCCAACATAGGCTACTTTAGTCAAGTCGATCACTCTTTCTATGGGGAACAAGAGGCAATATTTTGCCAAAGCGCATTTGGGACATAGAGACATTATCAAAGATCATGAGAGCTTGTGTGATCATGCACAACATGATTATCAAAGATGAAGGATTCGTGGTCGACCCTAACGAGCATTTTGATTATGGTGGTGAAAATGTAGATCCTGCTCATGGCCAGCCAACTCATACCCTTGATGAGTTTATTGATGTGCATAGAAAGATCAGAAACAAGAAAACACATGTGTAGTTGAAAGAAAACCTTATCGAGCACATGTGGAACCATCATCTAGACCTATATTTAAATTAAATATTCAGCAAATGTTTTGATTAAGTGTAATGATATTATCCTTGTTTGTTCTTTATTTAACTTAAATATTCAGCAAAGTTCTTTCTATATATGTGTGTGCTATTCACCATCATCCCATGCTTTTGATTGGCCTTTCTTGCTCTCACTGGGCGAGTAGCAAGATATGACACAAGCACAGTACCATGCATTCAATAGAAAGCGAGCAAATTCACCTTGCACCTGGACCGTATAGGCAATTGACTTTTCTAAAAATAACTAGAACTAAAGGTTCCATAAGTGAACAACTCAAATTAAAATAACTTCAACTAAAGGTTTCTTAAGTTAATTTTCACATTGCCTCTTGACAATCTTGTTCTGCATCGTATCAAGCCATTCACGCTCAATCAGGTTGAGCGAGGACATGTCAGCTAACATTATTTCTTTTTCTCTTTGAGTAGCTTCACTTCTGCTTTTTTTCTTCATTTGCCACCCGCTTCTTCTCAACTTCTAGGACTTGATCATTGTTAGTGGCTCTCCATCCCTTGGCCTGGAACTCTTCTAGTTTTTCTTGCTTGCTTGTTTCTCTTTCTCTAGCTCGGCAAGTTCAATCATCTTCGCTTTCCACTTGTCTTCCTCCTTCAATATGGTGTAGCAATTTAAAAGACCAAATGTTTTGTTCTCCATGTCCCATTCCACATCCTCCCTAGTGTTCGAGATGGAGCCCAACACTGAGCCCCTCATACAGCATTTTTGCTTTGTTAATCTGTACAGGATACTGTCAGTGTATATATCATTTACAAATAATCAAAGTTCAAGTAAAACAACATATGTTATTACATACCTTGTCTTCGATAGTTAACCCACTTTGATTCCTACATAGAATAGCCTCATAGCATGAACAGAACTTGTTCACTTGACACTGAATTGTCAGCAACCTATGCATAATGGAACTCTATGTCCTTGGAGCTGTAGTTTTCTTGTGCTTCTCAAAGTAAGCATGAACTTTTCCCCAAAAAGATGAATGAGATTGATTGACAACGGTAATGGGATCTTTGCTAACATTCAACCAGCCGAAGCATATGACTTCATCTTCCATCCAATGAAAATTCTTTGTCTTCTTGGCTCCCTTTGTACTGTAGCTAGCTTGCACTTCCTCATGAGCTTGAGTGTCTTGAGTGAATCCAAGTTCGTGTCATCCAAACCAGCAACAGTACCATCTTCTCCATTGAGAAGAATGTCTGACAAGAAATTTCCATCTCCTCCATCCATCTCAACAAGTCTACAAAAAAATTAATGACTGACACAGTTAATAAAATTTAAGACACAATAATTTGAAAATACTATTCATGAAAACATGTTCATTTGATTCAAACATTATGGAAAAAATAGTGCAAAGGTAGATCTGTTGATTCCAAACTATGTACAAAGGAAAAACTATTCTATTTGATATTCGCTCAAACACTTGTACCACTGTACCCACATTTGCTTACATGAATCCATCATCAAGACAAAGTTCAGTAAAACAGCAACATGTATATGAAATACTGTACAGATCGGCTACCAAAAATTAGATCGACTACTAGAATCATATAGCACGTCCCCATTAGAATCAAATAGCAGAATCCAATCTCATGACAAACCCTAGCATGACTATCATATGAGAAATCAGAAAGCAGATTCCAAACACATAGCAATTCCTCACCAAGCTTGACAAACAATTGAGAAACCCTACTTTGACTATCAAATCAACGGTACTAGCACTACAACATAGGAACCCTTTCTTCCCTATGAGATGAAGGGTGCCACATGATCCAACAATAGTCAAGGAAGAAAAATTAAAACCCTACATGAGCTGACCACTATAGACGACTCTTGCCCTCTAGACATGGAGGTCGACTGGAATAGATCGAGGCATGGATCAAGATCAACTGCAAGGAAGAACGTACCAGGGGCTCTTGCCGTGGCGTTGTGGTCAAGAGGAGACTCTCTTGCCGCGGTGATGTGCTCCGGGAGGACAACCTCTTGCCATGGCGATGTGCTCCGCCCCTTGCCATGGGAGAAGTCTGATCGCCTAGAACTCCAAGAGTTGACTCTCGGGAGAAGTCTTGAGAGGCCTTGAGAGCCAAGTCCTTCTCTTTCTTGGTTGATGAGGAGCTATCTTGAGGGTTGCTGTGCATGTACATCTCATGAGCATTGATCTTCCCCAAGATGGATGTCGGTGTGGCGGTTGAGAGATCGCCTTGTTGAAGCACGGTGACTATGTGCCCATATTTCTCAATGGGGAGGACACATAGTATCTTCCTCGCCACATCCGCTGGACTCATTTGGTTGAGTCCAAGTCCATTTAGCTCCTCTACAATCACATTCAAGTGAGAATACATTTCATTAGCATTTTCTTTTGGAAGCATTTCAAATGTATTTAGCTTGTTCATGACAAGATGAAAGCGCTCCTCACGCTCACTCTTGGATCCCTCATGCAGCACAGAAAGTTTCATCCATAGTTCATGGGTGGTCTTGTGGTTCCTCACACGGTTGAACACCTCTTTGCAAAGACCTCTAAAGATGTGGTTTTTGTCCTTTGCATTCCACTTCTTGTTTTCTTGCTCTAGTGTAATAAGAGCGGCGTTCTTAGCTGGAGGGGTAAACCCTTCAGTTGCGGCTTTTAGGCACTTGACATTGCAAGCTTCGAGATATGACTCCATCCGTATTTTCCAATACTGTGGGGGTATAAACCCATATACCCTTACGACTAGACTTGGGCCAGGAGGTTTGGCCCATTACGAGACAGCTCAAGGCTTGATCCAACGACTCGGAGTTTCGCGCAAGAAACAAGACGTGGAGATCAAGGAGGATTCTAGTCGGTTAGAATAGGAATTGATATCATACTATCTGTGGCAATTGTAACCGACTAGGATTAGTTTCTAGATTTATAACCCTACCCTCTGGACTATATAAGGAGAGGCAAGAGACCCCCTTTAGTCAATTCAACTCACCCCAGATCAATACAATCAGACACAGAACGTAGGTATTACGCCAACACGGCAGCCGAACCTGGATAAAAAACCTTGTCTGTGTCTTGCGTCACCATCGAGTTCATAGCTTGCACACATGTCTGCCGATAAACTACTACCGTGGGCATACCCCAAGGTAGACTGCCGACTAGCTTTTGTCGATAGTGGTGCACCAGGTAGGGGGTGTGCGTGCAGCTCTCCAGACGAACAAGATGGTCATCATCCCTGCTTCCGCTGCCGTGGCTGAAGGCCTCACGTTCACCGTCGGCTAGATCACCTAGACAACTCGTGCCGGTGGCCTCACGGCCTTGGCTTTGGAAGAGAACTAGATCCAACCTGGGGCGGCGGAGGTGATGGCTCCGACCACACCGACTACGACCACCTTTGTCCCGACAACGTTGGCGACCACGCCAACAGCTTTCCCTCCACTTCCCCACTACAAGGGGAAATGAATCAACGATTCTGACCTGCTCGAAGCCATTGATCGTGCCAAACACAAGCTCTCTGAGGTTTCTGATCTAGTGAATTCAATCTCAGACTAGATCACCAAGATGACGCCACTCAACTGTCACGGATCCGCTCGGCCAACTCGTGTAACTTCACACAAATGGCTGGGAACGTCTTTGGCGATTACGGCCACCCTCGAAGGACGGATCGTTCGTTTCAAGGCAACCCCTCCGGGTGGGTGCCTACCTCACGGCCTGAGTAACTTGACCGATCAGGTTTGGCGTTACACTCGGTGGCTATTCAAGACAATAGATCTATCACCAAGACAGCCCGTGCGACCAGCACGTCACTTTGTCAACATGGTCTCCGTCCATACTCTACCAGAGGACAATACTGCCAGCACGAATTCAAGCACGGGCTCCATTCGCACCGAGGTCTTACACCCTGAGGACGAAAGCTACGACTTGGATCTTCCCCCATACCCCCCGGGTTTCCCCTGCTTCCCAGTATTTCCCCCTCTCCGAGGGGATCTGGTCCTCAATGTCAGCAACGATGAGCCAGTCCGAGACGGAGAAACTAATGATCAAAGGCAGCAGTGCGAGCAATGTAATGTTGATCGCGCCAAGCGTCGGGCAGAAGAACAGCAATGAAAGCTCGTCCCAAACAATCTCAATGATGCTTTCCACATGTTGGCAGACCAGCCAGTGTTCAAGACCCCGAGCGCTAACGTAGCTATCGCCATGGCGAATCTCGATCGACTCCCAGACACGCTAGAATGCCATGGTCTCTAGACCAGTATACGGGCACACCTGATCACGGCCATGGGGCAGACGACAGACCTTTTTAGAAGGACGCAAGTTATCTCCTACACGGAAGTCACTTCCGACCAGACCCACTGAAGTCAGGCCTCACCACGGGCTAGCGCACATCGCCGTAGTCGCTCGCTAGACGATGGCCGTGGCAGCGCAGCTCGTCATGACGACCGTGGTCGGGACACTGGCCGCAACTGTGGGCCAAGGCATGGCCACGACTAGGAAGTAGATCAGGGAAGAAACTGTGATCTTTGACACAACCTCTCCCACAAAGACGCCCGTGAACGCATCAACAGACATATCAACGATGGAGCTGCACATGAAAACATATGTCGTATCGAGTACGATGCTCCACACGGCCCTCCTGGCTTAAAGCAATTCTCCTCACATCTCTGACAGGTCGCCTGGCCGCGCAATTTTAAACATGAGAAGCTTAAAAAGTATGACGGCAAAAAAACCCTGAAAATTGGATCACTCTGTATGAGATCGCGGTCCGATCAGCAACTAGGGACAAACGTAATGGCGAATTACTTTCCGGTCGTGCTCGACTAGGCAGGTCACCAGTGACTTCTTGGCTTGCCTGAAAATTCATTCGATTCATGGGAAGAACTACGACAAGCGTTCATCGACAACTTTATCACTACCGGTGAGCAGCCAGGAAACAAATACGATCTCGAGAGGATACGGGACCGCAAGAACGAACCACTGCATGATTACATCCGATGTTTCTCGGATATGCGTCTCAAGATCCCGAAGATTTCTCACGACGAAGCAATTTCTACCGTCATCAAAGGTCTTCGTTTTCACGAAGCCCTGCGGAGTAAGCTACTGCTAAGAGGCCAAGCACGGTTGCAGAGCTCCTCGCCACAGCCAAAAACTACGCCGATGCCGATGACGCAGAAAAACTCTTCAGAGAAGACGTCAGAGGAATCCAAGAAAACGAGCAGCCTCCTCGACGGGACGACACCCGAGACAACCGTGGACATTTCGACGACCGCAGCCTTCAGCGCACCGACAACCGAGACCACCGAGAAGGGTGGGACAGGTGCCGTGACCACTGTGATGATTTCAGGTGTAAACGACTTCGCGACAGCGACCACGAAGTCAACACAGTCAAGCGGTTTACTGGTCGACGTGATTATCAGGAGGACTACAATAAAACTTTGAAGGGGCCATGCTAACTTCATCTCAAGTCCAACCACACAATGGAAGAGCGTCGTGTCCTCAAAAGCATCTAGACACAGTAGGTCATTCAAGGTGACACCGCTAAAACAGCGGGGAAGCGTGACAGGCACAACTAGGAGGACGAGGATGACGACCAGGACAGAGATCCACGCCACCAATACGTCAACCCAATCGACGTTGTCCACTCCATCTTCGGAGGGAAAGTTTCAATCGAATCCAAGAGGGAAATGAAACGCCTCAAGAGAGCCTACCTGAACGTGGATAGCTTCGATGGCTTGGTCGCTGACCCAAAGTTTCCTTCATGGTCCCACCGAGAGATATCCTTCTGTAGAATGGATCAATGGGCCGCTATTCCTGAGCTAGGACACTTTCCCCTGATCTTGGACCCATGCATTAACAGCGTCAGATTTGAACGCGTGCTCATAGACAGCGGTAGCTCCATCGACATCTTGTTCCGCAACAGTCTGCCTGCCCTCAAACTAACCCAAGCAGAGCTGAAGCCGTACGAAGCTCAATTCTAGGGTGTCCTATCGGGTCAAAGTTCAATCCCTCTCGGCTTGATAACGTTGCCCATGCAGTTCGGAACTTCAGACCACTTTCACACAGAGTTTGTGAACTTTGTGGTCGCCGACTTCGGCGGAACATACCACGCCATTCTGGGCCGTCCTTCACTCACCAAGTTTATGGCACTTCCACACTATTCGTATTTGGTCCTCAAGATGCCAACCGAGAAGGAAGTCCTAACCGCCAGAGGCAACGTCTACACAACGTACACTTGTGAGGAGGAAAGCTTCAAGGTCACCGAAGCCATCGACCTCTCGATTCGGATGGCAGATACCGTGTCCCAAGCAGCTCAAGCCCCATCCGACCAGCTCGAAATATGTGAACAGCAGCCTCAAGGAAGAACGTCAAGTCCAGAGAACACAAGGAAGTCCGACTGGTGAATGGCAATCTCGAGAAGACAGCTCTCATCAGAGCCAACCTGGACCCTAAATAGGAAGACGCACTCGTGAGGTTTCTGAGGGACAACGTAAGCGTTTTCGCATGGAAACCCACAGACATGCCCAGTGTTCCTCGGAACCTGATCGAGCACTCCTTAAATGTCTCGAAGACTGCAAGACCAATCAAGCAGAAACTACGACGGTTCACTCGCGACAAAAAGGAGGCCATTAGGACAAAAGTTACACGGCTTCTAGCAGCCGAGTTTATTAAAGAAGTGTATCATCCTAATTGGCTAGCCAATCCGGTTCTTGTAAGAAATAATAATAATGAATGAAGAATGTGCGTTGATTACACTGATCTTAGTAAGCACTTTCCTAAGGACCCCTTCAGTCTCCCTCGCATAGACGAAGTGGTCGATTCAACGGTCGGATGCGAATTACTCTCTTTTCAACTGCTACTCTGGTTATCACCAGATCTCTTTAAAGGAAGATGATCAGATTAAAACCTCCTTCATTAACTCCCTTTGGGGCATACTGTTACACGACCATGTCCTTTGGACTAAAAAACACTAGAGCTACGTATCAACGTGCCATTCAGCAATGTCTCCATGAAGAAATACGCGATGACCTGGTCGAAGCCTACGTCTGTAACACCCCAGTGTTATGGTTGCATAAAGCACATGCATTACATGAGCATCATCATCTACTCAAGCATATCATGATCATCATCTACCTTGAGCCATGTCATTCTATGCTTAAGTGTGCTTTAACTTGATTAATTATGCCTCCTATGCTTGTGTTTATATGAACCATGCTCATGTTTGTGTGTTATGTCTTGGTAAATAGTTATCTATGCTTAACTCAACCTTAGGAACAATGTTCATGTTGATCACTTGTCCAATATAATCACTTAAGTCATACTTACATGTATAGGCCCTAGAAACCTCTTTTGTTTAGGCTTTTAAACAGTGTTTCATAAAATGTTTGCATGTCAAAACTTTCTACAGCAAAATTGTAGAAAATTTTATAAGGAACAAAAGTTGTTTTATGGCCATCTCAAGAAAATGAACACATCTAGCTCAAAAGTGGCCCACAAGGCAGACTTGGGACTGTTTTCAACACTTAGAAAATTTTCTAAGTCTGGGATCGCAGCAGTTTGCTCGAGGGTATGTTGTTCATCTTTCAGTTCGAATTCTAGACCGAATCAGACCTTGATCTTGTTAGCAATGTTGGAGTACTCGTGTAGCTCTCTAGCATAGAGCAATTAGCTAGCAAAATCATCGAGTGGATTAGGAGATAATCGCAGTGCAAAATCAAGTTTCAGTCGGGATCAGAGACTGAATGGAGTCGCCGTCAGTTCAGGGGAGCTCGCCGGTGACACCGCGTGTCTGGACCCGTGGCGTCCGTACGTCGCCGTTGGTCCTGCTCGTCAGTCCTCAGTGTGTCCTACAGCTCACCACGGCGCCCCCGGTCACGTGGACAGCGCCATTCCCTCCCAGTTAGCTCTCTCTCGCGTGCGTCGTCTTCTCCGCGTCGCCGCCGCTGCTTCGGCGAGCTCGCGCGCTCACGCGCTCGCGTCTCAGCGTCTCCGGACAAGCGACTCCGCCCAGCGCTCCGCTAGCTTCTCCGTAACACCGTCATCAAGTTGGCTGCGGCTGCCGAGACTCGGTAAGCCCGCATTGTCTTCTCCGTCGCGAGCTTACCTCGCCGGAGCTCCGCCATGGTCACCGGCGTCGTGGCCAGGGCTCTGTAGTCCGCCATTTCTCTTCATTCTTCTCCCAAAAGCTCCGCTAGGTCGTGCTGATGCTCGTTCGAGCTCTCTTTCGCCCTGTCTCCGGCCAGAGACGCCGACGGTCGGCCGCGCACCACCGCCGTGCCGCCATTCGCGAGGGCGAGGTACCTAGGGTCCAGTAGAGTTAGGGTTTCGGGTACCATTCGATGCGGAATGGAGTGAGGAGCACGATGGTGCCCTTGGCCATCGCCGAGACCTCGCCGTCGATGAGATCTCCGGCGGTCAAGTCGCACCTCTGCTCTCGGGTCGCTGCCGTGTGGGGTCCCTTGACTTGCGGGGTCCCCCTGTCAGCCTCTTTTTCTCCTTTGTTTGATTTAGGGTTTGAGCTGTTTTTGCAAAAATCATATCTATGGTTCTGGTGATCCAAAAATTGTGAAACCAATTTTGTGAGATTCTTTGAGATGGCTAGTGTTTATTAAAAATATAAAATGAACCATGTTTTCTGGGAAAAATATTTATTAGGATTTGATCTTGTTATTCATGAGTAAATTCATATCTCTTGTTATATTGCTCCTTTTGTTGTGAAAATTTTATGCTGAGATCTGAGTGATATGAGAATGCTATGATAAATATTTCATGATTTTTGGAGTACTATATCTATGATATGTAATTTATGTTGGTTCTATGGCTTGTTTTTTATTTAAATCATAGTAAATAATTGGTGCTTATGCTGGTGCTCTACTCTTGTGTCAAGCTTGTTTATGGTAATAGTGATATATAAATAATCTGAAATCTGTTGTTTGACACTATATAAGCCATGTTTATTAATTTGTGAAATAAGTACCTTGTCACTTGGTAAATGCTTATCTCGAATTTGGCATGTGCATTTGCTCTGAAATTTTTATGGTAAGGTCAAGATGCTATGCTTGTTGATAGAGTACCGATATGAATCGGTACGAGGGTGGCCCGATCTTCATGACAGTAGATCAAAAGAACAAGGATAACTTGTTGCGAACAGTGGGTAACTAGCTTTATACCTGACAAAGGTTGGATGCGACCAAGCGACCGGGAGAGAGGCACCGAAACCGCGAAGACTTCGACTCGATCTCCGAACGACCGCAGAAGCACAATCCGGAACAAATCCACACAATACGGCGCAGCCGAACGGAAGCCATAGAGCACGAAGTAGGGAACCCAGAGAATTCACTTCACAAGTCCATGAAGAACAAGAAAGAACAAAGGTTGAGTAAGGCACTGAGCAGCACGGCTGCAATATCATGTAGTTTATCAAAATGATCAAATGTTCCTGATAGCTTAGAGGTACGGGATATTTATACTAGGAACAACCCTGCTAGATAGGTATGAAAACGAAATAGAGTTTCTGAGGGAAGACAATGTGGAAAGACCCCTCGGAATGGATTCGCGAACTCGCTTCGCGTGACTGTTGGCCTCTAGAGCAGTTTCCAATAAACTGACCATAACTCTTTATTGGGAAGTCCAAATGACGAACCGTTTCTTGGGTGTGAAACTAGACTCGAAGAGCTTTCCAGCAATGTACGCCATATACCTTGAAACGTTGTAGATTGGTACAGTTTTGCACGGCAAGTTGTACCAACATTCTGTCACGGCAGACTGTTGACCTTTTGAGCAGTTTGTACTAATTCTAGTCTGCAGGCAATATGGAGTATCAAAACTAGTCGCCACTAGATTCATTGGAAAGTAGACTCGACAAGCTTTCCAACAAGTCCTCATGGGCCTTCATAGCTTTTGTGATTAAAAAGTTATGAAGATTTCTTTGCACTAGTTCGTTTTTGACTTCCACTGGTCCGTTTTTAACTTCCACTGGTCCGTTTTTGACGTGTCTTCTAGGACTTGCACTGGTTCGTTCTTCAGGGTCCGATTCATCCTTCTCTTCTTCCATATACCTGAGTACAATAAAGGTAGAACACTTAGATAGAATATAATTCTCATTAACATTAAAATGAATCTCACAAAGTAGCGCGTGGACCTCTTGTTGTAGCTTCTTTGCATGACTTCATGTAACCGGTCCATCGATGACTTGGGCTGGTGTCGATGTAGGTAAAAACTTAAGTAGTTGTAGCTTGACTTGGAGCTTGTGAGATCTTGCTTGCTAGCGTGGTCATATCATCCTCCCCCTCTTGAAAAGGAGTCATCCTCGACTCTAACTCTTCTGTTTCAAAGAGTTGTGCTAGGACATCGGTTTGTAATGTTGTGATAAGATCGCAATATTCTTGTTCCATGATAGCAAGGTGTTTGAATCTATAATCACATAAACCAAGTAGTAGCCTTGAATGTGGAAACCTAAATGATTTGGAATTATATTTAGCTTTCACCTTGAGTGGATGCTTGAATGTTGATTGCCCTGGTATGGTCTCATCATCCTCCCTCCCTTCAAGAAAAGTCGTCCACGACTTTTGTTTACCTAAAAACAGCTTAGACAAAATAGAGGGTGGACGTACTTGATAATTCCAATAATTATTCCTTTTGTTCTGTTCATTTGTTTCATTTTGAATTATTTTTGTATTATTTCCTTTTCCATGTAAGAAACATTCTCTCAACTTTGGTGAACCTGCAAACAGTTTAGAGGATGGTAGCACAAAAATTTCTTCCAATCCAATCATTTGATTCATGTTGTCATGTTTTATCTTTAGAAGATCAAACTTTTCATCAAATGGATGTTGAGAACTAATGTTATTCCAAAAATTATTGTGGCAGCAAAATTTATTGAAGGGTTTAGAAGTATAATTTTTAAACTCAATGCTCCAAGGTGTGGATGAACAACTTTTCGGTGTATAGGCTTTGCTTTGCACAAGATTTCTATCTTTAAGTGGATGGTACGAACATGCTGACAACATGAATTGATCGAAACCATAAGCACCAAGCATTTGTTGCATCTTAAAAGATTTCTCACTTTGTTTATCTCTCAATATTTTTGAGTCTAAATCAGCAAGCTTGTTATATGTTACACAAATTGTATGAACCTGGAAGGTATCCACAACATGTTCTCCAATCAAGACAAATGTAAACTGGAATCTATGAGTAGTATTCATTGAACTCAAAGATGTTATGTTAGAAATTATCTCAAGCATTTGTTCAATATTGATAGGCATATTAAGCATAGTATAACACAAACATTCAAGAGGAGATATCCTTGTAAACAAATCAGCACAAGTAACCGACTGGATGAGGTGTTGTTTGTTGTTATATGAAGTGTTGCAAGGATCATTCAAAGCACAAAGACTCTCATCAAAAAGAAACTCAGCACTTGCATCAACATGAGTTCCAGTCAAATCAGCACAAATATTTTGGTTATGTTTTATTGCTGAAACAGTGATATCACAAGTAAAGTAGTCAGTATGTGTTGAACAACCAGATTTGATTTATTTTTCATGTATTTTAAATCCAATGATTCTACATGTACCAAGGTTTGAATCTCTAAACTTTTACCTTCATTGTTGATCTTAGATGGTTTTGATGAATTAACTAAAGGGTTGAGAAATGTGCAGCCATCTCTAAGATGTATGAGTATTGAAACATAATGCATCGTATCACACATGTGAATGCAAATCATCATGTACATGAACCATATCAAACCATAGAAAAGATCATGTATGATTGAACTTTGGTTATCAACTTGCAAAATTTCAGCACACGGGTGAACATGTGAAATAATCAAATCAGTGCAAATATTTCGTGTATGGTTAATCCCATTTAAACCATGTGTATTATCATAATTACATGCCATTTTATTTTGCAAACTCAAATCTGATTTATTTTCAATAACTTTTAGACTTTTTGGTGGTGCAAGCACCAACGATTGCACCTCTGAAATCTTACCGTTATCCATGTCATGGTTTAGGTTTTGGGCAACACACAATGGGTTTAGTTGAAAGGCTACCTTCTGATTTCTCTCAACAAGTATGGTGTTGTCTTGAGCATCCATCTTTTCCTTATTCTCATCACCAACCTGCACATTTGGAAAGACAAAACTAGAAGTAGAGATGAGAGTGTTAGTTTCAGAGATATCCTCACTTGGCCTGCATTCTAAATATCTATTTTTCTGTGTTGTATCCCTCACACTCTCATTGTTGACACTCTCAACCTTATAGTGGGTGGAATCACTCAACTCTCCTTTGTCTTCACTCTCTCTTATTTTAACAATGTGGCTCTCATTCTCACATAGGTTTTGATGCACAATTACTTCAACGTCTTGTGAAGCCACATATGCATGTGTATCGTTGTCATTGACAATCACTTGTTCTTCCTCATCGAAAATTGGGGGCTGATCATAATTCACAACATCATTTTCTTCATGAACCTGCATCGCAAAAGGAACAAGAATAGAAGATATTATGATGTTAGAAGTAAATAATTCCTCACATGACTCATCTCTTTTTTCTGTCAATTTTTGTGGATCACTCTCACATAGAGTTTTGTGGCTCTCCTCAAATATTATGGTATCTCTCATCTTCTTATTTTGAACTCTCTCACTGAATTTTGTTTGGTGCCACTCTTTCTCATGTATGGTGGAATGTCTCATCTTTTCCTTTTGATTTCTCTCACTCAATTTTGGTTGGTGGCACTCTTGCTGAATTTTTCTTTTGGGGACACGCAGTAATCTTCATCATCAATGAGCACACGGGGGCGAATGCTATGCCCATGAGCACCTCCTCCATGTTGCCCACTGTGGCCAAAGAGACCACGACGAGAGTTGGCTGAGCTATGTTGTTTAGCCCGACCGCGCACCACACGAAGACGTTCATCAAACATCTTCTCCATTGCCTCCACTAGTGAGTTTTGTAGTTGGCGTAACTCAGCCCGTGAAACTGATGTTTCTTTTTCTCCATCTCGACCACCACGAACGCTCGAATTGGATCCTGGCATGTTAGCACTTATGCAAGATATAGTGGAATGGGTAAATTTGTGGAATCACACAATCTCACCTCTTACTTACCAATGCTCTTTCCTGTTCTCAAGGACAGTGAATTGTGCTAGTGTAGCAGCTCAACAGAAGTGATTCCGAGGTCGCAAGGATTACGAGTCGAATGTCCTGGTTTCAGTTTTTAGGTGGAGCTATAGGCGGCTAAACAAGGGAGGCCACGGTACTGAAAATCAAGTGATTCGATGTGCTCACAAGATGTAGTGCTGCTGGTATATAAATCACCAAGAATCTGAATGTGTAAACTGAATTTTCAGTGAGCAAACCGCAATACAACCCCTTTTATCTTCTTCTACTTTTCCTGTTCTTTCCCTTTTCTTTTCTCTGATTTTTTTTTCTCTGACTTTTTTTTGTACTTTTTTTTTCTAACAGGGGTGCGGATAACAAATGAAACACAACACAATATATGTAAAGAGGGTGACTAGCAACTTGATGAACACAAAACACAAGATAACAGTACCGTCAAAGGGCTCTAGGATTTTTTTTGGCTTTTCAGTGGACTATAGGTGATGAACAAAACAGTAACAAATGATATATAAACTAAAGGTAGATATGTGGATGATTGTGAGAGCTACCGTGACAACGAAAGCTTTGATACCAGTTGATAGGGTACCGATATGAATCGGTACGAGGGTGGCCCGATCTTCACAACAGTAGATCAAAAGAACAAGGATAACTTGCTGCGAACAGTGGGCAACTAGCTTTATACCTGACAAAGGTTGGATGCGACCAAGCGACGGGGAGAGAGGCACCGAAACCGCGAAGACTTCGACTCGATCTCCGAACGACCGCAGAACCACAATCCGGAACTAATCCACACAATACGGCGCAGCCGAACGGAAGCCGTAGAGCACGAAGTAGGGGAACCTAGAGGATTCACTTCACAAGTCCACGAAGAACAAGAAAGAACAAAGGTTGAGTAAGGCACTCAGCAGCGCGGCTGCAATATCATGTAATTTATCAAAATGATCAAAGGTTCCTGATAGCTTAGAGGTAGGGGATATTTATACTAGGAACAAACCTCCTAGATAGGTATGAAAACGAAATAGAGTTTCTGAGGGAAGGCAACGTGAAAAGACCCCTCGGAATGGATTCCCGAACTGGCTTCGCGTGACTATTGGCCTCCAGAGCAGTTTCAAATAAACTGACCATAACTCTTTATTGGGAAGTCCAAATGACGAACCGATTCTTGGGTATGAAACTAGACTCGAAGAGATTTCCAGCAATGTATGCCATGTACCTCGAAATGTTGTAGATTGGTACAGTTTTGCACGGCAAGTTGTACCAACATTCTGTCACGGCAGACTGTTGACCTTCTGAGCAGTCTGTACTAATTCTGTTCTGCAGGCAATATGGTGTATCAAAACTGGTCGCCACTAGATTCATTGGAAAGTAGACTCGACAAGCTTTCCATCAAGTCCTCATGGGCCTTCATAGCTTTTGTGATTAAAAAGTTACGAAGATTTCTTTGCACTGGTCCGTTTTTGACTTTCACTGGTCCGTTTTTGACTTCCACTAGTCTGTTTTTGACGTGTCTTCTAGGACTTGCACTGGTTCGTTCTTCAGGGTCCGATTCATCCTTCTCTTCTTCTATATACTTGAGTACAATCAAGGTAGAACACTTAGGTAGAATATAATTCTCATTAACTTTAAAATGAATCTCACAAAGTAGCGCGTGGACCTCTTGTTGTAGCTTCTTTGCATAACTTCGTGTAACCGGTCCATCGATGACTTGGGCTGGTGTCGATGTAGGTAAAAACTTGAGTGGTTGTAGCTTGACTTGGAGCTTGTGAGATCTTGCTTGCTGGCGTGGTCATATCACTTGTGCTTCTGTAATTTTTGTAGATTTTTCTGAGCACTTTTGCTGGTATCTTGTAATTATGTCCCTTTATAGAATTAAATTAATAAATGTCTTGTTATTAAATGTTAGGGGTTAATATATGATGTTCTGGTTGTCTTATGATATGCTTGTGCTTATAAGCTATGTGGTTGATACTGATTACGTTTTGGCTATGTCATAAAATAATTAATTAAAGGGTTAAAAGCTGTTTTGGACAGCAAGGAAGTAATTCAATCTTTGCTTATTAATAACTTGGTCTTCTGGAAAACTTGTCTAAATCAAAGTTGTTGTAAACTTTATGAACTGGCTGTGGTTTAAATCTGGGATCATTTGGTCCAGTAGTTTTAAAGTTATGGCTTTTCCAAGTTAGGTTCCAGAAATATGTGCTTTTTGTTTTTCTGGGACAGAACCTGGAACTTTGTTTAATTGACTTGATTAACTTAGGAATCTTGCTGTGATGTCTAACTATGAAATGTAGACAATTTCATAAGCTTTCCAGAATGTCCTCAATGATATTGGTTGGATCTGCATAGCAATAATTATGACCTGTTTACTGAGCTGTTCTGTTATGTGATGCTTGCTGTTTATAGTTGGACTTGTTAGATCTTGCTAAGTTAGTTGGTTATCCTTTGTGAGTCTATCTTGGGAGTTTACTCAGTAAATGAGTGTCCAGTGAAGTCCTAATTGCATCATCAAGCATTGATTCCTTTCTAGTATGCACCCATTCTTACTTATCATACATGCAATAGGTGCACCGGACGCGATAGTTTCCTTCGAGCTCCAGGTGAACCCCGAAGGCCAGGAGGGCAATCCGGAGGTGGAGGTCTAGCAAGCCGGACACGAGGAGCCCGAAGAAGAGGTTGAGTGCCCAAATCACGAGCCGGCATCGTTCGTGAAAGGCAAGCCCCGGAGCATCTTAAGCCTCCCACTTTACTTTCAAAAGCTTACTTGATTATGTTATATCTATTGATGCATTTACATATAGGAGTTGTGATGAAACCCTTGCTGCATGTTGCTCAATCCTTGTCCAGATATCTTACCATTGCCTGGTTATAGAGTTAGGATCGATTAGCAGCTTAGCCATGCTTTAATCGGTAGAAGTCGGGTGATATCCTGTCACCTGCGCGATATAGGGTTGTGTCGGATCACGATTGACTATATGTGCTATCGTGGATGGAACCTGTTTAAATTGACTTAAGCCGGGCGGAGTTTTGCAAGGTTGTAGTAACTCTGTCTGTGGCAGCTAAGGACCGACCGTTGTACGTCCTCTTGTCATGTTGAACGCATGCCTAACACTTAGTTGGCCGGATAACTCGTTCCGACCGCGAAGCCTAGTAGTATGACTCAGGCCGAAAGACCGGCAAGTATAAAGTGCACACTACCGGAGGAAGTGCGGTGTGCGGGGGACCATTGGCGTAAGACCAAAGGCAGGTGAGTTAAAATTCCTGACCTCCCTGGCAGAGTGGTAGCCCTGGGAGTGGGGCGCTGATCGGAGCCGCGATTTCTGAGTCGTACCAAAGGTGACCCGCTGGCTCTCCGACGGGGGATGCTTGGGTGAGTGCTAGGAATAACCCTCCAGCTGGATAGGAATCGATTCGAATTGCCGTCTCTCCTAGATAGTGAGAACTTGACAGAGCAGCGGCAAACGTAGCATCCACTAAAGAACAATGGTTCGTGATAATGATGATAACAAGGAAGAACACTTGATGAACTTGATATGGTTATTAATGCTTTTAATAATCAAGTGATGTGTTTTAGTACAGGTGCTAATCTAGTGGTAGGTTAATGATGATCATTATAAAATATGATGCTAATACCATTTGGAAGGTAATTAATTAAGCTTTGGGCAACTGTGAGTCAACCAGCTACACTTTATACTTAGCCTTGCATGATCCTTGGTGTCTTTTATGTTTTACTAGACGGGTAAGTCTAGCTTAGTACATTCTCGTACTCAGGGTTTATTCCCACCTGTTGCAGATGATATATTTTATGATGGCTTCTGCAAGACCTGTCTCCATCCCACTGGGGATGAGGACTAAACCGTTGGGCGCGGTTCTCTAACTACTTCGTACCTGTTGCTTTTGGATGGATAGCATGAGATCCTAGCTGAACAAGGACTTGTGAACTAAACTTTGGAACATGTGTTGTAAACTATTTTGCTTCCGCTACTATAAACATGTGTTGTAACAACTAAGTAACTCCGATGTGGCGCCCCTTCGACGGCAATGAATGACTATGTAACAATCGCTGTGTTATGTTGAACTATTACGATCTTGGTTTGTTGCAAGTTGGTTTGAAGTCCTTCGGGATTTCAGTTGACTACCGGGATTATATGGGCTCAAGTTTGGAAACTTGATTGCTTGTCGATCGTTTCTACACTTGAACTCTTATAATTTGGTCGGTTCTGTGATAGCTGGCATCAGAGCAAGTTCAGCATTATAAATGAAGCGTTTGTGTATTTAAAAAATAAAAGAGTTTTTAAATAAAAATTGTGAAAAATCAACACTTAAGTTATGCCAGTGGTCGAATCCTCCTTGCCCATATAAGGACTATAGGTGGCTATTTAAGTACTGACTTGGGGTTTTTTATTTATGCATCTTCGGCAGTACTCAGGTATGGATGTATGATGACCGCACTATGCTACCCTGTGGTCTAATGGTAGAGGTAGCCTTCATATGTGAGTTAGCCACATATGTCGCTAGATTTAAATTATGCAACGTCGCACCTACGCTCTGGTAAGTGTGAGCTGTGAGGGCATGATCGTCCAAACAGCGGTCTAGGGGAGTGTCGCTGTGGTTTTCTGGAGTGGTTACATGTCGAAACCATGGAACCACGAAAGAAACTTAATTGGGGAGCATTTAATTTCTCGGGTAGCTGTGGTGTCATGGTTTGTGCATGTTGGGCCTGTACAAGCAATGTGCACTTAGTTTACTACTTTCTTGAGGGATATATTGGGAATTGTTGGGCTGAAATGAAGTTTTCTGTAGGTACTCTAACAGCGCACGTGTAAATCGATAGTTATCGTATCGAGAGATGAATGTATGCCACCGTATATCCGTTAGAATATTAATTTTCTAAGTTTGTGAGGACGTACGGTTCGAGCATGCATCATGTCGCATTCATACATACATTCTGTCTACTCCTTCCCTTACAATATTGTCCCTTTTAATTAAATAAATGTTGCTTAAATTAATCCTCTCTTACCCATGGTATTCCTATTCCTTTTCACAGATGGACGTGCCCATTTCACCTCGCCCCAGTGACACCTTCTTGAGCGAGTTTGGCACTCCTACTTTGCTCTGGAGGGTGCTGCAGTCTATAGGGTATACTGAGCCACCTCAGTATTCTTGGTGGGAGGTGGATATGACAGGAGAGTTGCAGTGGTTTGCTGTGCAGGGAGTTGTCCCTCCACATGGGGGCAGGCCTGCATGTACTGGGTGGACCTGTAACTCAGATGGGCAGACTCCATGGGAAGCAGCTCAGGTTGCAGCCCATGCTATGCTGCTCAACATCTGTCAGAGGTTTGGTGATGAGTTGACAGGAGGGCCGGCGGCCTCCATTCCCCGTGCTGACCCAGCAACAGCGGAGTGGAAGCAGGCTGATGGTTGTGCGTTGGTCCGAGGTAGAGGAGAGTGAGCTGAGAGTTCTAGTCCTGCTATGAGTGCTATGATGGCCGTGCTCAAACTGTTCAGTCAGCGAGAGGACACCTATGCACAGGTGATGGTGGCTGTTCGCCAGGCTCAGGAGATGCAACAGACGGCTGAAAAGCATGCTCACAAGTTTCGCAAGCAAACTAGACTCCTGGAGCAAGCTCAGAAGGACCGCACTGACTGGGAAGACATTGCGGAGTACCATAGGCAGCAGTGGGTGAAGGCCATTAGGGAGAGAGATCATAAGCAGGATTAGATGAGTCAGTTAGCTCGAGAGAGGGAGACAGTGCAGGAGCGTTTGGTGCAGGTCACTCGTGAGAGGGATACTGCACTCCGTGTGTCGGAGAACAGGCGCCGGGGTTGGGAGATGCATAGGATTCAGTCGCTTGAGCGGGAGAACTATCTGCAGGATCATATTGAGGCTAGTCTTCTGGAGATTCACCGTCTCAACAACCTACTACACTCTATTCCTCGCCCCGCCCCAGTATATCTAGAGGTGGGACCCCAGGTGATTGTTGCCGATGATGACGACATGGAGGTAGATGGACCGGCCGTGGCTGCACCACCTTTGCACGAGGACGTGGAGGACGAGGAGCTTGAGCCAGTTAGCGACGAGGATGGAGAGGCGATCTTCGATGCTTACTCGGACGACGAGCCTGGAGTGTAGTGGGTAGTGGATAGTTGTTATGTGAGGATCTTTTGTAGTATGGCAGTCAGCAGTGGTGCTTTTGTAATCATGTTGTAATCCGGAACCTTGATCTTTGACTTATGTCATGTACTGTGATGGTGTAATGACTTTATGGACCCAATGTGTAACCTTAACATGTTCGATCAGTTATGACGATGTTTTCCGCATTGTGCATATTACGGATGTCTCTATCATGTGTTGGATTGGTGATGTTGTTTTGTGGAATTGAATTATTGTGCCTTTTCTGTAAAGCTATTCTCTCGAATACTTTCAGGCATGAATATAAGTTCTTCTACGGCAAATCTTGTCATCGTCAATACTCACTGACTGTATTTTTACAGATGTCTCGTGGCACTCGAGGTGCGGAACAACGTGCAAACATGAACCTACCCCCTCCTCCACCACCAAATGCAGCTGAGCTGATGCAAATGATGGTGGAAAATCAGAGGATGCTCACTGAGACCATCAACCGGATGGCAAATCAGGGTGGTCGTAATGCACAAGAAGGGCCAGCACCTAACCAGTACAGTAGCTTCAAGGATTTCATGGATCGTTCAGAGAGACGGAAGAACCCCTTCAAGCTGAGGAGTGGCTGAACACGGTGGAACAAAAGTTCCGCTTGCTTCGGCTGACGGAGGGTTTGAAGGCCGAGTATGCAGCTCACCAACTGCAGGGTCCGGCAGGCATATGGTGGAATCAGTATCGGGAGGCTCTTCCTGATAATACTGTGATTGACTGGAATCTCTTCCGTGAAGCCTTCAAGGGGCATTTCATCCCTCCTGGTGTTATGGAGATGAAACATACCGAGTTTATGCAGTTGACTCAGGGCAACAAAACTCTGAAGGAGTACTTGCATGCTTTCAATCACCTGTCAAGGTATGCCCCTGAGTTTGTGAACACTAAGACGAAGAAGATTGCTAGCTTCAAGTAGGGTCTTGGCCCCAATTTGCTGAAAACTATGGGCCGCTCTAAGTGTGCAACTTTCAATGAGTTTGTTAGTGATGCTCTCACTCAAGAGAACTATAACACTGTGTACACTGCGACCAAGACTCGCAAGAGGGCTTTTGAGGCCGGGGCAGGGGCATCTCAGTCCAAGGCTCCAGTGGCAGCTAGACCCTAGTATCGCGCTCCAACTCCTAACCAGCGATATCGCCCTCCGGTGAAGAAGAATCAGGCGAAGATGGGTTTCCGCAAGGGGTACTTGTGGTAGAACCACCCTAATTATATGGCCCACATGCACATGTCATTGTCCTTAAGACCTCTGACTACTGCACATGAGAGTCATATAACTCGGATAGTCTGTCGGGTGCCCTCAGAGGACCCCGAATCATCCACATTCTAACTTATACAGGATCAACATGGAGTTACCACAACATTACAACATTTGTTACAAAAATATCTTACATCAGAGTGCGGAAGATTTATAACTTAATTTACAATATATGATGAAGTACAAACTTAACTAAAATTCCAAAAGGTGTGTAGAGTAGCGGAAGCATCCTAGGTGAAGCTTCTAAGGTAGAAGAGGTGGACAAATCATGTCGCGCCCACCGACATGACCTCCATTAGCAGCATAAGTCATCACCTGCAACAGGGGTTATAAAACCCTGAGTACGGGAGTACTCAACAAGACTTACCCGGCGGAAAAAGAGGAGAACTTAGGAATGCAGGCTTAGGGTAGACAAGGAGTGGCTGAGCAAGGAGCCAAAAGGTTTTGCTAAAAAGCTTACTAATAGTGCATCCTTACTTTCAAGTTTTATCCGCGAATTCCTCTCCTCAAGAGGCCGAGGAGTTCGATGACAGTCTATCTATTTGCTTCTCACAGACAAGTCTGTAAGTTCCTAGTCCTTAATCAAAGTATTATCATTCCAACGGCCATAGCTTCATGTCACTCTGAGTCCGGGAATTGGGATCCGAACCTCATGAGACATTCCTCCCTTTCTCATTTTATCACTTAGTTGCATATTTAGCTACGATGAGGGTCAGTGGATTGAGTCTCCCAATCGGGGAGCAACGACGATTCGAACCGCTTAGCAATCCAGCTGGAGTTCCTAACCACCCGACATATGTAGAACCAAATCTTGCATATGTCAACCCAAATCAAGCTCTCCCCAAATTTAACCAGGTTCGCGGCACCCGAGAGCATAGTACTCCATCATCCTACAGCCGATCTAGATGTTTCCCGGTCATCTCAGATCCGTAAAGTGGGTACACACTACTCTCGCCATCGCTCCACGCCCAGTGTGTGAGTAGCTGTTCGCATCGACGGATCACAAGACCGGGCTTACCGAGGGCAAGTGGCTAGTACTATAAATTCTCAACCCAGCGGGCCATCAACGGACCGGTCCTTAACCGACATAGTTGGAGACACTACTTTAAGACTCCATTCTTAAAGCAAGTCCACCGACAGGTCTCAAATTGAAACATCATTGATCATAAGTGTATTCCACAACAACCCTTCAAACTTTCTTGTTTGAAAACTTATCTAGTAGCAGGGCTAAGCATCACTACGCGATTTTGAAATAAAACAGGTGTCAAGGACAGGATAACAAATATCAAGGTAGTAAATGCAGCAAGTAGGTTAACCCAATTCTCAACTACCTAATGCAGCATTTTCAATTCATAAGTGATAAAAGATTTAAAACATTCAAGGAGGGGTTAATGCATCCGGGGCTTGCCTTGGTTGCAGGGCAGAGAGGGACCCTCGGAGAATTCCCAAGTCTCGGATCCTACTTCCTCGAACGGAGCATCGACCTCGGGGTTCGGTTCAACAGTCGCTCCTTCGGTCACGAGCACTATACGCAAAATGATGAATGCTCATGATATGCGTACGACAAATATGCAAGAAGGACCAAGTCGAGTACAATTTGCCTTCTCGGTGCAACACAGAATAAACAATAATTAAAGTTGTTTAACATCTTAGTGCCTTTACCCAAGAGGTTGCATTTGCATACTAGGATTCTTCTTAATTCCTACTTATCCTAAATTAATTACTTATTAATCCTATTTACCTTAATTAATTCCTAATTAATTATTATTGACAGTAATTAAGCATTAAGGCCAAACAATAATTAAATGCCAAAGGTCATTAGGGTTAATGACCTCAGGTCATCACATAATCCCAAAATCACTCAACCCTAATCATGAGGATTTAGCTAATTATTATCTAATTATTCTAGAAATATTATTTAATTACTAAATAAGGGTTTAATAATATTTCATTCAAACATTATCAAAATGCCACCAAATTTTGTGTGGAGCTTGGGAATAATATTCAGAGACTCCCCATAAATTTTGGTGATTTTTGGACATATCAATAAATTATTAAAATTCATAGAAGTTTCATTTATTAAACAAAAGAGGCAATTTTCATACACATGTAAACTATCAGAAAATAAAATCTAATATTTTTCTTGGGTTCTACTTATTTCAGGGAATCTATACAAAAATTTCCATGATTTTTGGATCAACACAAGATTTATTACACAAAATCAAACATAAGGCAAAAACTGCATAAAAAGAAAAAGAAAAACACTGCGCAGCGAGCGGCCGGGAAATCGGCCCGCAGGCCGGCCCGCTCCCGCTCGGCCCACGCGGACGCTGCGCGCGCTGCCTCCATCCTCAGGCGGTCGCTGACGGGCGGGTCCCGCTCGTCAGGCTCCCTCTCCTCTCCTCTCTGCGAGACGCTGACAGAAAGACCCCACTTGTCAGCTTCGTCTCTACCGCGCACGGCGGCTTGGCCACGACTCCGGCCGCCGCTAGCGTGGTTCCTGGCCCGCGCGTGCGTGCGCATCGGCTTCGCCTCGCCTTCGCGACCCCGTTGACACCCTCTACTCACGCTCTACTCTCTCCCTTCTACCTCGGCCACGCGAATGGCGGGCGGGCGCCATGACCGACCGTGGACCGGCCACTAGGGCCCGGTAGAGTGCAAACGAACGAGCTAGAGAGCTTCCACGGAGGTTAGAGAGGGTGTTGCTCACGCTGCAAGACTCGGGGAAGTAGCCACGGTCGCTGGCGACGGAGGCGGTGTCGTCGGGCGGGCGCTCTGAGCTCAACGGCGTCGTTCCGGCGATCCTGCTCGCGTCCAAAAAGAAAGAGCGAGCACATGAGCTGTAGGAGCTGAAGAGGGACCGGAAACAACCACGAGTAAGGTGTGCCACTTACTGGAACCACGTGGCCACGGAGAGAGCTCACGGCGGCGGTCTCGGCCGGAGTTGGAGAAGAACAGAGAGGTTCTGGCGATTGAGTGGGTTAGAAGGTGAGCTAGGGGGTGCGCTGGGTTCGCAAGGAGGTGGTGAACGTAGTGGACTGCTCAATTTGGTTTGAGAGGAATCGAGCACAGTGAATTTGAGAGAGGGAGACGTCGAGTTTCCTCGGTCGTGGACAGAGAAATCGGCGGCGTCGTCCACGCTGGTGCTCAAGTGGAGGAGGAAACAAACCCGGGGTGTCCACGTCGCCTGGCGACGCTAGCAGGCAGGCAGGCTGCGTGGTTGCACGCGCAAACGCGGCGCTGCGCGCGCGGCGGCCGCTGGACAGGGACCGTGATCCTCATCGGATCACTGTAGCTGGCCCTTATCCTCCCCCTTTCTGTCTTTTGTGAAATTCGGCCAAAGTTTGAACTAAAGCCAAAATTCCACCAAAACAAAAGTTGTGCAAAATTTTATAAGCTACAAATCATATTTTGGTGACCAGAGCTAATTTTGAGTGGAACATGGTGATTTTGTCCAAACATTTTGAAATTCAAAATCCAATTTGGGGAAATTCAAATTTTTGAATTGGGACAGATCAGAATTTCCAAAATTACTTTTGATTTTCCATAACAACTTGAAAAAACTCCCAACATGAAAGTTGTTCAACTTTTTGAGCTCTACAACTTTCATGTTGGTCACTTTTCAAAATTCCAAATAGATTTTGAATTGGAGATTCAAATTGGAAAAGGGGACACTTTCCGGAAATCTGTATTTTCAAAATTACGTTGAATTTTGTATTGAAACTTCAAAAACTTAAAACACCAAAGTTGTACATCTTGACAAGATCTACAACTTTGCTTTTGAACTCAACCTCAAATTTTGCTTAGTTTTTAAGTTACACAAAAGGGGGTAAAAACTGGGGTTGAAATTAGGTGTTTTTCTTAGCTGCCTCTTTACAACCCTCCTTAACTAGGGATTAAACAACCATCACAAGCATCACTTCACAAGATAAACACACTTTCATTCCCTAAGCACAATCAACCAAAATAAACTTATTTTAAGTTGATGCATAATGATGTGCTTAACAAATATGCTTTGCAATGCTTATGATGACATGATCCAGTTTTAGTGTTCGTAACATCAGGGATGTTATAGCCCTTCCCCCTTAAAGAAATCTCGTCCCGAGATTTCCAGGGTGCTAAAACCCATGGGGTTAAGTAATGGAAAAGGAAATGTGTCAAGCACATTCACCTCTGAGAAGTTCATACAACAATTACGATTGGTCCGAGAATTACAACTAAGATCAACAGGAAGTTGTAATCAACCAGGAATTTTAGAGAATTCATAAGAAGGTGTGAATCTCCAAATGAGCTTCCAAGGAGAATGAAAGCACAATAACTGTAGACTATAGTGGAGCATGACCAGAGATCCCGATGTTTAACGAGCACCTGGTAGTATTTCCTTATGGCCGCGGTTCCACAGGAGACTACAAGGTTCGACGCTATAACGTGATCACGGATCATGGTACCTACTATAGAGTAGGGTTACAATAGCTTTCAATCAACCTATGTTGGTTATCCAATTCAAGGGTTTTAGGTAATTCCCACAAAGATATGGGCATGGGTTCCCATGATAGGGCTCAGAGAGTGAGGGCACCTTAGTTGTGGGGCTATAACGGATCATGTCCATAACCTCGATACCTGCACGCGCCTAGTAGAAATTTGTGTCATCCGAACACACAAAAGACTCTAGGTTCCGACGCGGCACCGTGGTCACGGGACATGGCACCACTATAGGGCACCACAACAATAACCCATGTCTCACAATACCAAGAATGTAACTGAGATCAAAAGTCAATCTCAATCACAAGGTTTTTAGGGAACTCAAAAGGACAATTTTGAATCCCTAAGGAGTGTCCAAAGAATGAAACACCCTAATTGTGGACTATAAGGGATCATGATCATATACTTTGATAACAATGAGCGCCCAGCAGTATTTCCTCATGGTCATGAGCCATAGGAGACCCCAGGTTTCGACATTGTTACCTAAGTTACAAGTCATGGTACCTTAAGAGGACACAATCATAGTGTCATTCAATCAGCACATATGTCATCAAATGACAGCAAGGAGGTAGCATGTGTCAAGTTAGATGAAATCAAGGAAGGTCACATGCATAACAAGAGAATCAAGGATTAGGATCTTATGGAGTAAAAGATTATCAATCGGTTAACGAAACCTGGTACATGATGAGATTCATCAATAAAACAGCTATAATGACTAATAACTGTTTTTGAAGCATAAGGATGAAGTTTTAAGCATCATTATATTTTTCAAATTATGCATGATATGCAATATGCTCGTCCTATACGTCTTCTCAACGGCGAGAGTGCTCCATCTTCATCATGTTAGTAGATTATAGGGCTTTATTTATACACTATCTTCATCGCTCTGGATGGAATGTTGCAAGACTTTTGACAAAGCGTTGTTGGAGTAGTTTGATTCTTCACTTGGCTTGTTGAAGAAGAATTTAAGTCCCTTTCAATGCCTTCTATTTGAGTCAGTAGACAGTCTTCATAGAACTTGAATAGCAAGCATAAGAAAAGTTAAGGAGCATTTACAAGTTGTTGTCCTCAAAATCTTTTAATTTGTAAATTCCTTTTGAAGTTTTTCACAAGTAATGTTGCAGAAGATCCATGTATGAGCTCTGATACCACTCTGTGGCAGAACCACCCTAATTATATGGCCCACATGCACCTGTCATTGTCCTTAAGACCTCTGACTACTGCACATGAGAGTCATATAACTCGGATAGTCTGTCGGGTGCCCTCAGAGGACCCCGAATCATCCACATTCTAACTTATACAGGGTCAACATGGAGTTACCACAACATTACAACATTTGTTACAAAAATATCTTACATCGGAGTGCGGAAGATTTATAACTTAATTTACAATATATGAAGAAGTACAAACTTAATCCACACAATACGGCGCACTTAGGACATCAACTCGATCTCCGAACGACCGCAGAACCACAATCCGGAACTAATCCACACAATACGGCGCAGCCGAACGGAAGCAGTAGAGCACGAAGTAGGGGAACCCAGAGGATTCACTTCACAAGTCCATGAAGAACAAGGAAAAACAAAGGTTGAGTAAGGCACTCAGCAGCGTGGCTGCAATATCATGTAGTTTATCAAAATGATCAAAGGTTCTTGATAGCTTAGAGGTAGGGGATATTTATACTAGGAACAACCCTCCTAGATAGGTATGAAAACGAAATAGAGTTTCTAAGGGAAGGCAATGTGAAAAGACCCCTCGGAATGGATTCCCGAACTGGCTTCGCGTGACTGTTGGCCTCCAAAGCAGTTTCCAATAAACTGACCATAACTCTTTATTGGGAAGTCCAAATGACGAACCGTTTCTTGGGTGTGAAACTAGACTCGAAGAGCTTTCCAGCAATGTATGCCATGTACCTCGAAACATTGTAGATTGGTACAGTTTTGCACAGCAAGTTGTACCAACATTCTGTCACGGCAGACTATTGACCTTCTGAGCAGTCTGTTCTAATTCTAGTCTGCAGGCAATATGGAGTATCAAAACTGTCGCCACTAGATTCATTGGAAAGTAGACTCGACAAGCTTTCCATCAAGTCCTCATGGGCCTTCATAGCTTTTGTGATTAAAAAGTTATGAAGATTTCTTTGCACTGGTCCGTTTTTGACTTTCACTGGTCCGTTTTTGACGTGTCTTCTAGGACTTGCACTGGTTCGTTCTTCAGGGTCCGATTCATATTTCTCTTCTTCTATATACCTGAGTACAATCAAGGTAGAACACTTCGGAAGAATATAATTCTCATTAACATTAAAATGAATCTCACAAAGTAGCGCGTGGACCTCTTGTTGTAGCTTCTTTGCATGACTTCGTGTAACCGGTCCATCGATGACTTGGGCTGGTGTGGATGTAGGTAAAAACTTGAGTGGTTGTAGCTTGACTTGGAGCTTGTGAGATCTTGCTTGCTGGCGTGGTCATATCACTTGTGCTTCTGTAATTTTTGTATATTTTTCTGAGCACTTTTGCTGGTATCTTGTAATTATGTCCCTTTATAGAATTAAATTAATAAATGCCTTGTTATTAAATGTTTAGGGGTTAATATATGATGTTCTGGTTGTCTTATGATATGCTTGTGCTTATAAGCCATGTGGTTGATACTGATTATGTTTTGGCTATGTCATCAAATAATTAATTAAAGGGTTAAAAGCTGTTTTGGACAGCAAGGAAGTAATTCAATCTTTGCTTATTAATAACCTGGTCTTCTGGAAAACTTGTCTAAATCAAAGTTGTTGTAAACTTTATGAAATGGCCGTGGTTTAAATCTGGGATCATTTGGTCCAGTAGTTTTGAAGTTATGGCTTTTCCAAGTTAGGTTCCAGAAATAGGTGCTTTCTGTTTTTCTGGGACAGAACCTGGAACTTTGTTTAATTGACTTGTTTAACTTAGGAATCTTGCTGTTATGTCTAAATATGAAATGTAGACAATTTCATAAGCTTTCCAGAATGTCCTCAATGATATTGGTTGGATATGCATAGCAATAGTTATGACCTGTTTACTGAGCTGTTCTGTTATGTGATGCTTGCTGTTTATAGTTGGACTTGTTAGATCTTGCTAAGTTAGTTGGTTATCCTTTGTGAGTCTATCTTGGGAGTTTACTTAGTAAATGAGTGTCCAGTGAAGTCCTAATTGCATCATCAAGCATGCATTCCTTTCTAGTATACACCCATTCTTACTTATCATACATGCAATAGGTGCACCGGACGCGACAGTTTCCTTCGAGCTCCAGGTGAACCCCGAAGGCCAGGAGGGCAATCCGGAGGTGGAGGTCCAGCAAGCCGGACATGAGGAGCCCGAAGAAGAGGTTGAGTGCCCGAATCACGAGCCGGCATCGTTCGTGAAAGGCAAGCCCCGGAGCATCTTAAGCCTCCCACTTTACTTTCAAATGCTTACTTGATTATGTTATATCTATTGATGCATTTACGTATAGGAGTTGTGATGAAACCCTTGCTGGATGTTGCTCAATCCTTGTCCAGATATCTTACCATTACCTGGTTATAGAGTTAGGATCGAGTAGCAGCTTAGCCATGCTTTAATCGGTAGAAGTCGGGTGATATCCTGTCACCTGCGCGATATAGGGTTGTGTCGGATCACGATTGACTATATGTGCTATCGTGGATGGAACCTGTTTAAATTGACTTAAGCCGGGCGGAGTTTTGCAAGGTTGTAGTAACTCTGTCTGTGGCAGCTAAGGACCGACCGTTGTACGTCCTCTTGTCATGTTGAACGCATGCCTAACACTTAGTTGGCCGGATAACTCGTTCCGACCGCGAAGCCTAGTAGTATGACTCAGGCCGGAAGACCGGCAAGTATAAAGTGCACACTACCGGAGGAAGTGCGGTGTGCGGGGGACCATTGGCGTAAGACCAAAGGCAGGTGAGTTAAAATTCCTGACCTCCCTGGCAGAGTGGTAGCCCTGGGAGTGGGGCGCTGATCGGAGCCGCGATTTCTGAGTCGTACCAAAGGTGACCCGCTGGCTCTCCGACGGGGGATGCTTGGGTGAGTGCTAGGAATAACCCTCCAGCTGGATAGGAATCGATTCGAATTGCCGTCTCTCCTAGATAGTGAGAACTTGACAGAGCAGCGGCAAACGTAGCATCCACTAAAGAACAATGGTTCGTGATAATGATGATAACAAGGAAGAACACTTGATGAACTTGATATGGTTATTAATGCTTTTAATAATCAAGTGATGCGTTTTAGTACAGGTGCTAATCTAGTGGTAGGTTAATGATGACCAATATAAAATATGATGCTAATACCATTTGGAAGGTAATTAATTAAGCTTTTGGCAACTGTGAGTCAACCAGCTCCACTTTATACTTAGCCTTGCATGATCCTTGGTGTCTTTTATGTTTTACTAGATGTTGATGAAAGCTAGTCGGCAGTCTACCTTGGGGTATACCCACGGTAGTAGTTTATCGGTAGACGGTGCGCAAACTACGAACTCGATGGTGACGCAAGACACGGACAAGCTTTTTATCCAGGTTCGGCCGCCGAGTTGGCGTAATACCTACGTCCTGCGTCTGATTGTATTGGATTGAGAGAATAATGTGTCCTAGGGGGGTCCCTTGCCCCTCCTTATATAGTCCGGAGGGTAGGGTTACAGATCTGGAAACTAATCCTAGTCGGTTACAATTGCCATAGATAGTTCGATATCAATTCCTATTCTAACCGACTAGAATCCCGCTTGATCTCCACGTCTTGTTTCCTTGCGCGAAACTCAAAACTGTCGGATCAAGCCTTGAACTTGTCTCGTAATGGGCCAAGCCTCCTGGCCCAAGTCTAGCCGTAAGGGTATAGGGGTTTATACCCCCACAGCTAGTCCCCGAGCACCATGTATTGTGAAGTAACACACCGTCTTGAGCTTCTTCGACCAATGAAACTTTGACATCTTCAATCAGCATGAAAATTGCCCAGGCAATTGCGAAGGTATTTTGACCAAATGTAAATATGTCTGATCAACATCATCATCGAAGAAGCCAATTGTTCGAAGAATGCATGGTGCTCTTGAGAAAAAATATTTCTTTTCCGGTGAAGTGTGCCCACTTTACTTTTCTGAAAAGTACGGTTTCTCAAAAAAGCAAGCATATTCACCGCAAGGTGAAGTGTGCCCACTTAGTCCCTGAGCCTGGTAGTAGGTGACGTAGGCACGTGGTGCCAGGGTCAAAAGAAAATTCCTCAAAGTATTTTTGAATCTGAAATGCATCGCCAGATGCATCGTACCGATGTAGTCCCCGAGCTTGCTGGAAGGCGAAGTATGAGCCTTGTAGCAAGGTCTAAAAAATTAAAATTATCCAGTCGTCTGGTGTACAATGCTCGGAGATCGATACAGCCCGCAGATTCCCGAACTAATAGACTAGGCGACCAGTCCCCGAGCATCAAGCGCTCGGTGGTCGGTGCAGTCTCAACAGATTTGACGACCAGTCCCCGAGCAGCAAGTGCTCGGTTGTCTATGCATTCCTTGAAATTCCAGATTGATAGACTGGGCGACCAGTCCCCGAGCATCAAGTGCTCGTTGGTCGGTGCAGTTCCAACATATTTGACGACCAGTCCCCGAGCATCAAGCGCTCGGTGGTAGGTACAGTTCCAACATGTTTGACGACCAGTCCCCGAGCATCAAGCGCTCGGTGGTCGGTGCATTCCTTGAAATTCTGGATTGATAGACTGGGCGACCAGTCCCCGAGCATCAAGTGCTCGTTGGTCGGTGCAGTTCCAACATATTTGACGACCAGTCCCCGAGCATCAAGCGCTCGGTGGTCGGTATAGTTCCAACATGTTTGACGACCAGTCCTCGAGCATCAAGCGCTCGGTGGTCGGTGCATTCCTTGAAATTCCGGATTGATAGACTGGGCGACCAGTCCTCGAGCATCAAGTGCTCGGTGGTCGGTGCAGTCCCCGGATTGTTGACTCTCTACCATTTTTGTCTGCTTGTTTGGAAAAAATTTTACCACATAAAAGTTGACGTGACGAGACCTCCTGACGGGATGTCAGATGGCTGCATGAAAAGTTGCGCCTAGCAACTGTACAGCTACCCTTTGCATGGTTTGAAAAAAGGAAACCATCAATTTGTACGAAAACTCCGCCGCCTTAATTGTCGATAATCATTGAAAACCGAAGCGCCGTGCCCGCCGTATGGCCCGCCCACTTCCCGAGAATGCGGGAAGTGGGAGGGGTGGAGTTGTGGTTTATAAAATCCTGACATTAACCCCTCATTGCTTACCCTGCCATTGCCTTCAAGCTTGCCGCTCTCGCCTTCTTTCAACCACCTGCGCCCTCCTAGTTCAAAGCTACTCCCGCATCTCCAATGGCGAAGAGCGACTCCAAGAAGAGGGCCGAGCTGATGGCCAAAGAATGGAAGAAATCCCGCAGCACCGCAAAGTCTCTGGGTGACCTCGTCGATATGGGGCTACTGCACAGCCCGGAGCTCGGCGGCTGGAGGGCGCCGGAGGGGGAGAGCTACCCCGACCCCCGCGCCGGTGAGATCGTAGTGTTCGAAGATTTCCTTAAGAGGGGTTTTGGGGTGCCTGTTCATCCTTTTCTTCAGGGTCTTCTTTTGTATTATGAGATCAGGATTTGCAATCTGCACCCGAACTCAATCCTTCTTATTTCCACTTTTATCCATTTGTGCGAGGCCTATGTCGGCATAGAACCGTACTTCGATCTCTTTCGCTATCTTTTTTGTTTAAGAAAGAAGGGAGCGGTTGGAGGCTCCAAGGTTGCAGGTGGAGTATACCTCAACCTTCGCGACGGGATGAAGAACCATTACCTGCACTGTCCATGGAACACTTCCCTAACGGAATGGTACAGGAAGTGGTTCTACATCAGGGAAGAACCGGGCAGCTCCACGTTCTGCGACGTGGGTTACATCCCCGAGAAGAGGGTAAGCTTGACCGATCGCCCAGAGTTCGACGGTCAAGTAGCGGACCTGATGAAGCTGATCGACTGGTCGCGCTTGGACGAGCTAGGCGTGGTCGGCAACTTTGTGTGTCGTCAGGTGATGCCCTGCCAGAAGAGGGTGCACTCGGCGTACGAGTATGCCGGAAGCGTGGACCCGACCAGGATGCGTCCTGAGGTCTTGGAGAAGTCAGAGGTGCAGCAGCTGTTGAACGAGCTGTTCAACTTTGCGGACGGAGGCTTCGTTCGTGGTACTGATCGGGTGCAAGCCTTCAAGTTAGGGCGACCAGCACCTAAGGTATCTTACTGATTATTTCGCTTTAGCATTCGTTATTGTCTGCTGCTGACTTATCTTTGTTACTTTTGCAGATCGGAGATGTTGACCGTTGCACGGTATATGTGTCACTGGCACCTGGAATGGAGAATCCTGCGGGGGAAGATCCGCCGGAGGAAGACGCTGCTCGGTGTACTCACTACACCAGCAGTGAGGAGGACCAGGCCCGCCCCGTCCCGACCACCGAGGAGAGAATGGCGGGGAAAAGGCCAATGGCAGCGGATCCTTCGCCTGCGCCAACGCTGCCCGCAGAGAGCAGCCAAGCGCCAAAGCGCCGTCGGCTCGTCCGGATCACCGACGACGACGTCGAGGAGGAGGAGGCGGCACCGTCGCTGGTTCGAGGGCCTCGAAGCCGTCCGGACAGTGCACCGGCCACTAGTGATCGGGTGGCCAGCGACCCTCCTGTGCCGCGCGTCGCCGAGACGGGGGCGCAGTTGCCGACCGGTAGAGCTAGGAGGAGGTTCACCGCGACCCACCGTCGATCAGACCTGTAAGTGTTCGACTTACGTACCTTGGCGAATTTTTTTTTGAAGATGATACTTTGGTCTTTAGCGCGGTGTCGGATGTCAACCCCGACCACGTCGCCGGTCAGGGGGTGGCCGAGCTTGCTTGTGCCGCTGAGGACGCGGCGCCGCAGACCGCGGAGCAGCCTGCGGCTGCAGCCGTGCCTGAGAGCGCCGAGGTGCTCCCGGCCTCGGCACAGACTACGGCGAGTAGCCCGACAAGGGTCAAGGAGGCTACGGGGATGCCTCCCCCAAGTAACGCCACAGAAGGGGAGGATAAAGCCCCGACCCCTCCCCCCGTCGAAGGGAGGGAGGTCCCAACGCCGCCCCGGGCAGGAGCCTCTTCGACTGCAGGCTCCCCGGGCCCGATCCAGGGGCCGGTAATGCCTGCGACCACCACCGGGGCGATGCAGCAGGCGAGGGAACCCGGGCGGCCTCTGAGGACGAGGTGGAGGAAATTGAAGGTCGTCCTCGTGATGGCCGCCAACACGTATATGTGTGGCGCCAACGCGGGGACCACTTTATCGGGTACGAGGAGCTCGCTGAAACAGAAGAGGCCGCCAGAGTAGAGCGCGCGGCCAAGCGTCTCGTGGACGAGGTCAAGGTAAGCGATCCTTTGCACTCTTCGACACTGTTTGTGTTGTCTTGCTTGGTCAACATATGTTCGTTTTGTAGGGCGCAATGAAAACAGCGAAGTACCGGAAAAGGTGCTTCGACCAAATAGAAGACATCGTGGCCGAGAACAAGGCTCTAACCACGGAGGTGGACCGGCTACGGTCGGAGGTTGGGGAGAAGGTGGCTGAGATGAGCACCCAGGAGGAGCGTTGTCTCGAGCTCACTCGTCGCTTGGCCGACCAGTATCGGCGGCGGTCAGGTCAGTCACGTGCTCCGAGCAGCTGTGTGTAACCACGTAGTTTGCTTTGCTGACCAGGTTATGGTTCACGTAGACTTGGAGGAGGAAGTGGCGCGCCTCCGACAGGAGAAGGAGCAGCTCGGTCAAGAGCTTGCCGGGGCGCTGGAGGCCAGTCGCCGAGCAGGGGAGGAGCTGGGCCAGAGGGACCGGGAGTTGTCAGGTATCACGCGCCGCCCCCATTATTCGCCGCTTATCGCTCTTTTTGATACGCTGAGTCTAACATCTTCCTCAATTTGCAGTGCTCAAGGTGAATGCCAAGAAGCACCTGGACGAGCTGGTCAAGGATCGGGACTCCTGGAAGGTTAACTGCTGTAGGATTTGGAAAGGAGTGGCCCCGGTCCTGGACCTGATCAGTCCCGAGCTCCCGGAGAGCCAGCCCTGTGCGCCGAGATTGACGCTAGTTGAAAAGGCGCAACGGGCGTGGGACTGGCTCCAGCATTTCGTGGAGGACACCGGGGAGTTTGCTGGCGCGCATATCCTTAGCATGTTGCGCGCCCACTACCCCCTGGTCGACTTGACCAGGCTGGAGAAGGGGTATCCCAAGGAGGTCGGCCCGCAGGAGGCGGACGAGCTTCGGGGTGGTCTGCTGGACTTGTCGTCGACGGTGATCGGCGACATCAATCTATGCGGGACGGCCACACCCCCGATCAGCTAGGTTCAGACAGGTCGGCCAGGGAGGTGTCGGGGGCGTCCATTGCCGGAGATGGGCGGTCGACGCCTGCGGTCTTGACGAGCCAGGCGCCGGTGGCCCTGAACCCTTCGTCCGGGCAGCAAGGCCAAGCGGGTGATCAGCCCGAGCAGTAGGCCAGTAGAGTAGTCTGTAGGAGTAGACTAGTGACCGCCTGTCAGGGTATTTATTGTAAACTTTGTATGTAAAGTTTGTAATAAAGTTTACTTTTGTCATGACTGTTATTTTGAGCGCTGTGAAGTTATCTGAGTGACGTGTCACTGTGTTTGATTCATGGTCGTTAAGAGTTTCCGTCGCAGAGGACAATGTTGCTCTTCGCCGAAAGCTCTGCGTGTAAACAAAGTATAGCCAAAAAGAAAAAACTTTTATTATTGCCAACTATAAGAGACTTACAAGGAAAAGTTACTGGAACTTATGGATAAAATCGGCGCAGTTTGTCTATGTGCCAAGAGTTAGGCACGCGTGTTCCGTCTGGATATGCCAATCTGTAGGATGTAGGTCGTGTGACTTCAACGACCACAAAGGGTCCTTCCCAGGGAGTGGATAGCTTACGCATTCCTTCTGGCTTGTTTTCCACCTGAGTACCAGATCGCCGACCATGAAGGAACGGTCCTTAACGTTCCTGTTGTGGTATCGTTTGATTGCCGCAAGATACTTTGCTGTTCGAAGGCACGAATTTAGACGCTTTTCTTCCATGCAGTTGATTTCGAGTTCCCTGGTGTTGTCGGCCGCTGACTGGTCGAAGTTTTCAATCCTTGGAGATCCGAAGGTTATATCAGATGGCAACACTGCCTCGGTGTCGTAAACCATGAAGTAGGGTGACACCCCGGTATTCAGACTAGCCTGTGTTCGGAGACCCCAGACCACGGCCGGCAACTCTTTCATCCATCGACCAGGTGCTCTGTCATTCTCGGTGTACAACCTTTTCTTTAGGGCGTCGATGATCATCCCATTTGCACGTTCAACTTGGCCATTTGCCCGTGGGTGAGCTACTGACACGTATTTTATGACTATGCCTCTGTCATCGCATAAGTCCCAAAATGTGGTTCCAGTGAATTGAGTACCCAGGTCGGTGATTATACTGTTTGGGATCCCGAATCTGTGTATGATTTGACTGAGGAACTCCACGGCCTTCTCGGAGGTTGCTTTGACCAGTGGCATGTATTCAATCCACTTCGAAAACTTGTCGATTAATACGAAGACGAACTTGAAGTTACCAGGGGCCGGTTTAAATGGCCCGATCATATCGAGCCCCCAGCAGGCAAAAGGCCAGGACGACGGGATAGTTTGAATCTCTTGAGCAGGTACGTGGGTCCTTTTAGCGAAGAACTGACATCCCTCATAGTGTCGGACCAGTTTTTCTGCGTCGTTGACCACGGTTGGCCAATAAAAACCTGCCCGGAAAGCTTTCCCGACCAGCGTTCTGGAGGCGACATGATTGCCGTAGGATCCGGCATGTATGTCACCTAGGAGCTTGATGCCATCATCCTGGGATATGCATTTGAGCAGCACTTCAGAACTTGCATTTTTTCGCATAAGTTTGCCGTCCACCAGTATGTAATTCTTTGATCGTCGAATGAGGCGCTCGTTCTCTGTTTTATCCTGAAAGCCCGACCCGTCCGATATATATCTGATGAATGGGGTGCGCCAATCGCTGTTACTGGTTGTCGGAGTAACGTCGTCTATGAGCATTGCCTCAATAGGCTGCTTTTTGGGTGGGTCTTTGCCCACACTTGGCTCATGGATGTCCTAGACGAAAACACCTCGCGGGATCTGGGCCCAAGATGACCCTAACTTTGAGAACACATCTGCTGCCTGGTTCTTATCCCGGACCACGTGGATGTACTCTATGCCATAGAAGTTGGTTTCCCATTTGCGAATTTCTTTGAAGTAGAGATCCATCTTCTCGTGGGTTGCGTCCCATTCCTTGTTGAGCTGGTTGATAACTAAAGCGGAGTCGCCATAGACATAAAGGCGTTTGACTCCCAACTCAACGGCTAATCGTATCCCGTGAAGGCATGCTTCGTATTCGGCGACATTGTTTGATGCCGGAAAAAGGATCCTAAGGACGTAACACAGTTTGTCCTTGTTAGGCGACACGAAAAGAATCCCCGCACCGGCGCCGTTGATGTTCAAGGACCCGTCAAAGAACATCGACCAGTGGTCGGAGACGTCGGGAACGGGAGGCTCGTTAAGATCCGTCCACTCTGCAATGAAATCGACCAGGGCCTGAGACTTGACTGTGGTGCGGCTTTGGAATTCCAGGGAGAATGGGCATAAATCCATTGCCCATTTTACAATTCTGCCGTTGGCGTCTTTATTGCGCAGAATGTCCCCAAGAGGGAAACTGGTGGTTACCAAGACTCGATGGCCGTCGAAATAGTGCTTTAGCTTTCTCGATGTTATTAAAATGGCGTATATGAGCTTCTGTATTTGTGGATATCTGGCCTTGGACTCGTTTAGGACTTCGCTTATGAAGTAAACGGGTCTCTGGACCTTGTAGACATGACCTGGCTCGTCTCCCTCGACCACTATTGTCGTGGAAACAACCCTGTCGGTTGCAGCAATGTAAAGGAGTAGGTCTTCATTGGGCTGAGGCGCTGTAAGAACAGGCGGTGAAGTGAGGAAAGTCTTAAGCTGGGTGAACGCAGCGTCGGCTTCCTCTATCCTAGAAAATTTTTCCGACGCCTTCAAGAGTTTGAAGAAAGGGAGGCCTTTTTCTCCTAGTCTTGGGATGAAGCGGCTGAGTGCGGCCATACATCCGGTGAGCTTCTGAATATCCTTGACATTTTTAGGTGGTCGCATGTCGAGTACTGCTTTTACTTTTGAAGGATTCGGGCGTATGCCGTCGCGGCTGACGACGTTGCCGAGTAGTAGACCGGAAGAGACGCCGAAGATGCACTTTTTGGGGTTAAGCTTCCACTTGTACCTGTTTAGCGCCTTAAAGGTTCGGTCTAAGTTGTCAATTAGGGTGCTTGCATCCCTTGTTTTGACGACGACGTCGTCTACATAGGCCTCGACGAGGTCATCACGAATCTCGTCGTGGAGGCATTGCTGGATGGCCCATTGATAGGTGGCTCCGGCGTTTTTGAGTCCGAACGACATGGTCGTGTAGCAGTATGCGCTGGAAGGAGTAATGAAAGACGTTTTTATCTGATCGTCTTCCTTTAGCGAGATCTGGTGATAACCAGAGTAGCAGTCTAGAAAAGAGAGGAGTTCGCATCCAGCCGTTGAGTCGACCACCTCGTCGATGCGAGGGAGACCAAAAGGATCTTTAGGATAGTGTTTATTGAGATCAGTGTAATCAACGCACATTCTCCATTCATTATTCTTTTTGCGTACAAGAACCGGATTGGCGAGCCAATTGGGGTGATACATTTCTTTTATGAATCCGGCTGCTAGAAGCCGTGTTATTTCTGTCCTAATAGCCTCCTTTTTGTCACGAGCGAACCGTCGCCGCTTTTGCTTATTGGTCTTGCAGTCTTCGAGACATTTAAGGAGTGCTCGATCAGGTTTCGTGGGACGCCGGGCATGTCTGCGGGTTTCCATGCGAAAACGCTCACGTTGTCCCTTAGAAACCTGACGAGCGCGTCTTCCTATTTGGGGTCCAGATTGGCCCCGATGAGGGCCGTCTTCTCGGGGCTGCCGTCGACCAGTTGTACTTCTTTATACTCTTTGGATTTTGAATTCTTCCTGGCGGTCTCCTGCTCGGGTAGTCGGAGCTGGTCGGGAGGTAGCTGTGCGGCTTGGGTTGCTGTTTCTGTCATCCGGATTGAGAGGTCAATTGCTTCGGTGATCTTGAAGCTCTCTTCCTCGCAAGTATATGCAGTGTAGACATTGCCTCTGATGGTCAGGACGCCCTTCTCAGTAGGCATTTTGAGGACCAGGTATGTGTAATGTGGGACCGCCATAAATTTTGTCAGTGATGGTCGGCCCAGTATAGCGTGGTAGGTCCCATCGAAGTCGGCGACCACAAAGTTGACGAACTCTGTTCGAAAGTGGTCGGGCATGCCGAATTGGACAGGCAACGTTATCTGTCCGAGAGGCACTGAACTCTGACCTGGCAAGACTCCCCAAAATTGAGCGTCGTAGGGTTTTAATTGTGCCAGAGATATCTTGAGAGCGGGCAAGCTGTTGCGGAAGAGGATGTCAATGGAGCTTCCTCCGTCCACGAGCACGCGCTCGAATCTGATGCTGTTAATGCAAGGGTCCAAGATTAGAGGGAAACGACCCAGTTCCGGGATAGCGGCCCACTGATCCTTCCTGCTGAAGGAGATTTCCCTGTGCGACCAGGGAGGAAATTTTGGATCGGCGATCAGACCATCAGTGCTGTCTATGTTGAGGCAGGCTCTCTTTAGGAGCTTTCTTTCTCGTTTAGACTCGATGGAGACCTTGCCTCCGAAGATGGAATGGACCACGTTAGTAGGACTGACATACTGGTGTCGTGGGTCCCTATCCTGGTCTTCGTCCTCGTCTTCGTGCTCGCGCCCATCTTGTTTCCCGTTTTTCTTGGAGGGATCGTCTTGAGCAGCCCGCCGCGTATAGATGCTTTTGAGGACGCGGCATTCTTCCATGGTGTTTTTGGATTTGGGATGTAGTTGGCACGGTTCCTTCAACGTCTTGTTGTAGTCCTCTTGGTAATCCCGCTGTCCATTAGGGCGCTTGACCGTATTCACCTCGAGGTCGTGATCGTGAGGGCGCTTGCCTCTGAAATCGTCGCGGTTGTCGCGGCGCCTGTCCCAGCCCTCTGTGTGGTCCTGGTGATCGGGGCGGCGATGGTTTCTGTTGTCGAAGCGGCCGCGACTATCGTCACGCCGAGAAGGCTGGTCGGGACCTCTGGTGTCATCTCGGATGAGTTTTTCTGCGTCATCGGCGTCGGCATAATTTTTGGCCATGGCGAGGAGCTCTGTCATCGTTGTTGGCCTTTTGCGCAGTAGCTTGTTCCTCAGTGCTTCGTGGAAGCGCAGCCCCTTGATGAAAGCAGATATAGCCTCGTCGTGGGAAATCTTCGGGATCTTTAGGCGCATATCCGAGAATGGTCGGATGTAGTCGCGCAGAGGCTCATTTTTCTTATCTCGTATCCTTTCGAGGTCGTACTTGTTCCCAGGCTGCTCGCAGGTGGCGATGAAGTTGTCGATGAAGGCTTGGCATAGTTCTTCCCAGGAGTCGAAGGAATCTTCGGGCAGGCCTAGAAGCCATTGGTGACCGGCCTAGTCGAGGACTACCGGAAAGTAGTTGGCCATGACATGCTCATCTCCAGCTGCTGACTGGACCGCGATCTCGTAAAGAGTGATCCAGTTCTCTGGGTTTTCCTTGCCGTCGTATTTTTTAAGTTTCTCGAGCTTGAAATTGCGAGGCCACACGACCTGGCGGAGGAGTGAAGAGAATTGCTTTAGGCCCGGGGGGCCGTGCGTTGCGTCGTACTCGATACGACGCACGTTTTCGTGAACTGCCCTTTCCGTGGCGCGCCTGTTGATGCGGTCCCGGGCGTCTTTGGGAGGGATGTTGTATCGGAGATCCCTGTACTGGTTTACTTCTTGACCACGCCTTCGATTCTGCTCGCGGTGACCGCCAGCGTCCCGACCGCCATCGATACGTCGTGAATCTTTCCGATGATCGTCGGGGGAACGGTTGCGGTGGTGCCTGCTGGGCTGCGGTGAGGTCCGGCTACGGTGAGTCTGGTCGGAGGTGGCCTCTGTATAAGAGACGCCTTGGACTCTTTTGAGTAGAGTGGCTGTTTGCCCCATCGCAGCGATCAGGTGTGCTCGAACGCTAGTTCGGACGCCCTGGCACTCGGGAGTATCAGGGAGCCGATCTAAATTGGCCATGGCAACGGCCACATTGGCGCTCGGCGTTTTATAAACTTGCTGATCTCCGACCATGTCAAAAGCGTCGCTGAGATTATGCGGCGGGATTTGACATTCCTCGTCCGCGCGTCGTCGTGCGCGATCGGCGTTACGCTGCTCGCGGAGCTGCTTCTGCTCGTCTGTTTCTCCGTCGACGACCGGCTCGTCGGCGCTGACGTTGAAAACGATGTCTCCTCGCCGGGGTGGGAAGACCGGGAAACGAGGAAAACCCGGAGGATGTGACGGCAAATCCAAGTCATAGTCCTCGTCCTCGGAATTTATGACTTCAGTGGGAACGGAACCAGTGCTCGAATTTGTGCTGGAAGCCTGTCCGTCTCGTAGCTCATGGATCGTCACCATGTTGACGTAATGACGAGCTGGTCGATTGCTCCCCTTTGGCAACCAACCAGCATTGTTATAGAGGGATCAGACGTGTCTCGAGTAGAGAGAGGCCGAGTTGTTCAGACCGCAAGGATAATCTTCCTCCGGGTTGGCCTCGATCTTGACGGATCGTCCTGAGGGAGTTGAGGTTATCGTCAGAGATGTCCCCAGCCGTTCGTGTGTAACGACACGAGTTGGCCGGTGGGAGTTGGAAGAATCCGCTAGAGCGGCTTGGTTAGGCTGGCGCGAGATCCCATCTATCAGTTGAGAAGCTTCGAGTAGCTTGGAATCAGCGCGATCAAGTGCTTGGAAAAGGTCCAAGCAGTCGATCTTCTTCCCCTTGTAGAGCGGGAGCGGTGGTCGGACGCTCAATGTCGTCATCCGAGTGGTCGGAGCTGACGTCATCCCAGATTGGATCTGGGTTCCTTCCGAAACCGTGGTCGTGAGACCATCGCCGCGCGTCGTCCACGTGATCTGGCCGACGGTGAACGTGAGGCCTTCAGGCACGGCCGCGGAAGCTGGAATTGTGACCATCTTGTTCGTCGGAGAAGTTGCACGCACACCCCCTACCTGGCGCGCCACTGTCGACGAAAGCTAGTCGGCAGTCTACCTTGGGGTATACCCACGGTAGTAGTTTATCGGTAGACGGTGCGCAAACTACGAACTCGATGGTGACGCAAGACACGGACAAGCTTTTTAACCAGGTTCGGCCGCCGAGTTGGCGTAATACCTACGTCCTGCGTCTGATTGTATTGGATTGAGAGAATAATGTGTCCTAGGGGGGTCCCTTGCCCCTCCTTATATAGTCCGGAGGGCAGGGTTATAGATCTGGAAACTAATCCTAGTCGGTTACAATTGCCATAGATAGTTCGATATCAATTCCTATTCTAACCGACTAGAATCCCGCTTGATCTCCATGTCTTGTTTCCTTGCGCGAAACTCCAAACTGTCGGATCAAGCCTTGAACTTGTCTCGTAATGGGCCAAGCCTCCTGGCCCAAGTCTAGCCATAAGGGTATAGGGGTTTATACCCCCACACTAGACCGGTAAGTCTAGCTGAGTACATTCTCGTACTCAGGGTTTATTCCCACCTGTTGCAGATGATATATTTTATGATGGCTTCTGCAAGACCTGTCTCCATCCCGCTGGGGATGAGGACTAAACCGTTGGGCGCGGTTCTCTAACTACTTCGTACCTGTTGCTTTTGGATGGATGGCATGAGACACTGGCTGAACAAGGACTTGTGAACTGAACTTTGGAACATGTGTTGTAAACTATTTTGCTTCCGCTACTATAAACATGTGTTGTAACAACTAAGTAACTCCGATGTGGTGCCGCTTCGACGGCAATGAATGACTATGTAACAATCGCTGTGTTATGTTGAACTATTAGGATCTTGGTTTGTTGCCAGTTGGTTTGAAGTCCTTCAGGATTTCAGTTGACTACCAGGATTATATGGGCTCAACTTTGGAAACTTGATTGCTTGTCGATCGTTGTTGGGTATTCTTAACATCATTACCAAAAGTAGACTAAGTTCTCTAAATCTAGTAACGGTGCCAAAAATGCCAAACCTATCCCTCACACCACTTAAGCCAAGTTGTCATCCCCAGCATGATATAAGAGACGCGGTATTGAAATATGCAATTGCTCTTCTAAATAAATAATGAATGGGATCTGCAAGCGCACAGATTAATACCGATGCAGCATTTTAACCGGGAAGTATTCCAGGTATCGTTATTTATATTTTTACCACTGGGAAGGGATTAGCAATCATCAATAGTGATTACAGAATAGAATATGAGATTGAGCATCTATCATTGCATGTATAATTGAGAACATTATATCTAACTCATCATACAGGGATAAGTGTCACATAAAAGATATATGAAATAATAATAGTGACAAAGATAATTAATCTGATCTAGCCACATAATAAATATGATAAGCACCTCAATTAGATACTCTAGAAAGTCATTAGCATGGTATTAGAACGAACTACAAGAATATTCCCTAAGTTATTCTCAACTATATAGTCTAGCATTATCATAGTTAGTGCAAGCATACTTAGCAATCATTGCGAGACAAGACTACGCCCATGCATAGTGATATTAGCAAGGAATATGAGAAACATAGCAATCACTCCCCTGTAATAATGTTGCTTTGCCAGCCCAATACACGAGAGGGGGACTATATAAGAATCAATGAAGCTGTCACTATCACGAACTACCCCACGATCTGGCATATTGGGTACAATCGCAGATAAATACGGTATAAGCACCACGCCTACACAATATCTATCATTTACCCATGGATCCGATGGATAAACGCTATACGATCCTAAGCATGTATATAGATCCAATCTAACTAAGCCAAGTACATAACTATGATAAACTAAGAACAATATAATCTTGAATATAAGCAAGTAGAGCAAAGTCATAAGCAATATATTGAAGTAGAACAAAGTCATATTCATAATATTGGAGAACAAAGATAATTAGAAAGCAATTAGAAGCACAATTAGAGAATTACCAAGAATCCTCTTGACAGATCCGGAAACCAATCGAAGATTGACTCCTTCTAGTTCTAATCCTATGTAGCTATGCTAATCTAGATATCTAATTGATGTGGTGGCTCTAATCTTGATCAGAGGCTTCTTCTCCCTTGAAGAACAATGAATTAGGGTTGAGAGGCTCTCTCCTCCAGGGGCCAGGGGGTCTGGTTTTATAGTCCCTTCAAGTGAATATGGGCCGTTGGATCAAACCGACATAGATTGCATGGTTTAGATTCATCCTTTAGGTCGGTGGAGATCTCCCGCGAAGCAGAGTCCTGATTGGTCTCAGGGAGGGGGCGGGCGCCCAGGGCAGGAGGGCGGGCGCCCTGCCTCTGGCCCCGTTTCGCCTCCGCTTCGGTCTCGTGGCTTCTGGAGTCTTCTAGATGTAAGATAATTGCACAGCACGTTAATATCTTTACGTTATCCCGACGTGTGGGCCTTTCTTCCGTATTTCCTGATAACCCCCTGTAGAAATAGACAAACACCAAAACTCGTGGAATTCTGTCAGATAAAACCCTAAGTCTAGATGTTGATTTCATTTGGATCCTTTTCTTTATTTATTTGATAATTAAATTTGATACTTAAGGACCGTCAACAAACTCCCCCAAGCTTACCTCTTGCTCGTCCCTGAGCAAGGATAGACTCAGCTATGGATCATAAGTTGTTGCAATATATTTAAAAATTGACGTACACATGCTTTTTAAATAAGATCTCATCTCTGAGTTAGAGTAAACTGTCAAGACTTAAAACTTACTTACTTTACCTTCACCATGTGACTTGTAACCGTCACTTCTATCTTGAGTGGTTAAAAGATAGAACAGTCTAGTCAAGTGCCATGTCTCTTATTCTGGATCAGCTATAGCTCTGGGGTTTTTGCAGATTTTCAAATAAAACTCAGAATTCCTTGTATGATTCTCTCATATCTCTCTTTTGTGGTATTTCTGGATCCTTACCAAGGTAGTAATGGTATATGCCTTCTCTCAAGATATGTGGTATTTGTGGTATAAGGCATAGTGACATTGCCTTCTCTCTCACCCTACTCTAATAAGGCTTTAATATCTGGAGCTCATAGGTGGGAAATAAAGTATACATACTTACAAGACATGTATTGCATAGTCAAACCATGGATCCAAAGAAACAAGCCAATGAGTTTAATCAAGATGTGCATGTGTGGCGAATGAATGATGTATGGTGATGATGGTGATAACAATGGTGAAAACAATGGTGGTGGAAGTCTAATTCTACTTTGCTCTTTGAGGGGATACATACCTTCCTTGCTTTTTGAAACTTTATGAGGAGAATGAGATGCTCTTCTTTTTCTTTTCTCTCAGGTGGGTATCTTGCACCCCTAATTCTACTGTCGGACACTTGTCCATTTTTACCTCTCGTCTCACTTTTTCTTTTCTTTCGAGGTTCCAAGCACTTGCTCCTTTTTATTTCCTCGTAGTTCTCTTTTTTTTTAGAGCATTCATCTCTTGAGATAATATAGCAAGTGGTAGTAACAAGATAACTTGAGCATTTATTTCACAAGGGAAAACAGAAATATTTTTGGCTATTCTGTCCCGGATTAGGAGTAGAATATTTTTGGGTGATTCTGGAGATGGAATGGGTGGATATATGTGGATGGTACTTCCGGAGTAGAAGTAGCATATATGAGTGAACGTGCAAGTGAATCTTGATTTAACCACATGACAAGTTCCTAAGGGTCTACACAGCTTGACCACACTCAATGCTCATAAGCAGTAAATAGTAGATGTGTGGCTCAAAGTCTAGCAAGCATGTATATATGGTTGTGGTAGGAATTTAAACTCTCATCATACAGGAACTCATCATGCAACATTTTAAAGATTTTCAAAGATAAAATTCTCCATAATTCTAGCATCTCTAGGAACAGATAAACAGCAGCTCAACCTTCCCATATCGTATCCGTTAACAACTTAGACTTCAGATCAAGTTTTCATCCCACAAGTTTAGGTCTAGAGCAAGCTTTAAATTATAACAGTTATATCTAAACTTGAGAGAGAACTTAAAATATGCAAATTAGGCAGAGCAACTATTCATCATATCCATGCTTAAGCTTTATTTAGATACAGATTAGCATAGCCACTTTATTTATTTATTAAACATACTAAGCAAAAGACATATATATATATAAGCATAAAATCCTTATTTGATTTTTTCATAGTTATGTATATTTAATTCTAATATAATATAAGTATAAAGATAGATAGAAATACTTACCGAGATAAATGGGGGTGCTCTCCCCCAAGCTGAATTTTGACGTAATTTCTCTTGATGTAGCTAGCAGGTGGCAGAGGTGCATTTGAAAGTCAGCAGCATTCTGACAGCGATTAGAATGTCCTCCGTCTGCTAGTCTTCTTATATTCTGCGGAGCTCAAATAGACAACAAAGCTTGTGGAACTGATTAAGTGTTAGCATAAATATCTAGCCTTTATCATCTTGAGACCCCTTAATATTTATTACTCCCTGTTTTTATATTTTTATTTTATAAAGCAGAAAAGAAATTTTTATTTTATTGTTATGCCACCACAGTGAATGTACTTATGGGTTTTATGCCACTCGCATACTCACATGGGGCTTACTGTTTTTTTCGCATTTTTATTTTCTTTTATTTTTAAGATAGTACGAACATGATTAACTAAGTAAACTAGTTGAAATAATTGAAAGGGAAAGGATAACTACCAAGTTTACCTCTCGGCAAGGCGTTCGGTGTTTTTAAGTCCTCCGAACGGGACTCTCCATTTTCTCAATTGTCCTGAGGTTTGTTGGGTGGCGTAGTCGGTACTTCCGGCGGCGCCTCCTCTTCATGTATAGTTATCTTCATTTTCCACACCTGACTTGGTGCTTCAGTCTCCTCTAGATAATTCTGTTTAAACTCTACGTCTTCTGACCTTACAACTTCTCCTTCGTAGTCTGCCCATCCGTCCCTGATGATCTGCCTCCTCTGGTTGCGGTTGCGTCGTTTTCTTACCTGCTTAGATTCTTCAACGATATAGTTAGGGTCAGTAAAATAATGGCGTACCTTCTCTGAGGGGAAGTGCATATGGACTTCTCCAGTTCCAATGTAGATAATTGCTTTAACGGTGCTGAGGAACGGTCTTCCAAGGATGATGGGTGGATCGTACTCGTCTTCTCCCATGTCAATAACTTGAAAGTCTGTGTAGACAAAGTGATCGTCTATTTTGACTGGGACATCAGTTACTATTCCTTTAACTTCTCGAAATATCCGATCTGCCATCTGGAGCTGAATGTATGTTGGTCTTAGTGGCATGGTTACAAACAAGAGCCGATAGGTGACTGCGGCCATTATGTTGACGCCCGATCCGGTGTCACAAGTTGCTTTGTAGAAGTTGTATCCATTTATGGAGCAGTAGATGCTTGGCATTCCTAGGTTGTCCTTCTTGGTCAAAAGCGGTGACTTAAGTTGGTGATCTTGGCCTCCATGAACTACAGTGACCATCTTAGCTGACTCGGTCCACACTTGCTTGTTCCTGTTCCTCCTGTTGGTCCTCTTCCTTGATTCACGTCTGGATTGATCTGGAATTTGTGTAGTCTTGTTCTTGAAGAAAAATGTCTCCTTCCTCCCTTTGACGTAGAAACTGATCCTAGCAGCACTGGCGTAGATGATAGCTCCCATGGTGTTCAAGAATGGCCTCCCTAAGATGATAGGTGCTCTCTCATCATTTCCGGTCTCTACCACTACGAAGTTTGCTGGGGAATATAAGGTACCAACTCGGACACAAAGGTTCTTCACTATTCCTTTTGGAAAAGTTATCGTCTGATCTGCAAACTGCAAACACATGGTTGTTTCTAATAAAGGATATGTAAAGAATTTTTCATAGAGTACCCTGTATAATGTTGACACTGGAGCCAAAGTCGCAGAGTGCTTCTGGAACGTCCACCATGCCGATAGATATCGGGATGACGGGGCGTCCTGGATCGCCTCTCTTGACCGGCAGAAGGTCAGTAGAGAATTCAGTGACGGGGTTACTTCAATTACCTGCATCAAACATGTCTACAAGATTTGCAGATTCTAATCCTTCCGGTTGTGATGGTATACCGGGGTTAGTAGTAGGAACAGCAGCAGCTATTTGATTTAACTGAGATTCAATCATTTTATTAAAGCTAATTTGATTCTTGATGGCAGTAGAGAAATTATCCATTCTATTATTTATATTTTCTAGCATTTTATCATTTGATGCCAATTTCTTAGATAGGTTATCCATTAGCTTTCCTTGATTAGACACTAACTCTCTCAAAGGTGGAAAATTATTATTATTGTTGTAAGAATTGTTACCTTGATAATTACCTGAGTAGTTAGGCCTCTGTTGATTCTAACCTTGATTTTGTTGAGGACGATTGTAGTAGTTTTTGTTGTTGTTGATGTAGTTTACATCCTCAAGCATCTCAGGGCAGTGATTGCCTGAGTGTCCAGTGTCTCCACACTCCTCACAAGTCATGTGAGAGTCGTAGATGTGCATAACTTCTTTCTTGTTTCCAGCTCAATCATCGAGCTTCTTCATGAGCAGGTCTAGCTTTGCAGACAACATGTCTACCTCCTTCAGCTGATGCATACCTCCACCTCTCTTGCGTGTCTGCGTCCTCTCTTCATTCCAGCTTTGGTTGGACGCCATCTTCTCCACAAGAGCTGTGGCTTGTGGTATTGTAAGTGATAAGAATGCTCCTCCAGCTGCAGCATCCATGGTCTCTCGGGCACTGTTGCTGAGCCCATGATAAAACGTCTGCATTAGTAGCCAACTCTCCATTCCATGATGGGGACATTCTAGGATGTAGTCTTGAAAGCGCTCCCATGCTTCTGGAACAGATTCATCATTTTGTTGCTGAAAACTTGTAATCTTCCCACGGAGAGCATTGGTCTTGCCCATGGGAAAGAACTTAGCCAGAAAGTTTGTTGAGCAGAGTGCCCACGTAGTATTCTTCTCCTTTGTAGCGTAGAACCACTGCTTCGCTCTTCCTAACAGTGAGAATGGGAAGAGGCGAAGTAGTATAGCATCTTTGGGAACTCCTGATATGGTGAATGTGTTGCAAATCTCCAGGAAGTGTTGTAAATGAGCACTAGCATCTTCGAGTGCCTTCCCACAGAACTGGTTGGATTGCACCATGTTGCTAAGTCCAGGCTTGAGCTCAAAGTTGCCATCGATCTCTGCAGCAGGTCCAGTGCGGATGTTGTCCGTAGTGGGAGCTGAGAACTCGCGGATTGATTTGTTCGCCATGGCTTCGAACTCTGAAGACAAGTTCCGGTGATCTTCTTGATTGGATAAAGCTTCTTGCTGAAGTGTTGATGATTTCTTTAGCTTGGCTCTCGTCTTCTTGAATAATGCTTCGGGATTGTCAACAAAATTTCCTGGAAGATGTCTTCTATTCATACATTCCCCTGCATAAGATGAAATAGGAAAATATTGGGGTAAAACTGTATGAGAGAATAGATAAGCTCAATCATATTAGTGATGCGAATGATAACTCAAAATCTTTTATTCCATTCCTGATTAGTAATCAACCTTCCCCGGCAACGGCGCCAAAAATGCTTGTTGGGTATTCTTAACATCATTACCAAAACTAGACTAAGTTCTCTAAATCTAGTAACGGTGCCAAAAATGCCAAACCTATCCCTCACACCACTTAAGCCAAGTTGTCATCCCCGGCATGATATAAGAGACGCGGTATTGAAATATGCCATTGCTCTTCTAAATAAATAATGAATGGGATCTGCAAGCGCACAGATTAATACCGATGCAGCATTTTAACCGGGAAGTATTCCAGGTATCGTTATTTATATTTTTACCACTGGGAAGGGATTAGCAATCATCAATAGTGATTACAGAATAGAATATGAGATTGAGCATCTATCATTGCATGTATAATTGAGAACATTATATCTAACTCATCATACAGGGATAAGTGTCACATAAAAGATATATGAAATAATAATAGTGACAAAGATAATTAATCTGATCTAGCCACATAATAAATATGATAAGCACCTCAATTAGATACTCTAGAAAGTCATTAGCATGGTATTAGAACGAACTACAAGAATATTCCCTAATTTATTCTCAACTATATAGTCTAGCATTATCATAGTTAGTGCAAGCATACTTAGCAATCATTGCGAGACAAGACTACGCCCATGCATAGTGATATTAGCAAGGAATATGAGAAACATAGCAATCACTCCCCTGTAATAATGTTGCTCTGCCAGCCCAATACACGAGAGGGGGACTATATAAGAATCAATGAAGCTGTCACTATCACGAACTACCCCACGATCTGGCATATTGGGTACAATCGCAGATAAATACGGTATAAGCACCACGCCTACACAATATCTATCATTTACCCATGGATCCGATGGATAAACGCTATACGATCCTAAGCATGTATATAGATCCAATCTAACTAAGCCAAGTACATAACTATGATAAACTAAGAACAATATAATCTTGAATATAAGCAAGTAGAGCAAAGTCATAAGCAATATATTGAAGTAGAACAAAGTCATATTCATAATATTGAAGAACAAAGATAATTAGAAAGCAATTAGAAGCACAATTAGAGAATTACCAAGAATCCTCTTGACAGATCCGGAAACCAATCGAAGATTGACTCCTTCTAGTTCTAATCCTATGTAGCTATGCTAATCTAGATATCTAATTGTTGTGGTGGCTCTAATCTTGATCAGAGGCTTCTTCTCCCTTGAAGAACAATGAATTAGGGTTGAGAGGCTCTCTCCTCCAGGGGCCAGGGGGTCTGGTTTTATAGTCCCTTCAAGTGAATATGGGCCGTTGGATCAAACCGACATAGATTGCATGGTTTAGATTCATCCTTTAGGTCGGTGGAGATCTCCCGCGAAGCAGAGTCCTGATTGGTCTCAGGGAGGGGTCGGGCGCCCAGGGCAGGAGGGCGGGCGCCCTGCCTCTGGCCCCGTTTCGCCTCCGCTTCTGTCTCGTGGCTTCTGGAGTCTTCTAGATGTAAGATAATTGCACAGCACGTTAATATCTTTACGTAATCCCGACGTGTGGGCCTTTCTTCCGTATTTCCTAATAACCCCCTGTAGAAATAGACAAACACCAAAACTCGTGGAATTCTATCAGATAAAACCCTAAGTCTAGATGTTGATTTCATTTGGATCCTTTTCTTTATTTATTTGATAATTAAATTTGATACTTAAGGACCGTCAACAATCGTTTCTACACTTGAACTCTTATAATTTGGTCGGTACTGTGACAACGTCGACGACGTTGTCGTGAAAACCTCGACCAAACCTTCAAAGCGCTAAACAAGTATAAATGGAAGCTTAACCCCAAGAAATGCATCTTTGGGGTCCCCTCCGGCATACTGCTCGGCAACATCGTTAGTCGCGATGGCATAAGCCTAAATCCCTCTAAAGTCAGGGCAATTCTCGACATGCGACCACCAAAAAATGTTAAAGACTTATAGAAACTCACAGGATGCATGGCTGCTCTTAGCCGGTTCATATCTCGACTTGGAGAGAAAGGGCTCCCCTTCTTCAAGCTGCTCAAAGCATCCAAAAAATTCGCCTAGACAGAAGAAGCCGATGCTGCATTCACGTAACTCAAGGCTTTCCTCACATCCCCCCAGTCCTTACGGCGCCTGAACCCAACGAGGTCCTACTCCTCTACATCGCGGCAACCGATCGAGTCGTCTCAACAGTGCTCGTAGTAGAACGGGAAGAACCAGGCCACGTCTACAGGGTTCAGCGACCGGTGTACTTCATAAGCGATGTCTTAAATGAATCCAGGACCAGGTATCCCCAGACATAGAAGTTGATTTACGCTATCCTAATCACTTCTAGGAAATTAAAACATTATTTCGACGGCCACCACATCATGGTATCTACAAGCTTTCCATTGGGGGACATCCTATGCAACAAGGACGCCAACAGAAGAATTATAAAATGGGCTATGGACTGTGTCCTTTCTCAATGGATTTCTAGAGTCGTACAACCGTCAAATCATAGGCTCTAGCGGATTTCATCATAGAATGGACCGACCTCAACATACCTCTAGCACTGGATATCACTGACCACTGGTAAATGTTTTTTGACGGGTCGTTAAATATCGACGACGTTGGAGTAGGATTCTTCTTCGTCTCACCCAACAAGGACAAACTCTGTTACATCCTTAGGATTCTTTTCCCTACGTCCAACAACGTGGCCGAGTATGAAGCATGCTTACAGGGCATACAGCTGGCCGTGGAGTTAGGAGTTAAGCGCCTCTACGTCCATGGCGACTCCGCACTAGTCATCAATCAGCTCAATAAGGAGCGGGACACAACTCACGAGAAAATGGATCTGTATTGCAAGGAGATTCGCAAATGGGAAGCGAATTTTTACGGAATCAAGTACATACATGTGGTCCCGGACAAGAATCAAGCAACAAATGCGCTGTCAAAGATCGGGTCATCCTGGGCTCAGATCCCGCAAAGCATTTTCGTCTAGGACATTGTCAAGCCGAGCGTCGGGAGCGACCTAGTCGAGAAGGAAAATAGCAAGGCACTATTTGTCCATAACGTCCAGAACACCCTGCCGACAACCAGCAGCGCTGATTGGCGCACGCCCTTCATTAAATACCTCACAGACGGTACCAGTCTCCAAGACAAGACAGAGAACGAACGCCTTATCCGGCGATCTAGAAATTACCTACTAGTTGATAGTCGGCTTATGTGCGAGAACGCCAATATAGAAATCTTGCTGAAATGCATCACCCAAGACGATGGCGTCAAACTCTTAGAAGACATACATGCTGGATCCTGCGGTAACCATGCGGCCTCTCGGATGCTGGTCGGAAAGGCTTTCCGAGCAGCTTTTTATTGGCCATGCGCAGTGGCCGACACCGAGATGCTGGTTCGACGTTGTGAGGGCTGCTAATTCTTCGCCAAGAGGACTCACATCCCGGCCCATGAAATGCAGACAATACCGGCATCATGGCCGTTTGCTTGCTGGGGCCTAGATATGATCAGGCCATTCAAGCCTACTCCTGGTAATTTCAAGTTTGTGTTTGTATTGGTCGACAAGTTCTCTAAGTGGATCAAGTACATGCCGTTGGTAAAAGCAACTTTAGAAAAGGCTGTAGAATTCCTCAATCAGATCATACATCGTTTCGGGGTTCCTAACAGCATAGTCACCGATTTGGGTACTCAGTTCATTGGCACTGCATTCTGGGACATCTGCCATGACAGAAGCATAGCTATAAAGTACGTGTTGGTAGCTCATCCCCGAGCCAATGGACAAGTCCAGCGAGCTAACGACATGATCATAGACGCTTTAAAAAAGAGGTTGTACAAAGAAAACGACATAGCAGTGGGAAGATGGATGAAAGAACTGCTAGCCGTGGTATGGGGCCTCCAAACACAACCTAGTCGGAACACAGGCGTATCACCTTACTTCATGATATACGGGGCTAAGGCGGAACTCCCCACCGACATAAAGTTCACATCTCCAAGAGTCGAGCGTTTTGATTTGTTTTCAACAGAAAATACCAGGGAAGTTGAAATCAATTGCACAGAGGAAAAAAGGCTGGATTCCTGCATCTGAACAGCCAAGTACCTTGAAGTCTTATGACGATAATACAATAGGAACGTCAAGGAATGCTCTTTTGTGGTCCGCAATTTGGAACCGAAGTGGAAGACAAGCCAAGAAGGGATACACAAACTATCTGAAAGAGCATCTAGGCCCCTAATGATTTCGGTGATTAATGATAATGTTGACTACTGTGACTAACGTGTGTTTTGCAGAGGCAAAGTCATTAGTGAGATCATGGTAATAGGTAATCGATGAACAGGGAGGTACATGCCTACTTAATAGTGGAAATCATTTCGGTTTTCAAAGGATGGATGGACATCATCAAGACTAGACTAGACTTTGTTTTCCTTTGACCGTACTATTAAGAGGGGCTTTGATCTAGTAGCTTGACTTAGGCAATGCTTTAGGTTTAGGGGTGGTGCACACTTGGTAAACCTAGCACTAGAAAGCTTAGAGGTAGTCCTTAGATCAAGAGGAACAAACTTCGTTTTGGAACGGTCGCGTTTCGACGAAGTTTGGGTGCCTAAGTAGGCATCGGACGCTGCACCGGACGCTTTGTGAGTGCGTCCGGTGAGGTCTTTTAGCCGTTAGAGTGCTGAGTGCCTAGGGTTAGGCACCGGACGATAGCACCGGACTCACCGGGTAACGTCTGGTCCTTAACCCAGGGAGATCCACAGAGTGACCAAGGTCACCGGACGCTAGCACCGGACTCACCAGGTAGCGTCCGGTCCTAAACTCAGGGAGGTTGTAAACTTCCTCCGAGCACCGGACGGTGGCACCGGACGCTGGGAAGTAGCGTCCGATGACCTATCATAGGCAGTACAGTTAGCCGTGGAAGTGTCACCGGACCCTCGGTGTAGAGCGTCCGGTACAACATCAACAGCGTCCGGTGACCCTATTTTCAGTGTAAAACGGTTGGCCGACCCTTGGACTTTGTGGGGGTGTATTTATACTCCTCCACCTCGTCCATAGGAGGCCTCTTGCCCATTTGATCAGTTGAGAAACACTTCGTGGAGCAAGGGAGTAACAAGAGCCTAGAGAGGATTGAGATTTGAGAGATTTCTTGTGAGAATCCTTCTCTAGTTGAATTCCAAGAGTCAAGTGTGCATCCACCACTCTCTAGTGCCTTGTTTGGGTCAAGTGAGAGTTCTTTGCTTGTTACTCTTGGTGATCGCCATCACCTAGATGGTTCGGTGGTGATTAGAGGCACGAAGACCGCCCAGAGTTCTTGTGGGTGGCTCGTGTCAATCTTGTGAGCGGTTTTTGGCGATTCACCACAAAAAAGTGTCGAAGAATCAGCCCGTAGAGAGCACTTGGTCCTTGCGCGAACCAAGGGGGAGCAAGACCCTTGCGCGGGTGCTCCAACGAGGACTAGTGGAGAGTGGCGACTCTCTGATACCTCGACAAAACATCGCCAAGCATTTTCTTCTACTACTCCTTTACTTTGTAGCATTTACTTTGTGTTTTTACATTCCTAGAATTGCCATGCTAGAATAGGATTGAAACTAGGTTGCAAAACTTTTATCCGGTAGCTCTCTAGTCACACTAGGCACAAGGGGTTGAATTGGAGCTTATAGGTTGCTTAAATTTTTGAAGAAGCCCAATTCACCCCGCCCCTCTTGGGCATCTTGATCCTTTTAATTGGTATCGGAGCCTAGTGCTCATTATTTTGGCTTCACCGCTTAGAGAAAGATGTCTAACGGGGATAGACCACCACCCATGTTCGATGGCGATGACTTCTCATATTGGAAAATACGAATGGAGTCATACCTTGAGGCATGTGACTCAAAGTGCCTAAAAGCCACGACCGAAGGGCTTACCCCTCCGGCAAAAGACGCCGTTCTTACTCCACAAGAACAAGAAAATGAAAAGTGGAATGCAAAGGCCAAAAACCACATCTTTAGAGGTCTTTGCAAAGAGGTGTTCAACCATGTTCGGAACCACAAAACCGCCCATGCTCTATGGAAGGAACTTTGTGCGCTCCATGAGGGATCAAAGAGTGAACACGAGGAACGCTATCATCTTGTGATGAACAAGCTTAATACATTTGAGATGCTTCCTAAAGAAAACGCTAATGAAATGTATTCTCGCTTGAATGTCATTGTAGAGGAGCTAAATGGACTTGGGCTCACTCAAATGAGTGCAGCGGATGTTGCAAGAAAGATACTATTGGGGAAGATCAATGCTCATGAGATGTATATGCACATGAACCCCCAAGATGGCTCCACATCGGCCAAGAAGGAAAAGAAGGACTTTGCCCTCAAAGCTTCTCATAAGGACAAAGCCAAGAAGATTGAAGTTGAGTCATCAAATTCAAGTGATGATGATGCATCCATTGCCTGCTTGGTGAGAAGAACCACCAAGATGTTGAAGAAGCTCAACAAGAATGGAGTTAACTTTGACTCCAAGAAGAAGAAGTTCTTCACAAGTAGCAATAGAAATCCCATCTCTGAGATGGATTGCTACAATCGTGGTGATCTTGGTCATCTTGCTCACCAATGTCCAAAGCCCAAGAAGGACAAGTACAAGAAGAAGAACAAGGAGCATGATGACTCAAGTGATGAAGAGAAGAATGACAAGAAGCAACACAAGAAGAAAGGTGGCAAGAAGAAGGAGTACCACAAGAAGAAAAATGGCAAGGCTTACATTGTTGGTGATTGGCTCACCGACATTGAAAGCTCAAGTGGTGACTCCTCCGGCAATGAAAGTGATGATGAGAAGGTTGCCGCCATTGCCATTGATGCTTCATCACCATCATCTTCACCACCATCTACATCCTCTACACACTTATGCCTCATGGCTAAGGGTGACCGGAAGGTACAAAGTGAGGATGAGAGTAGTGAGAGTGATAGTGTATATGAATCACCATCTTATGACGAACTTGTAAAATTGCTAAACAAATACACAAAGGTCATAAGAAAAACTAGAAGTGAAAATGAGAAACTTGAACTTGAAAATGAATCACTTCTAGCAAAGCTTAAATCTAGTGATGAGCTTAGAGACCAAAATGAGATCATGACCACTAAACTAAAGGAGCTCAAACTCTCATTAAAAGGGCTCAAAGAAAAACATGATAAACTTGAGAGTGTGCATGATGAGCTTATCACTAGACATAGAGCATTGAAGGAAGAGCTAACAAGTCTAAAAGCAAACTATGACAACCTTGACATAGCTTATGATCTTGCAATCAATGATACACATGTTGCTACTAACCATGTTGCTAAGCTTGATGTAGCCACATCTTGTGATGACTTACTTGTGGATAGCATGGCCGAGAGCTATGAGGACACTATCAAGCTCAAGGACGAAATTGTCATGATCAAGAAAGAGTTGCAAGAGCAAGCCAAGCACAATACAATTGTGATTGAGTCACTTGATCAAGACAAGAAGCTTGCATATGAGAACAAGTTACTCAAAGTAGAGAATCAATATCTCAAGCTTGGTTTGATGTATGACAAGCAAGAAGAAGATGAGTCATTCATCTTAGATGAGTTAGCAAGCAACAATGACCCAATCATCATGAAGCTAACTCAAGAGAATAGCAAGCTCAAGAAAGAGAAGGAACATCTAACCATGGGGTTTGCAAAGTTCACAAAAGGGAAGGACCTTCAAAGTGAGCTATTCATGAACACCGTCATGAAGATGGACAAGAGTGGAATTGGCTACAAAGGTCATCAAACAAAGCTCATCAAGTCACTAACCACTCATGATCAACCAAGCAAGCCAAAGCCAAAGAGATGCTTTGAGTGTGGTCAAGAAGGACACTTTACTCATGAGTGTGAGGCACCACTACCACCACCCTTGCCCAAGCATGCTAGACCATTTGCCTTCAATGCTCAGTACATTGTTAGGAAAGACAAGAGTGGCAAGGTCAAGGTTAGCTTCATGGGGCCACCCAACAAGCAAAGGCCAAAGAAGATTTGGGTGCCAAAGCAATTAGTAGAGAAGGTCAAGGGCCATAAGCAAATGTGGGTCCCCAAATATCAAGCTTGATCTCTTGTGTGTAGGTGAACTACAAGACCGGTGGATCACATTGGGTAATTGATAGTGGTTGCACTCAACATATGACCGGAGATCCCTGGATGTTCACCTCACTTGATGAAGATGTTGACAACCAAGAGAAGATCACATTTGGTGACAATTCAAAAGGCAAGGTCAAAGGTCTAGGAAAGGTTGCTATATCAAATGACAACTCCATCACTAATGTGCTCTATGTGCAATCATTAAGTTTCAACTTGCTTTCAGTTGGTCAACTTTGTGATCTTGGTTTTGAATGTTTATTCAAGAAGAAAGAAGTAATAGTGACCAAGGAGAATGACAACGAAATGGTATTCAAAGGCTACCGACACAACAACTTATATGTAGTTGATTTCTCATCCGATGAAGTTGATGTCAAGACTTGCTTATTCACCAAGACCTCACTTGGGTGGTTGTCGCATATAAGGTTAGCACATGTTGGAATGGGCACACTCAAGAAGTTGATGAAGAAATAATTGATTAGAGGCTTAAAGGATGTGACCTTTGAAAGGGACAAGCTTTGTAGTGCATGTCAAGCCGGCAAGCAAGTTGCAAACACCCATCCAACCAAGGCCTATCTCTCTACTTCAAGAGTGCTTGAGCTACTACACATGGATTTATTTGGACCAACCACATATGCTAGTCTTGGAGGCAACAAATATTGCTTGGTCATAGTTGATGACTACTCCCGGTACACTTGGACATTCTTCTTGCAAGACAAGGCCGAAGTTGCATCAATATTCAAGAAGTTTGCAAAGAATGCCCAAAATCAATTTGATGTCAAGATTAAGAAGATAAGAAGTGATAATGGCAAAGAGTTTGACAACACCAACATTGAAGAGTATTGTGATGAAGTGGGAATCAAACATGAGTTCTCCTCAACATACACACCACAACAAAATGGGGTTGTAGAAAGAAAGAACCGAACATTGATCACCTTAGCAAGAACAATGCTTGATGAGTACAACACTTCGGAGAAGATGTGGGCCGAGGCAATCAACACCGCATGCTATGCATCAAACTGGCTCTTTCCTCACAAGTTCCTAGAGAAGACACCATATGAGTTGCTCAATGGGAAGAAGCCCGATGTCTCATTCTTTAGAGTGTTTGGGTGCAATTGCTATATCTACAAGAAGCGCCAACACTTGGGAAAGTTCCAAAGAAGATGTGACATTGGCTACTTGATTGGCTATTCATCAAAGTCCAAGGCATATAGGGTCTTTAACCATGCCACAAACATGGTTGAAGAAACATTTGATGTTGAATTTGATGAAACTAATGGCTCCCAAGGAGCAAGTGATAATCTTGATGATGTAGGTGGTGAACCATTGAGGGATGCCATGAAGAACATGCCGGTGGGAGACATCAAGCCAAAAGAAGATGATGATGTGCAAATCATTGAACCACCATCCACCTCACATGTACGACAGGATGAAGACAAGGATGTGAGAGATGCCAATGAAGACACTCAAGTCACTCATGAGCAAGCGGTGGCACAAACACAAGATGTTGATGCTCCCCAAGCAACCCCTCAAGTGGCGCCAAGAAGATCATCACATCTCCTCTAAGATCACTCTCAAGATCTCATCATCGGGAGTCCATCACGTGGTGTAACTACACGCTCTAGACATGCTTTATTTATTGAACATCACGCTTTTCTATCTCTTGAAGATGAACCAAAGAATATAGAGGAAGCTCTTCGTGATGCGGATTGGATCATTGCCATGCAAGAGGAGTTGAACAACTTTTCTCGCAACCAAGTGTGGACACTTGAAGAGCGACCCAAAGATGCAAGAGTTGGAACAAAGTGGGTCTTCCGGAACAAGAAGGATGATCAAGGCAAAGTGGTGCGCAACAAGGCAAGGCTCGTGGCAAAAGGCTTTTCACAAGTGGAAGGTCTTGACTTCAGTGAAACCTTTGCACCGGTGGCAAGACTTGAAGCAATCCATATCCTACTTGCATATGCATCTAGTCATGATATCAAGTTGTTTCAAATGGATGTGAAAAGTGCTTTTTAAAATGGTTATATTAATGAGCTTTTCTATGTTGAGCAACCTCCCGGTTTTGAAGACCCTAGGTACCCCAAGCATGTCTACCGGTTGTCCAAGGCTCTCTATGGTCTCAAGCAAGCTCCTAGAGCTTTGTATGAGAGGCTTAGGGACTTCCTCATTGAGAAGGGCTTCAAGATTGGGAAAGTTGACACAACACTCTTCACCAAGAAAATGAATGGAGAAATCTTCATTTGCCAAGTCTATGTTGATGATATTATTTTTGGCTCCACTAATGAAGATTTTTGCAAGGAATTTGGTGATTTGATGTCCAAGGAGTTTGAGATGTCCATGATTGGCGAGCTATCCTTCTTCTTAGGATTTCAAGTCAAGCAAATGAAAGAAGGTGTCTTCATCTCTCAAGAGAAGTACACACAAGATCTTCTCGAGAGGTTCAAGATGATGGATTGCAAGCCAATCAAGACTCCCATGGCATCAAATGGGCATCTCGACTTGGAAGAGGGAGGTAACCCAATTGACAAGACTCTCTATCGTTCTATGATAGGAAGTCTACTCTACCTCACCGCATCTAGGCCCGATATCATGTTTAGTTTGTGTATGTGTGCTAGATATCAAGCTATGCCTATGGAATCTCACTTGATTGCCGTCAAGAGAATTCTTAGGTATCTAAAATACACACCTTGCCTAGGCTTGTGGTATCCCAAAGGTGCAAGATTCCAACTTGTAGGCTATTCCGATTCGGATTATGCCGGGTGCCGTATAGATAGAAAAAGCACATCCGGAGGGTGCCACTTCCTAGGTAGATCACTTGTCTCTTGGATGTCAAAGAAACAAAATAGTGTTGCTTTGTCAACGGCCGAGGTGGAATACATTGCCGCCGGTGCTTGTTGTGCACAAATACTTTACATGAAACAAACTTTGTTAGAATATGAAGTAGTACTAGACAAAGTACCTTTGTTGTGTGACAATGAAAGTGTCGTAAAACTTGCAAACAACCCGCTTCAATACACCCGCACAAAACACATTGACATCTGTCACCACTTCCTTAGGGATCATGTTGCTAAAGGTGATATATCTCTAGAGAATGTGGGAACGGAAAATCAGTTGGCGGATATCTTCACAAAACCCCTAGATGAAGCTAGGTTTTGTATGTTGAGAAATGAACTTAATGTTCTTGATCTCTCTAACTTCACTAAAAAATGAAGTTGTGTGTTGACCTTGTAAATAGCTTTTGTTTTGCATACCATGCATACCCAAACTAAAAATACAAAAAAAATTGTGTGTAGGGCTTGTCTAACATGGTTAAGATAACCCCCATGTGTGTGTGAAGAAGCTTAACCTTGGATCAAACTTGACAAGCATTAGTTTACTTTCAAATATTGCATTGCACTTCATTTCATATGCATGCTTGTTGGTTCACCGTTTCCTTTTAGTTATGTTTTGAGCATCCGTTCTGTTCGTCCATAGATAGGGGGAGCATTCAAAGCTCATTATAATTTAAACCCCTAGCTTTATGGCCACACGATGCTCCTTGGGGCTTTCACTTGACTATTTTCATAAAAACTACTATGCCTAAGGCTAAATATTTGTGAAAATTTGAGGGTTTGAGAGAGGTCACTCATACTAGTTCCAATTTGTGTTTATTTAAGTCTTCCTGAAGTTGGAACTTGGGTAAAAGTCGGGCGAAGTTTCTAAGTTGAAAAAGAGGCCAGAGGAGCACCGGACGATGCACCGGACGCTCCTGCAGTGCGTCCGGTGTGGTGAGTCTGCTAGACAGCACTCACCGGACGCTAGAACAGTGTCCCTGTGGCGTCCGGTGAGGTGCGTCCGATGTTCACCCAGGCGTGCCCTAGGGCACCGGACGCTAAGGCCATCGTACGGTGGCCATCGTCAGGTGGTCGGGTCATCTGTGGAGCTCTCTGTGTTTTAGTCCAGTGCCACATTAAGAGCGTCCGGTGACCCCGAGACAGGCACATATAACCCACGCCTAGAGACCTTTCACGGGTGGTTTTCTCTTTTCCCCCAAACTCGCGTGAGCCCAGAACCGCCGAAGCCAAACCCTAGTCACCGAATTTCGCCGCCGCGTCAATTTCCTCCAGCGATTCTTCTTCCTCCGTGCAAGATCTGCTCCAAGGACCTCCTCCCTCCCTTCTCCTCGCTCAGGGAATCTTCTCTCGCGTGGATTTGATGTTTGGGGTGAGTTCATGGACCCCTGCCCTCAAGGTGTTCGATTTAATGCCTAAACGAAGTTAGATGTTGTTTTTGACAATGTTCATGTAACAGAACCGCTCAAATTATAAGAGATTAAGCCTGATAGCGACCATTCACATAGTCTAACCACCAAGCTTAAGCCCATAAAATCCCGGTAGTCCGTGAAATCTCAAAGGATTTCAAACCACAACTCATACATACAGCCAAGATCATAATAAGTTTAGCGGTCAGCATTCACAATTACATCTAGTTTGCAACATTCATCACATACATCGGAGTTCACTTAAGTAGCGGAAGCTTCTTAGTTTGAACATATCACACACACTTAGTCTGTTACAGTGCCATAGTTTGGTCATTCCCACAAAAGCAAAAGAGGCGGTAGAGTGACCATCGCCCTTGGTCTAGTCATTAGCCATTGCTGGGTACAAGCAGTGAATGCAATAGCCATAATACATCTGCCCATCTGCAAAACAACATGGGAATAGAACCCTAAGTACGAGAATGTACTCAGCTAGACTTACCCGTCATAAACCAAAAATAAAAGACTCCTCAAGGATCATGGAGACTGTTTAGTGGGGTAGCTGAGACCTTTTGCATAAAAGCGTTACCCAACTAGAAGTATATCCTAACAAAACCCCCTTTTTTTTCTTTAATTAGCTCAGGTTAGGTATTATTACCTATCATCTAGGTTTACACATGTACTATTGCAAACAAGTGTCGTGATATGATATTACCTTATCATAGCATTCACCAAACATTACTTATCATAACCCAAGTGTTTCATAGTCCTTACTACGAGGACAGGGCTCATGTCAAGTGCTCACTATCCAAGAGCGATGGCGATTCGAATCGATTTCTGACCAGCTGGCGAGTTTATTCCCCACACAAACCGCACTCACTCATCAAGTGAGCTACACATCACCGTATTGCACTATCCAGGACCAATTCGCGGGTTCGACAGGCACCGCCTATACCCGAGGACCGTTCCAGCGACTGAGGTATCCAAGGTATACCAAGGTTGCGCGCCGCGCCCTCGTCGTTGTCCTCAACCTTCACCAATACAGCGCGTACATCGGGCCGATTCCCAGCCCAGATAGTGCTCAGGCTTCACGGTCGGAACGACTTATCCTTCCAGCTAAGTGTGGGGCATGCGTTCAACATGACAGGAGGGCCGTCAACGATCGGTCCTTAATCGACACAGGCAGGGGCACTACGGTCAATACCACCATAAGACCCTGCCCGGTCTCAAGTTCATTCCCTGAAAGGTCCTTGTTTGGTTTTGGTAATTAAGTGACAACTTAGATGGACTAATAGTGTTTATGTGAGATACACAGGAGATTAGTCCACAGGTGATGATGTGATGATGGAGGAGCTCATTGCATATGAGACATGACATGGAGTCATGTGACCAAGGTGGAGAAGATCAAGATGAGGCTTGGCTCGATGGATCGGTTGCAAGAGTGAAGGGCAAGTTGGAGGCTTTGAAGCGAGGGACCGCGTGTGACGGTGAAGCTTGAGCAAGACTTGACACCGATGGACCGAGGCAACGGTGAAGAGCAAGTGAGGTCAAGATCGATAAACCAATATGGTCACATGATGACATGAAGTGGATCATATCATTTGGTGATTGGTTGGTGCATGTGTTGCATCAACATTGGAGGAGATGGAATGGAAAGCGCAAGGCAAAGGTATAACCTAGGGCATTTCCATTTCACCGGTCATAGGTGTGTAGAGAAGTTTATGACCGGATTTAGGATAGATGGCCGTACTATCAAGAGGGGCAAACTTGTTTGCATATCGGTCATCTAGTGCCACTTGAGCGATCTAACTTTGCATACGTGTTAGGATCAAGTGGCGTGACAAGTTTGAGAGGCTAACTCCTTTGGGAAAAATGTTTGTGAAAATGCTAACACACTTGCACATGGTGGCGTACACTTGTTGGTGTTGGCACACTTTACAAAGGAGGTGGTGTTCCTAGGGTTGAGAGAGGTGTGGGTTTCTCTCTCCCTTTTGAGAAAATTAAGCGTATATTTTCTATTGCGCCGGTGGGAAATTTGGAGAAGTCGTGGGAGTGTTTCTCAGTAGGAAACACTCACCGGACGCTCTGCGCGGAGGCACCGGACGCTGGCCTTTAGCGTCTGGTGTGCTGTCGGGTGCAGCAAGTGCACCGAACGCACTGGAGAGAGTCCGGTGCTCAGCGTCCGGTGTGCGGGCGGTTTGGCGACCCTCTCTGCGCATGAGTCCGGTGAGCACCGGACGCTCAGGGTGCGTCCGGTGGCTTGCGTCCGGTGACCGTGCGAGTTTGCGGAGCTCTATGCGCACGAGTCCGGTGTGCACCGGACGCGTCCGGTGTGGACTAGTTGAGCGTCCGGTGGTGCTGTGTCAGGCGCGAGTGCGTGGTTGCCGTTGGCGGCAACGGTCGTTTTCAAACGGCTAGTGACACGTGGCCGACGCCTGAGCACCGGACGCTGGGAGCTGAGCGTCCGGTGGCTCCCTGTGAGCGTCCGGTGCCCACGTGTTTTGCCCAGTGAAGGGGCAACGGCTAGTTTAGCCCTTGGGGCTATAAATAGAAGTGGTGGCCGGCCTTGGCTGGTGCTGAGCACCCTTGGGACTTAGTGTCCATGCTTCGGGAGTGCTAGGAAAGCCTCTAACTCACTTGTGCTTGCAAGAGTGTGAATCAATAGCGAGTGAGCGATTCTAGTACGTTGCATTGAGAGATTGCATCGAGTGGCACTAGGTGTTCGTGTTGCAAGCCGGTGGTGCTTGTTACTCTTGGAGGTTGCCACCTCCTAGACGGCTTGGTGGCTTGTGACTCCGTCGAAGCACGCAAGGAGAATTGTGCGGTGCTCCGGAGAAGAGATTGTGAGGGGTACGGTGCTCACCCCGCGGGGATCGCGAAGAGCAACTCCAGTTGAGCGAGACGTGAAGAGCGACAAGTGGTCAGGCCGGGTCAAGTGCTAGAGCTTGTGGTAAGCACTCCACGTGGGAGAGTGTGACTTGCGGGTCACCACTAGCAAGAGGACCGGGGACGTAGCTTGGTGGCAACCAAGTGAACCTCGGGAGAAAATCATCGTGTCAACATTGTTCTTCCCGTTGGTTTGTAAGTCCCTAACACAAGCTTGTTCTTACATTCATATACTTGTGCTTGTGTAGTTGCTCTTGTAATTAGTTAGCTTGTGTAGCTTGCTAGTTACCTTCTTGCTTGTGTAGCTAGAAGTAGTTCCCTTGCGTGACTAATTCGGTTTGTGTAACCTTGTTAGTCACATTGCTTAGTTTGTGTAGCTAAGTAAGTTGCGCTCTCTAATTTGGCATTAGTTGCCTTGTTATTGAGCTTGCTAGTGAGCTTCGGCTTTGTGCGCTTTGCCTCACTAGTTTGTGTAGGAGCTCCCCCGGTTTGCAAAATACTAGTTGCATAGGTTTGTGTGACCTTGCTTCTAGATTTGGTTAGGTGAGCTCTTGCTAAGGTAGCACCTTGCTTGCTTGTTTAGGATCTTTTCAAGGTGCTAGAGAACTTAGATAGAGGGGTGTAGTCTTGGCTAGACCGATAGTTTTAATTCCGCATTTATTTTCGGTTAGCCGGCGTAATAACTTTTAGAAAGGACTATTCACCCCCCCTCTAGTCCGCCATCTCGACCCTTCATTCCCACACTTAGTTACTTTTCCTCATATCATTGACAGCTAATCAAACAGGTGTCCACCTATATCTCGTAGGTGACAGGAAATCACCCGACTTCTACCGTACTAAGCAAGCTAAGCATAGACTCCGAGCCTATCTACATAGGACAAGGTAGATAAATAGGTGGTGATATCAAGGAGTAAGTATGCATCAATGGTATCAAGCAACTCCTATCACTTAAATGCAGCATAATAGAACAATCATAATATATTAATTAAGTTAGCGAGAATAGCGAGACTTAGAATGCTCCGAGGCTTGCCTTTCTCGAACGTGCTAGGCCTGTGGTCCGGACACTCTTGCAGCTCTCCTTCCGGCTCTGGTGCTCCCGGAAGTTTCTCGTCCTGGATCTCCTCCTACTCCTCGGGTCCCACCTCGTTCTCCTACGAGCCTGTATGATGCATGTGTGCTCATGAGTGGAGTGCGAGATGCCCGGGGTGCAATGCTTTTGCAATGATTATGACATGGTGCATAAACGACATAGGAAAATATTGCTACAAGGTAGTCAACATCGTCCAAGGACTTGCAAACAAAATAAGTATCTATTGCATTCTCTAATACAAGTTGTTATCATTATTAACCAGCAAGCTGACATGATGCTTCAAAGATACACCAAACACCATTTGAGTTATTCATCACATGCATAACAAGGTTTAATTTATTTAACCTTTTTTAGGCTTACATCAGTAGCATGTACTTCTAGTTATCAATAAATTCCACAAAAATTACAGTAGGTCACTGATCAATCATGAAGTCCACCACAAATTTTTCATAATATTTGGACACTTAGTTTGGCCTACAAAAATTACAAGATTACTCAATATAATTAAGTATAAATATCCTACTATTGACCAAGTGTCAAACAACAGATTTCATATTTTTATAAACTACTTACTATCATAAGAAACACCCACAAAAATTTCCAGATTAATTGCATGATCCAATTATTTATTAAAAATCATAAACCACTGCTATGCAAGCAATTAAATCATCACAAATTAATTTATACAGCAAATATTGTGTGACATATTTTTCCTAGAAACTAAACATCCATTCACAGCTAACAAAACAAATTTCATATTTTTCTGAGTCATATTCTAATTACTATGCATTTTCTAAATATCAGTAAAAACATGGATTAAATATATTTGTACAGAAAAGTTGTTCAAACCTGACACACAATTACATCAAACTGTAGATCTAGATTTATGGAACACACCAAAATTTGTTTCATCATTTTTGGAGCCATAAATCTCAAGATACAAATTTTACATGGTTTAAAATATTTCTGAGAAATCATTTTCTGAATTTCTTTTCAAATCCAACCCGGAACCCAGCTAGGTGCACCCGGTGCAGTACAACCGCGGTCGCTGACGAGCGGGACCCGCCTGCCAGCCGGGCCTGTTGGCCAGAGCGCCGAGAGGGGGAAGGTCCCCGTCGACGGCTTGCCGCCGGTGAGGCCTCCCGGCCGAAACCAAGGGTACCAACGCGTTCGTCTCCCCCTTTTGACTCGATTTCACCCCACCACTCGCCCTAAGACCAAGCACAACGAGCTGGCCACCGGCAATGGCGGACCGGCGGCGCTACCGCGGCGGTGCCGGCCACCACACGCCGGTAGAGCGTGCTAGAGCGACCTCTCGCGACTCAGGGAGTCACGGCGACCATGGTGCGCGCGTTAGCGAAGCAAGGGAAGGCCGAGAAAGGGAGAGCCAGGGACACCGACGCCGCGGAGAGCTCCGGCGAGGCCGCGCACTCTCCGACGAGCGATTCGGCCCCCTGGGAAGGCTCACCTGCGCGAAGAAAGCACGTCCGAGCACGCAGAAGCCAATGCGGAGCTCGGAGAGGTGGAAGGAGACGCTGGGAGGCGGTGAGGCGTACACTACAAGAAACTGGTTAATCTGTGACGGATTCTCGATGACGGATTTACAAATCGTCACTGACAGACCTAATCCCGTGACGATAATTTATTTTTCGTCATGGTTGTGCACCAGTGGATATTTTCGTCCCGCTGACTCGTGACGATTTTATCTGGATCGTCATAGTGTATGATTTTAATTTCGTCATAGTCTACTTAGCCCAAAACAATAGGCCCTTACCAATATATAGTGCAAAGAAAACTAAAAAATATGAATGCAAGAGAATGAAATCCAAAAGATGATTTGTTAAACTATTTAAACAAATTAATTTTGTTAGTTTGTTACATGTATGTGATGCATATGGTAAACTAAAAATATTGTATATATAATGGCTGAGAATAAAAAATCTACGACATGTGGGATTTGAATCCAGCACCTATAGAAAAGTAGCAACATGTATCTAAATTCTAAATGTAAACTTAAGTGTTTTTATTTATTTATTTACTAGTCCAGCATCCAGTCTGCGTCGCCCATTCAGTACTCCAGTTGGATCGATGATGAGGTAGCCCAAAACCAGGCGTAGCAAGGCCCGCGAGGCGGCCCAAAGCAAGCGCACGCAGCCAGAAATTAACAAAAAATGAAATTCCTCGCCTGGGATTCGAACCAGGAACACCTGGTAGCACCTATAGAAAAGTAGCAACATGTATCTAAATTCTAAATGTAAACTTAAGTGTTTTTATTTATTTATTTACTAGTCCAGCATCCAGTCTGCGTCGCCCATTCAGTACTCCAGTTGGATCGATGATGAGGTAGCCCAAAACCAGGCGTAGCAAGGCCCGCGAGGCGGCCCAAAGCAAGCGCACGCAGCCAGAAATTAACAAAAAATGAAATTCCTCGCCTGGGATTCGAACCAGGAACACCTGGTCTAGATGCACAAGTTCTACCACTGACCTATGCAGGAAGTTGTGCCCAATGTGCTGGTTAGAGATATATATATTATGAAAACTATTGGTAAATCAATGTGGTCATTAAGCTATGCAAAAAAAACATTTTATATAACTAAGTGGATTTTATTTATTAAACCCTATATCCAAAACAGAAGAGCACGTGAAGATTATTGTTAAGCTATGGCATTAATGTATAATTACACTCAGCACTTTGAGAATTCCCAAGCCAAAAGCGCTTCTAAGTTCTAATAATCTTCTTAATGTATGCCATCTTATATATACAATTTTGTACCCGTCCTGGCTTTGTGTTGCTAAAGCAACCTTGATGACAAAGTAATAATAGTAACAATTTTTCAAAGCTACCACAGTACAATGCTATAGAGTGCATTGCCTAGTATTTTGCAATCTTTATACTAGGGAAATGGAGTTGAGTTATGACTTGAAAATAATATATTTTTCCATCCACCTCTAACAAAAGTGGTTCCCTAAGACATATGAGACTCAGTACAAAAATCTTCTACTGTTTTAGATCATTTTTGGGAAGCCTTAGTTCATAATCCCATTACGACGTTCCATCGTGTAGAAATTCATTAAATTTTATAAAATAACAAAACACCTTAGAAAAATTTTAAACTTAGCACTTCCTCGTCTGGTGGCATGCACAAGTCTGAGAAAAAGTTTTAGGTGCATATGACATCGAAATACAGGAGTAATGTGGAGATCCCGAACTTATAGTCACGTAAAATGGCTGAAATTGGGCTAAAAATTGGCTCATTTTTTATTTTGGTACGATAATAAATGGGTTGAGTTAGTGTCCACGTCATCATCCACATAAGCAACTATATGAGCATTCATGATGATTTGGCAATCAATTCGTGACGGTTATTTTTCGTCATAGGAAATGGACTTGGGCTGGGCTAAGTAGGCTTTGGGTTCTATTGTGACAGTTTAAAACCGTCACCGATTTCATTAGTTCGTGACGGTTTTTGGTGCTGTGACGCTCAATCCATGACGTTATCTGAAACCATGATAGATGCTGTATATTGAAAGTTTTTTTGTGATCTGTGACAGAAATTTTTCATCATAGATTAACAAGTTCTTTGTAGTGGTAGGGAACAAGGCGGAGGGAGCTCGGGGAGCTCCGATGCCGGGTGGCGGTGTGGTGCTCGCGGAGCGGTGGCGAGAGAGCGAGAAAGAGAGCGGGAGGGCGCGCACGGGGTGGAGGCGAGAATGGCGAGCGCGCTGGTGCTGTCCACAGGCGGAGGGGGAGGTCGTGGCGTCGGCGAGCGCGCATGCCGGCCACGCGGCGTCGCTGGCCTGACACGGTCGGGCGCGCGAGGTGCGGCCGTGTCCGAGCGAGGGGAGGGAGGTGGACGCGGGCGCGGGGAGGCCGGGCCGGCTTCGCTGGCTGGGCCGGTTGGTTGGCGTCGGCCCGCCAGTGAACAGCCCCCCTCTCCCATATTTTTTAATTATTTTTTCCAAAGAGCTTAAATGAGATTTTTGTAGCTTTTGCAAACTTTTTCAGGGGTTGAAGTAAAAAGAAGAAATGTTCCCTACAAAATCCTCTACAACTTTTCCTTAAGATGGAAATTCAAATTCCAAATAGAATTTGAATCACAAATCAAAACTATTTCTAGGTTTTTAAATAAATTCATTTTAGGGATTTTTGTATAAAATCCATTTCTCAATTTCTATAGCTCCAAAAATTTCACAAAATTACTCTTAATTCTCCTAAAACATATTTCAACCTATTTTGGTCATCACATGAATTTTGGAAGCAAGCATACTATTTTATCATATTTAACTCACATGAATTAAGCACATAAAATCACACTTGAAATACTACTATGCTCATGTGATGATATGCTTATGCTATGCTTGATGAGAATGCTTATGAGAGGGTTTATGAGACTAAGTGCATGCTTAACACGTAGGGTGTTACAGTTCACCTTCGTTTACCCTTCATAGCACCTTGAGGAGTCGATTCGTGTTCTCCGGTGGATTGCGATCGAGATCTTTCGTCCGGAACGCGTCTCGTCTTTGGATTGTAAGCTGTTCGCGCCCGTTCCTTATCTATTCTTGCGTTCCATAGGGTTTTCTCATCTCTAGTAATTATGTTTGCTTATGTATACCCTATCTATTCTATCTCTTCCAGCGCGTTGGCTCTTTTGACAGTTTGGCAGTGTTAGTTGAACTCGGGGCCAAGCCCGCGAGTACGAATTGAAGCCAAGCCTCTCGAGTGTCAGATTGTTGGTTGTCAGCAGTTTCTTAGGCTCAATTTCTTGCAATGGCATGTTGCAAGAATGTCAGTGGTCTGGCAGCTAGCACTGGTGGCTCTCCAGGAGGTGATGGTGGAGGTGATCCTCCACGTCGCCTGTCCGTGGTAGAGAAGGGCAAGGGCAAGAAGCTGGCCACCATGAAGAGGAAGGCCAGTGACAGAGATGCCGAGGTGGCAGAGGCAGTTGCAGCAGCAGCTGAGGCAGTAGAGAGGGGTGGACGCTCAGGTGCCCTGAGGATTGGGGCCAATCTCACGCCACAACAGAGGCGTGCAGTTCTTCAAGTTGAGGAGCGACATGGGACTCCACCTAGCACCATCATGCTAGGAGGTCAGCGTGTCTGGATTGACGTGACTGAGTCTGCACAGGAGGAGACAGAGACAGAGGCTCAGGCAGAGGGCCCGACAGAGGCACAGCAGTTGGAGCAGCCCCTCAGGAGGTCGACTCACACTCGTACACAGGTCGTCCCTAGGACTGGTACGCAGGGTTACTCCACCTCCTCTGCTCGCTCCACTCCAGCACGTGGTACTCCAGCTCCACGTCCAGCTCCAATCAGGATTCATAAGGACTATACCCAGGCCTTCGCTCGAGAGATCCAGTAGCTGAGATTTGCTCCTTTCCCTACTTGGTTTCCCACTACCAGGGATCATAGGGCCAGTGCCAGATTCTACATTGTGATTCAGGAGGATATGTATGAGGCATTTGTTCGCTCAGAGACTCAGTTCAGGGAGCATAGGGTGCTAGACCTTGAGGTGTTAGGGAACGTGGTAGGTGCTGGCATCCGACAGTACTTCACCTATTTGACAGGACTCCGAGACTTGCTCGCTCTGCCAGGTACCTACAGTGAGGTGTGGGTACGTGAGTTCTACGCCTCAATGTGGGTTGCTCCAGATCATAGCTACATCCACTACGCCCTGGCAGGTATAGACTACAGGGTGACAGCTCAGAGGGCTAGAGAGGTTCTTGGATTGACAGCTTCTGCTACTAGGATCCATCAGCTGTGCTATGGGAACTTTGAGCCCCCTCGACGACCTCACGATGGTGCTCTACCACTGGTTGACTTCATGCCTCCTTGTTTCCGTCAGCCTTTTGGTGAGGGCTCCAGCAGGACAGTGGGCGATCTGACATGCCCAGCGGGGATCCTTGACTTCGTGTTGAGGAAGACTCTCTTTCCTAGGATAGGCTACAGAGATGGCTTCACCAGGATCCAACAGTGGTTGGTAGCTCATCTGATTGCTCAGCGGCCATTTGACTTGTGGGACTTGATAGTGTCAGAGATTGAGGACACAATAGCAGAGAGCTTTAGGGGTCGTCGTCAGTTGTCGTACGCACATTGGATCACACTTCTTATTCTTCGTGCTAGGCCTGTGCCTCTGCTAGCTCACCTTCAGAGAGAGCTGAGAGACTCCGACACAGTGTTCCCCCACTACGACCCCCGACAGATGCTGAGAGCACATTATGACCTTAGAGCTCCACCACCTCCTCCAGCACCACATGGCCAGGTGCCACCACCTTCACCGAGGGCTACTCACAGTTCAGGGGCAGTCCCAGAGACAGAGGAGGAGCAGGACATCGCTATTGGGGCAGTTGTAGACGCTGAGGCCGAGGAGGAGTTTGACTTTGCTTCCGACAGCTCAGACGATGATTAACGTCTCCCAGTGCCATATCTTCCTCCGAGGCAGCATGACCATGAGGCAGGTGGATCTTCCAGTGCCACAAACCCAGCTCTGTTAGCTATTCTTGAGGGGATGAGAGCCGCTCAGCAGAGGGCAGCTGAGGAGCCGGCTAGGAGGGACAGGGACCAGGCTGCTATTAATGCAGCCATGCAGGCCAGGTAGGATGAGCTCCAGAGACAGCTTCTGACCTTCCAGGAGCAGCAGCTAGCGTTCCAGGCACAGTAGACTGCGATGATGGCCGCTCTTATGGCCGCTTCAGGGATTTAGTTGCCATAGATTTAGCTTCTAGGCACCTCATCAGTCAGGCCTCCTACTTCGGCACCCTAGCCCACTGGCTTTCAGAGTCAGTTCCAGCCACCGCTTCAGCTCCCTGCTTAGAGTCCGCCGTTCTCGACTCCTCAGCACCAGGTTTCTCAGGGTGCTATTTCTTCTGGCTTTGAGCAGGTACCCCAGTTTAATCCAATGCGATCAGGATTCACTCCCTAGTCAGCTTTAGCTTCACAGCTTGTGTTGTACTCATCGACAGGGCAGCACGTCAGCTTTTCCTACAGTGCTCTGACTGGTGACCCTACGCCTTCACCTCTGTAGGCTCCTGCAGCGTTTACGCTCCCAGTCACCACTACTGAGCGCCTGTCGTCGTTCGTGGCTTCATCTGAGCAGCTTGCACCTTCGTCAACCGTGCCAGAGACGTCAGCCACAGCTACAGAGTCTGTGCCAGCTTCTTCAGTAGGACTTGAGGAGCCAACGCAGCTAGTGACAGCTTTAGAGCCCGCCGAGCAGACCCGGACAACTTCTCCAGTTCGTGTAGCTTCAGAGGGTCACTCTACCTCCTCCAAGTCGACGGCCGATGGATCAGACGATGCAGCTCAGTTTCAGGCTGTGCCGAGGGACTCCACTGCTCCGCCTCCACGTCCTTCGTCGTAGGTTTTTGGCGCTTGATGCCAAAGGGGGAGAGAGAGTTGAGAGTATGATAGTTAGGGGGAGCTAGAGCTAGAGAGGGTTTTTGATATTTTGTGTGATACTTCATGCATCATGTTTACATTTATGCATTTGTGTGAGATACTCTTGTGCCTGTGAGATACACTTATGGGTGTGAGACATGACATTATGCTTCGTTGTGATATCTTTATGTCATGTGTTTGGCTCATATTACTTTGCTTCCACGTTTTTACTCCGATGTACTATGAGCCATATGTGTTTCTATCCTGTTGTATACATCTCACATATTTGAATGCAGGATGATAGACTTGGTTGATATAAGCATGCCTAATCCATTTGTGTTCTTATTGTCTCATGCTTATAGAAACCAAGTCATTTGAAAACCTCATTTACTTTCATACTCGAGGTCATTGTCATCAATCACCAAAAAGGGGGAGATTGAAAGAGCATCTAGACCCCTAATGATTTCAGTGATTAATGACAATGCTGATTACTATGACTAATATGTGTTTTGCAGAGGCAAAGTCATTAGTGAGGTCATGGTAATAGGTACTCGATGAACAGGGACGTACATGCCTACTTAATAGTGGAAATCGTTTCAGTTTTCAAACGATGGATGGACATCGTCAAGACTAGACTAGGTCTAAGTGCCATATGGTGAAGAAGGGCACTTAGAGTAGTTTAGGACTTTATTTTCCTTTGACCGTACTATTAAGAGGGGCTTTTGAAAGGATCAAGATGCCCAAGAGGGGGTGTGAATTGGGCTTCTCTAAAAATTTAAGCAACCTATAAGCTCCAATTCAACCCCTTGTGCCTAGTGTGACTTAGAGAGCTACCGGATAAAAAGTTTTGCAACCTAGTTCCAATCCTATTCTAGCATGGCAATTCTAAGAATGTAAAAACACAAAGTAAATGCTAGAAAGTAAAGGAGTAGTGGAAGAAAGTGCTCAGCGATGTTTTGCCGAGGTATCGGAGAGTCGCCACTCTCCACTAGTCCTCGTTGGAGCACCCGCGCAAGGGTCTTGCTCCCCCTTGGTCCGCGCAAGGACCAAGTGCTCTCTACGGGCTGATACTTCGACACTCCGTCGCGGTGAATCCCCCAAGACCGCTCACAAGCTTGACACGAGCCACCCACAAGAACTCTGGGTGATCTTCGTGCCTCCAATCACCACCGAACCGTCTAGGTGATGGCGATCACCAAGAGTAACAAGCAAAGAACTCTCACTTGACCCAAACAAGGCACTAGAGAGTGGTGGATGCACACTTGACTCTTGGAACTCACTAGAGGAGGATTCTCTCAAGAAATCACTCAAAACTCAATCCTCTCTAGGCTCTTTGCAACTCTCTTGCTCCACAACAAGTTTATCTGATGTTCAAATGGGCAAGAGAGAGTCTCATGGACGAGGTGGAGAAGTATAAATACTATCCACGAAGTCCAAAGGTCGACCAACCGTTTTCCACTGAAAACGGGGTCACCGGACGCACATTATGTTGCACCGGACGCACTGCACCGAGCGTCCGGTGCTTCATAATGGCTACCTGCTCTTTTCTCTGACAGGTCACCGGACGCTAACTCTCAGCGTCCGATGCACCATCCGATGCTCGGGGAAACTTTACATGCTCCCTGCGCATGGGACCGGACGCTACCCGGCGCGTCCGGTGCTAGCGTCCGGTGCTCAGGGGAACTTTGCAAGCTCCCTGGGTAAGGGACCGGACGCTGCCCGGTGCGTCCGGTGCCAGCGTCCGGTGCCTAACCCTAAGCACCAAACTGCTCCAACGGCTAAGGACCTCACCGGACGCACTCACAGAGCGTTCGGTGCAGCGTCCGGTGCCCCTTTGGGCAACCAAACTTCGTCGAAACGCGATCGCTCCAACACGAAGTTTGTTCCTCTCGATCTAAGGACTATCTCTGAGCTGCCTAGTGCTATGTTTACCAAGTGTGCACCACACCTAAACCTAAAGCCTTGCCTAAGTCAAGCTACTATATCAAAGCCCCTCTTAATAGTACGGTCAAAGGAAAACAAGGTCCTAAACTACTCTAAGTGCCCTTCTTCACCATATGGCACTTAGACCTAGTCTAGTCTTGACGATGTCCATCCATCCTTTGAAAATCGAAACGATTTCCACTATTAAGTAGGCATGTACGTCCCTGTCCATCGAGTACCTATATACCATGACCTTACCTATGACTTTGCTTCTGCAAAACACACGTTAGTCATAGTAATCAATAATGTCATTAATCACCGAAATCACTAGGGGCCTAGATGCACTTTCAATCTCCCCCTTTTTGGTGATTGATGACAACTTCGAGTATGAAAAGAGTTGAGGTTTTCAAAGTGACTTGGTTTCAATAAGCATATTACAATAAGAATAAAAAGGATTAGTAATGCTTATATCAACCAAGTCCAATACCCTGCATCCAAAAATGTGAGTGGTATACGACAGGATATAAACACTAGGCTCATAAGTACATCGGAGTAGAAACGCGGAAGCAAAAGGTAATATGAGCCAAAACACATGACATTAAGATATCCCATAAAGCACAAATCATGTCTCACAACCATAGTATCTCACACAAGTGCAATGCATTAAAGTAAACATGATGCATGATGGAGTAGCAGTAGCACACATAGCACAAGTATCTCAAAAGAATGAACTCCCTCTCTAGCTCCCGCTAACTCCTAACTCTCCTAAACAACTTTCTCTCCCCCTTTGGCATCAAGCGCCAAAAACCTAAGAAGACGGCGGAGGAGGCGGAGCTGTAGAGTCCCTCGGCGCGGCCACGAAACGAGCTGCATCATCTGAAGTGTCGGCCGTCGAGGCGGAGGAGGTGGAATGACCCTCTGAAGCTGCAGGTGCTGGAGAAGCGGTCTGGGTCTGCTCTGGCGCTGTCACAGGCTGTGCTGGCTTCTCAAGTCCGGCGGACGAAGCTGGCACGGACTCGGTCGCTGTAGCTGTCGTCTCTGGAACGGTAGTAGACGGTGCAAGCTGCTCGGACGACGCTACTGACGATGACAGAAGCTCTGTAGTGGTAACTGGCGCCGTAAAGACTGCAGGAGCCTGCAGAGGAGGAGGCGTAGGATCACCAGTCAGAGCACTGTAGGTGAAGCTGAGGTGCGGATCTGTCTGCGAGTCCCACACAAGCTGTGACGCTGAAGCTGACTGAGGGGTGAAGCCTGAGCGGAGAGGGGTAAACTGCGGTACCTGCTCAAAGCCTGAAGAGATAGCACCCTGAGAGACCTGGTGCTGTGGCGTCGAAAACGGCTGACTCTGAGCTGGTAGCTGGAGCGGCTGCTGTGACGGGCTCTGAGTCTGGGGTGCAGGAGTAGGAGGCCTGACGGACGACGTGCCTGGGAGCTGAATCTGCGGTAGCTGAATCCCTGAGGCGGCCATGAGAGCGGCCATCATCGCTGTCTGCTGGGCCTGGAAAGCAAGCTGCTGCTCCTGAAAGGTGAGAAGCTGACGCTGGAGCTCATCCTGCCTGGCCTGCATGGCTGCATTGATGGCAGCCTGATCCCTGTCGCGCCTCGCCTGCTCCTCAGCTGCACGGCGCTGATCTGCCCTCATCCCCTCCAGTATAGCAAGCAGAGCGGGGTCCGAAGCACTCGAAGAACTGCCTGCCTCGTGGTCGTGAGCTCTAGGAGGAAGATCAGTCACTGGCGGCTGATAGTCGTCGTCTGAACTGTCTGAGGCGAAGTCAAACTCGCCCTCTGCCTCTGCATCGGCGAACGCTCCAATAGCTATATCCTGCTGCTCCTCAGTCTCTGCAACTGCCACTGTACTGTCGGTGCCCCTAGGAGAAGGTGGGGGCACCGGTCCACGTGGAGCACGAGGAGGAGGTGCACCGCGAAGGTCGTGGTGCGCTGTCAACATTTGCCGGGGGTCGTAGTGAGGGAAGACGGTGTCGGACTCTGTCAACTCCCTCTACAAGTGAGCTGGCAGGGGCAGTGGCCTAGCACGAAGTATAAGTAGAGTGATCCAATGTGCATACGACAACTGACGTCGTCCCCTGAAGCTCTCTGAAATGGTGTCCTCAATCTCGGAGACAATCAAATCCCACAAATCAAACTGCGTCTGGGAGATAAGGTGAGCGACGAGCCACTGCTGCATACGAGTGAATCCGTCTCTGTAGCCTGACCTGGGGAGAAGAGTCTTCCTCAACACAAAGTCGAGGATCCTGGCTGGGCGTGTCAAGTCTGCAACAGTCCTGCTAGAACCCTCCCCAAAAGGTGCACGGAAACAGGGAGCCACGAAGTCAACTGGTGGTATCTCACCACCGTGAGGATGACGAGGGGGATCCACGTTCCCGTAGCACAGCTGGTGAATCCTAGTGGGAGAGGCTCGCAGTCCAAGCACCTCTCTGGCCCTCTGAGCTATCACTCTGTAGTCTGTCCCCGCCAGTGCGTAGTGGATATAACTGTGATATGGAGAAACCCACAGTGACGCGTAGAACTCTCTGACCCACTGCTCACAGTAAGTGCCGGGGAGTGCTAGTAACTCTGGACGTCCGTGGAGGTAGGTAAAATACTGACGAATATCAGCTCCAACCACGTTCCCCAGTATCTCCAGGTCGATCACTCTGTGCTCCCTGAACTGAGCCTGAGAGCGAACCAGTGCCTTGTAGATGTCCTCCTGGATGACTGTGTAGAACCTGGCACCGGCTCTAGGATCCCTGGCAGCTGGAAACCAGGTGGGAAACGGAACGAACCTCAGCTGCTGGATCTCTCTGGCTGACACAAGAGAAAGATCCCTGTGGATCCTGACTGGCCTCGGGCGTGAAGCTGGTGTACCTCTCGCTGGAGTGGCACGAGCTGTGGAAGTGGACTGACCCGGCGTGCCGATCCGAGGAACAGCCTGGGTGCGAGCACGAGTCGACCTCCTGAGTGGCTGCTCCTGCTCTTGCTCCTGTGCTGGACCCTCTGCCTGGGTCTCTGTCTCAGTGTCTGGATCCTCCTGAGCTGGATCCCTGACCACAAGTCTAACCCTCTGTCCTCCAATCGTCACGGTGCCTGGAGGGGATCCATGGAATGCCTCTGCCTCAAGCACTGCACGCCTCTGACGCGGCTTAAGATCATCCGCAATCCTCAGAGAACCAGAACGACCACCCCTCTCGGCTGCCTCAGCCGCTGCTGCAACTGCCTCTGCGACCTCTACATCTCTATCACTGGCCTTCCGCTTCTTGGTGGCCAGCTTCTTGCCTTTTCCCTTTTCTGCCGCTGACAGGCGACGGGGAGGATCACCTCCACCATCACCTCCTGGAGAACCTCCTGAGCCAGCTGTCGGACCGCTAACATTCTTGCAACGAGCCATAGCAAAACAAACGTCCGACAAACAACTGACTGGCAATGGAGAACAAAGCACTGCAGAGAATTGACAAGATAGGATTTATATAAGCAAATATATCGACTAGAGATGAGGCAAACCTATAGATCGCAAGGATAGATAAGATATGGACGCGAAAAGCTTACGATCCTAGGACGAGATGCGTTCCGGACGAAACCTTTCACTCGAAAACCACCGAAGAAAGCAAATCTTTTCCTCAAGATGCTGCAACGGGAAGGCAATCGAGATAGGGATCAAAAACTAAAAACGAATGCCGTTGACACATACGATCAAACACCTTGAGGGCAAAGTCCAAGGATCTTACCCAAACCCTAACCCTTCGCAGAGGAGAGAGTTCTGGCAAGAGGAGGGAAAAGAGAGAGCCTTGGAGCAGATCTGTCGCGAGGAGGAGAGCTGAGGGCGCCGCGGATTCGATGAGCTTCGAAGGCCGCGGCGGATTACGGCGGCTAGGGCACGGGTGTGATGAGGAAGATGAGAAAAAACTACCGCGGAGAGCCCCTGGGCGCGGGCTATATCCGCCCACCGCGGGGTCACCGGACGCTCTTTATGTGGCACCGGACGCGTCCGATGACCACCGGACTCATGCGCAGAGAGGTCTGAAAAACGGCATTGCACCGGACGATGGGCACCGGACGCTGGCCTTAGCGTCCGGTGCTTCAGGTCACACCGGACGCACCACACCGGACGCTGCAGGAACACTGTTCCTGCGTCCGGTGCATGCAATCTGGCACACTCACCGCACCGGACGCTCAGAGGCAGCGTCCGGTGCATCGTCCGGTGCTCCTCTGAGCACTTTTCCAACTAAGCACCACGTCCGAGTTTGACCCAACCAAGTTCCATCTTCAAAAGCACACAAGTAAACACCAAATGGAACTGGTATGAGTGACACCTCTCAAACTCTCAAATTTTCACAAATATTTAGCCATAGGCTTAGTAGTTTTTATGAAGGTAGTTCGAGAAAAATCACCAAGGAGCATCGTATGGCCATAAAGCTAGGGGTTTGAATCATAATGAGCTTTGAATGCTCCCCCTATCTATGGACGAACACAGCGGATGCTCAACAAATAACCGAAAAGAAATGGTCAACCAACAAACATGCATATGAGATGAGTTGTAATGCAATACTTGAAGGTAAACTAATGCTTGTCAAGTTTGATCCAAGGTTAAGCTTTTTCACACACTCAAGGGGGTTATCTCAACCATGTTAGACAAGCCCTACATGCAAGTTATATTTTTAGTTTTAATATGCATGATATGCAAAGCAAAAGTTATTTACAAGATTCAACACACAACTTTTATCTTTTAGTGAAGTTGGATAGGTCAAGCACATGAAGTTCATTTCTCAACATACAAAACCTAGCTTCATCTAGGGGTTTTGTGAAGATATCCGCCAATTGATTTTCCGTTCCCACATTCTCTAGGGATATGTCACCTTTAGCAACGTGATCCCTAAGGAAGTGGTGGCGGATGTCAATATGTTTTGTGCGGGTGTGTTGAACCGGGTTGTTTGCAAGTTTTACGGCACTTTCGTTGTCACACAACAAAGGTACTTTGTCTAGTACTACTTCATAGTCTAGCAAAGTTTGTTTCATGTAGAGTATTTGTGCACAACAAGCACCGGCGGCAACGTATTCCGCCTCGGCCGTTGACAAAGCAACACTATTTTGTTTCTTTGACATCCAAGAGACAAGTGATCTACCTAGGAAATGGCACCCTCCGGATGTGCTTTTTCTATCAATCCGGCACCCGGCATAATCCGAATCGGAATAGCCTACAAGTTGGAATCTTGCTCCTTTGGGATACCACAAGCCTAGGCAAGGTGTGTATTTTAGATACCTAAGAATTCTCTTGACCGCAATCAAGTGAGATTCCATAGGCATTGCTTGATATCTTGCACACATACACACACTAAGCATTATATCGGGCCTAGATGCGGTGAGGTAGAGTAGACTTCCTATCATGGAGTGATAGAGAGTCTTGTCAATAGGGTTACCTCCCTCATCCAAGTCGAGATGCCCATTTGATGCCATGGGAGTCTTGATTGGCTTGCAATCCATCATCTTGAACCTCTTGAGAAGATCTTGAGTGTACTTCTCTTGAGAGATGAAGACTCCTTCCTTCATTTGCTTGACTTGAAATCCAAGAAAGAAGGATAGCTCGCCAATCATGGACATCTCAAACTCCTTGGACATCAAATCACCAAATTCCTTGCAAAAATCTTCATTAGTTGAGCCAAAAATAATATCATCAACATAAACTTGGCAAATGAAGATTTCCCCATTCATTTTCTTGGTGAAGAGTGTTGTGTCAACTTTCCCAATCTTGAAGCCCTTCTCAATGAGGAAGTCCCTAAGCCTCTCATACCAAGCTCTAGGAGCTTGCTTGAGACCATAGAGAGCCTTGGACAGCCGGTAGACATGCTTGGGGTACCTAGGGTCTTCAAAACCGGGGGGTTGCTCAACATAGACAAGCTCATTAATATAACCATTTAAAAAGGCACTTTTCACACCCATTTGAAATAACTTGATATCATGACTAGATGCATATGCAAGTAGGATACGGATTGCTTCAAGTCTTGCCACCGGTGCAAAAGTTTCACCGAAGTCAAGACCTTCCACTTGTGAAAAGCCTTTTGCCACAAGTCTTGCCTTGTTGCGTACCACTTTGCCTTGATCATCCTTCTTGTTCCGGAAGACCCACTTTGTTCCAATCACTCTTGCATCTTTGGGTCGCTCTTCAAGTGTCCATACTTGGTTGCGAGAGAAGTTGTTCAACTCCTCTTGCATGGCCATGATCCAATCCGCATCACGAAGAGCTTCCTCTATAGTCTTTGGTTCATCTTCAAGAGACACAAAAGCGTGATGTTCAATAAATAAAGCATGTCTAGAGCGAGTAGTTACACCACGTGATGGACTCCCGATGATGAGATCTTGAGAGTGATCTTGGAGGAGATGTGATGTTCTTCTTGGTGCCACTTGAGGGGTTGGTTGGGGAGCATCAACATCTTGTGCTTGTACCACCGCTTGCTCATGAGTGACTTGGGTGTCTTCATGAGCATCTCTCACATCCTTGTCTTCATCTTGTGGACCTTGTGAGGTGGATGGTGGCTCAATGACTTGCACATCATCATCATCTTCTTTAGGCTTGATGTCTCCCACCGGCATGTTCTTCATGGCATCCCTCAATGGTTCACCACCTACATCATCAAGATTATCACTTGCTCCTTGGGAGCCATTGGTTTCATCAAATTCAACATCAAATGTTTCTTCAACCATGTTTGTGGCATGGTTAAAGACCCTATATGCTTTGGACTTTGATGAATAGCCAACCAAGTAGCCAATGTCACATCTTCTTTGGAACTTTCCCAAGTGTTGGTGCTTCTTGTAGATGTAGCACTTGCACCCAAACACTCTAAAGAATGAGACATCGGGCTTCTTCCCATTGAGCAACTCATATGGTGTCTTCTCTAGGAACTTGTGTGGAAAGAGCCGGTTTGAAGCATAGCATGCCGTGTTGATTGCCTCGGCCCACATCTTCTCCGAAGTGTTATACTCATCTAGCATTGTTCTTGCCAAGGTGATCAATGTCCGGTTCTTTCTTTCTACAACCCCATTTTGTTGTGGTGTGTATGTTGAGGAGAACTCATGCTTGATTCCCACTTCATCACAATATTCTTCAATGTTGGTGTTGTCAAACTCTTTGCCATTGTCACTTCTAATTTTCTTGATCTTCACATCAAATTGATTTTGGGCATTCTTTGCAAATTTCTTGAATATTGATGCAACTTCGGCCTTGTCTTGCAAGAAGAATGTCCAAGTGTACCGGGAGAAATCATCAACTATGACCAAACAATATTTGTTGCCTCCAAGACTATCATATGTGGTTGGTCCAAACAAATCCATGTGAAGTAGCTCAAGCACTCTTGAAGTAGAGAGATAGGCTTTGGTTGGATGAGTGTTTGCAACTTGTTTGCCCGCTTGACATGCACTACAAAGCTTGTCCTTTTCAAATGTCACATCCTTCAAGCCTCTAATCAATTCTTTCTTCATCAACTTCTTGAGTGTGCCCATTCCAACATGTGCTTGTTGATGCAAAACCTAGTCTGCAAACACAAAGGGCTAATACCCGATCCAAACGTTAAGGCGTGCCAGCCGATTTGACCTTACTATCGGCAAAGGTGGTAACTCGAATACTTTAGTCCTGACAACAGCGATGCGCCCGGATGTCACGGCTAAGAGGTACTCACGCGGAACTTGAGGATACGTCGAGCTTGAGTCGACGAATTCCTAAGAACTCGTAACAAAAAGAAAACGTATGACGAAGTCGTCGAAAAGTAAATGCTGGAATATGAGTAAAAACGTGTGTTTGATTGATTGATAGATGATTCATTACAAGGCCCTAGGGTCTATATTTATACCCTGCTCAAAGAGCTACAACCAGACACGATTAGAATTTGAATTCCAAACTACACGGAATCCGTATACAAAACGATATAAATAATTAAGGAAATAACAAAACTATCCCCCGTGACAAACTGAAACTCCTTCGTACAACGATCGGCAGCTTCCGGACTCCCTTTTTGCATCATCGGCAGATCCTTTGCCATAGTCATCGGCAGACTTTCTTATCCAGCCATCGGCGCAGTCATATCATTGCCTGTAGACTTAGTCACGTTCAACTTTCCCTTCATCGGCAACCATCCTCATCGGCAACTTACCTTGTAAACATCGAACTGCCACTTTATTCTGCCATCCTAGACACGTGCCCAAAAACGGTGTCAACACATGCCCCCCCAGTTTCGGAGTATAAAACTATTAATGCTCCGAAATTCTCTGCAGTAATGATGCCTTTTCCCGCAATTAATGCTCCTAATCTGGTAACCGACAACCTTAATCTGAACAACTCTAATCCTATTCCTCCGTAGATTCCTCGAAATCCCCAACTTCCTAAACGGGCATTTCTTCTCAACCGTACATCGGCAATAATACCGTTACAAAGATTTGCCGATGTTCTGAATATGAGCTAACTTTGCTTTCCCTCCCAGGAACAAGATTCTCCCGACAGCCTGTTCTCCTTCGCCATCGATCTCTCTGAAGAAGAAGGTGAAGAAGCAAGCTCTTCTCAGGCAGTCGGCATTACATCGGCAGAGATTAGGGCCAGGCTGGAAGAATTGTCAGCTCTCCTTCACCAGGACACAGCGCAATTTGTTGATGACTCCGACCCTACCAAGACCCTGTTCAGAACTCTCAGAGGCCAAATCCCAGCCGATGTCGAAGAAATCCTGTTCCAAGCTGCTCATCTGGAGAGTCGCCAGCTACAGTACCAGAGAGCCTCTCGGCGTCTTGCCGATAGAGCCGCTCAGACTCAACTCTCCGATGAAATGAGGAAAGAGAAGCTCTTGACCGATGAGAAGCACAAGAACATCGGTATCCTGAGATCTTCTGGAGACGCGCTGAAGAAGAAAATATCCGATCTGTCGGCAAGAAGAGAATCCCTGTTGGCGGAGCTCAAGGAAGTGGAGAACGCCCTATCCCAAGCCCAACAGGAAGAGAGCCAATTGCCAGAGACCATCAGGCTTCTTGAGCACGAACGAAACGCTCATGGTCGCAAGGCACTTCAACTGAAGAAGAAGCTGAAGCCGATAGAAGGTTCTGCCGATGATGACATCAAGGAGATAGAAGCAGCCAACCAAATTCGGTTACGCGCTATATCGGCAATCCAGGCGCTGCTTAACACATAGAGTTTCCATCAGCATTATATCTGTGCTTTCCTGCTTCCTCAGCTTTTAGTCTAGCCGATAGGATTGTTATCGGCATCTTTTGAAACACCAAGTCCTGTCCCCAAACATTTGGATCCAGCCGATAGGAGTGTTATCGGCACCTAAACTTTTATGCATCGACCCATATGCTGGGGTAGTACCTCTTTAAATATTTGCCGTTTAATGCTCTGGGAAAGTCAACTCCTTCGAGGGTTTCTAGAATGTAGGCATTACCGGGAGCCGATCGATTTATCCGATAAGGACCCTCCCAATTAGGAGACCACTTTCCAAACTTCGAACTTTTAGTTCCGATTGGTAAAATTAATTTCCATACCAAATCCCCATCGGCAAACTCTTTAGCCTTTACTTTCTTATCATACCATCTAGCAACTCTCTTCTTATTTTCTTCTATACTCATTAAAGCTTTTAACCGATGCCCTGCTAGATCATCCAATTCATCGGTCACCAAAGTGACATAATCGTCGGCGGATAATTGATCTTGAAAAGATAATCGCCTAGATCCAGCCTTAATTTCCCAAGGCAACACCGCATCATGTCCATACACCAATTGATAGGGTGACACCTTGGTTGATCCATGATAAGCCATCCGATAAGACCACAATGCTTCATTTAATAACGTATGCCACCGCTTAGGATTTTCTTTAGTCTTTCGTTTAATGAGCTTGATAATTCCTTTGTTAGACGCTTCGGCCTGCCCATTGGCTTGAGCATAATAAGGAGAAGAATTCAACACTTTAATCCCCATACCGATTGCGAATTCATCGAACTCCCTCGATGTGAACATAGTGCCCTGATCGGTAGTAATTGTTTGAGGGATCCCAAATCGGTAAATAATATGCTCCTTCACAAAATCAATCATATTGGCCGATGTGACTTTCTTCAAAGGAATAGCTTCAACCCACTTAGTGAAATAATCAGTGGCAACTAGAATGAACTTATGCCCTTTGCTAGATGGTGGATAAATCTGGCTGATCAGATCGATAGCCCATCCCCGGAACGGCCAAGGCTTTATTATAGGATTCATAGCCGATGCGGGTGCTCTCTGAATATTACCAAACTTTTGACAACCTTGACATCCCTTGAAATATTTAAAACAATCCTCGAGTATGGTTGGCCAAAAATATCCATTCCTTCGGATCATCCACTTCATCTTAAAAGCTGACTGATGTGCTCCACACACTCCTTCATGTATTTCTCCCAACAAACTTCTAGCTTCATCATTACCCAAGCATCGGAGAAGAATTCCGTCAATAGTTCGATAGTACAATTCATTTTCGAGGAGTACATATTTGGTTGCTTGAAATCGAACCCGTCTTTCAACCTTTTTGGATGGATCTTTTAGATAACCAATAATTTCTTTCCTCCAATCATCGGCACCGATCGCCGATATCGCATTAATCATAGGCTGATATCCCGAGGCATGCTGAGCTAACCGATTGGCGTCTTCATTATGCAGTTGGGGAACATGCTCTAATCGAAAATCCTTGAATTCCTTTAACAGTTGCATGCTTTTCTCAAAATAAGTTATGAGAGCTTCACTTCGGCATTCATAGCTCCCGGCCAATTGATTTACGACCAACACAGAATCCCCGAAGATTTCAACAGCATCAGCACGAACTTCCTTTAACAACTCCAATCCCTTGATCAGAGCTTGATATTCAGCCTGATTATTTGTTGATGTGGCAACAATCGGCAAAGAAAACTCATACTTCCTCCCCTTAGGGGAAACTAATACAATGCCGATTCCTGCCCCCCGGTCACAGGTAGATCCATCAAAGAAGAGCGTCCAGGGTACAATTTCCAAGGTTTCCACTATACCGCAATGCTGAGTCACAAAATCGGCCATAATCTGCCCTTTGACTGCCTTAGCCGATTCGTAACGCAAATCGAACTCCGACAGCGCTAAAATCCATTTACCGATCCTACCACTCATAATCGGCATAGATAGCATGTATCGGACCACGTCATCTTTGCAAACAACAGTGCATTCGGCCGATAACAAGTAATGTCTCAGCTTGATACATGAAAAATATAAGCATAAGCATAGTTTCTCAATGGCCGAATACCTGGTTTCAGCATCAATCAACCTCCTACTCAAGTAATAAATTACCCTTTCTTTCCCTTCAAATTCTTGAACTAAAGTTGAACCGATAACCGATCCATCGGTAGATAAATACAATCTGAAGGGCTTTCCTTGTTGAGGTGGAACTAGAACTGGAGGATTCACTAGATATTTCTTGATTTCATCCAAAGCCAACTGTTGTTCTTCTCCCCAAACAAATTCTTGATCGGCTTTCAATTTAAGAAGAGGACTGAAAGCACGAATCTTACCAGACAGATTAGATATAAATCTCCTGATAAAATTTACCTTGCCGATCAAGGACTGGAGCTCAGTTTTGTTGGTAGGGGCCACTATTTTATTGATAGCATCAATAGATCTTCGACTAATTTCAATCCCCCTTTGATGTACCATGAAACCAAGAAACTGCCCTGCCGATACACCAAATGCACACTTATTAGGATTCATCTTCAACCCATGCTTCCTTGTGCATTCTAACACCTTTTGTAAATCGGCAAGATGTTTTGAGAAATCTCCAGACTTGACCACTACATCATCAATATAAATCTCTACGAGCTTGCCGATGAATTTATGAAATATAAAATTCATAGCCCTTTGATAAGTAGCACCAGCATTCTTCAACCCAAAGGTCATGACTATCCATTCAAATAACCCAACATGACCAGGACACCTGAATGTGGTTTTTGGAATATCCTCCTCTGCCATAAATATTTGATTGTATCCTGCATTACCATCCATAAAGCTGATGACCCGATGACCAGCCGCAGCATCAACCAGCAGATCAGCGACAGGCATTGGGTATCCATCCATCGGCGTAGCTTTATTGAGATTCCTGAAATCAATACACACTCGAAGCTTCCCGTTCTTCTTGTAAACCAGAACAACATTGGAAATCCATTCGGCATACCGACACTGCCGAATAAACATAGCTTCAATAAGTTTGGTGATTTCGGCCTTAATATCAGGTAGAATGTTAGGATTACATCGGCGAGCTGGTTGCTGATGTGGCCGAAATCCAGACTTGATGGGTAACCGATGTTCAACAATTGACCGGCCTAAACCAGGCATCTCGGTATAATCCTAGGCAAAGCAATCTTTATATTCCTTTAACAAACTAGTCAATTGTTGCTTACACTCAGGATCTAATTTGGCACTAATAAAAGTAGGCCTAGGCTTATCACCACTACCTATATCTACTTCTACCAAATCATCGGCCGATGTGAATCCCTGGCCTAATTTTCCATCATCGGCGAATCTATCCATTAAAAACCGTCGTCAGAACCGACTGCTTGGATCGGTGGAATCTCGTAATCGGCAACTTTGAGAAAATCTTTCTCCCAAACTTCCCCTGAAATGCACCTGGTCCTTTCGTAAGTGTCCGCCTCTGCCGATGCGATAACATAAGAAGAATCTCCTGGGACAATCTCAATTTTGTCACCTACCCACTGAACCAAGCATTGGTGCATTGTAGATGGGATACAACAATTGGCATGAATCCAATCTCTTCCCAACAATAAGTTGTAAGCACCTTTTCCACTGATCACGAAGAAAGTTGTCGGCAAGGTTTTGCTGCCGATGGTCAACTCCACACATATTGCCCACTTGACTGGAGACACGTTTCCTTCAAAGTCTTTGAGCATCATATCGGTCTTGGTCAAATCCTGATCCCCTTTCCCAAGCTTCCGATATACTGCATACGGCATAATATTAATAGCAGCTCCACCATCAACTAGGATCTTGGTCATTGGCTGCCCATCAACCCTTCCTTTGACAAACAGAGCTTTGAGATGCTGTCTCTCGTCATCGGCCGGTTTCTCAAAGATAGCCGTCATCAGATCTAGAGCCAGCTGAGCTATCTGATCAGAAAATTCCAACTCATCATCACTGGATGGTGCAAGAAACTCCATCGGCAACATAAAGACCATGTTGACTCCTGCCGATGGACCTTCCCTCTTAGTGTCTGATGGCTGTTGACTTCCAGAGTTCTCGCCCTTGCTTAGCCCCTCTTGCCTTTCACGTTGCAATCTCCTTTTCTGTGTCTTGGTTAATCCTTCAGGACACCATGGAGGAAGCGGCTTTTGCCTTGCTGCCGGGCGTCGGTTCTCCCTTGACTCCATACGATGCGTGTTAGCATCTCTGCAAAATATGAACTCATCGGGAACCCGCGCATTAGCCATCTCCTCGAGCTCTTCCTAGTTCCTGGGAAAATACTGGACACGGTCACCAAGCCTATTGTGCACGCTAAGCCTGCCCCCCAGCCGATCATGAACTGACGCCCTTCCTCTGATTGGCCCATCAAATCGTCGATCATCATCATGATAACGCCGATCGGTCCTATCGTACCGATCATAACCGTTGCACTCAGGGCAGTCTCTGACAGTAGGTAGCTTGATATTTTCCTCCCAACAATGGATGAAGAACGGACAATTCCAATGATCTCTGTGCCGATTCCACTCCTGTCGGCGTCTTTCTTCTTCTCGTCGATAATCTTCTTGCTGGCGCCGATACCGATCCTCTCGTTGTTGCCAATTTTCTCGAGGCCTTCTATGAGTGATAACGATACCGGACCGAGGAGGCCTTCCTGAGCTAGTTCCTTCCTGAACCAAACCCTTACTTCTTGTATCGGCAGTAGTAACTCGATGATGAGGATCTACCGATGCACTCTTCTCAGCTGTTTCTGATGTTAAGACCTTAGCCTTCCCCTTAGCATCCAACATGTTTGTCGGGAAAGGATGTTGGTCTATCTTCATCGGCTTCTGGGCCTTGGAACTGTCAAACTTGATTCTCCCAGACTCTATAGCCGATTGCAGCTGCTGTCTGAATACTTTGCACTCGTTGGTATCATGAGAGGTTGCATTATGCCACTTGCAATATCTCATCCTCTTTAACTCCTCTGCCGATGGGATCACATGATTAGGTGACAGTTTGATCTGACCTTCCTGAAGTAGAAAGTCAAATATCCTATCGGCTTTGGCGGTGTCAAAAGCAAACTTTTCTGGTTCCTTCTGCCCAAAAGGACAAGACATCGGCTTCTTGTTTTTTACCCACTCTGCCAAACCGATTACTGGTTCCTCGTCGGAATCTGAGCTTGTTGCTTCGTCAACAAATGACACTTTCTTATTCCATGCCCTCTTAGGCTCGAAAGGCTTGATGTCTTGATCAGATATCCTCTGCACCAAATGACTTAAACTCTCGAACTCTTGAGATGCATACTTATCCCTGATATGTGGCAACAAACCCTGGAAAGCCAAATCGGCTAGCTGCCGATCATCCAGAACCAGGCTATAGCATTTATTCTTGACCTCTCGTATCCTCTGCACAAATCCCTCAACCGACTCGTCATTACGTTGCCTCAACTTAACCAAGTCGGTAATTTTCTTCTCATGAACCCCCGAGAAGAAGTATTTGTGGAATTGCTTCTCTAGATCGGCCCAAGTAATTACTGAGTTGGGAGGTAACGATATGAACCACGTAAAGGCCGATCCAGACAGAGATGACGAAAATAGACGAACCCTTAATTCGTCCCTGTTACCAGCCTCTCCACATTGAATAATGAACCTGTTGACATGCTCCATGGTTGACGTGTCGTCCTGTCCGGAAAACTTTGTAAAATCTGGTACCTTGTACCGATGTGGAAGCGGGATCAAATCATATGCTGGAGGATACGGTGTCCGATAAGAATAAGTGTTGACTTTGGGTTTTATCCCAAATTGTTCCCTCATTACTTCAGCAATCTTATCGGCCCAATAAGCATCGGCATCTTGCCGATGAGGCGGCTGCGGATCCGGCACTTGGTGGCGAACCTCCACGTGTCTGTTTGGGACGCCACCGATTGGCTGTCCTCCGAGTTGCTGTCCAAAATTTATTGGCTGGTTGGGAATTCCCTGACCTTGGAACCCGGGATAAACCTGCCCTTGCTGGAACCCCGTAGTCTGATAACCCTGCTGGGGCGACTGTGGAAAGGCTTGCTGTCCAAGCCATCCATTATTAGCGTTCATCGGCATAGGTGCTGCCGATGATTGGTAATTGGGTATCGTCGTTGAATTGACATACCCTGACTGGGCCATAGGCCTCTGTTGCATCAGCATTGACTCCGCCGATGCGTTGGGCATCTGGAACATTGAATCTTGAGGATTTCCAGTGTGAGGCCTTGCAGTAGTGGTTGTGGTATACCGAGGACTCTGGTTCACCGGCACATTGGAAGGTGCCGATGTCATAGGAGTTTTGCCCCTCATGTCAGTTATCTGTGATGTTCCTGGCGTCAACTCTGGAGGCATACCATAACCCCACCAGTTGGGAGGAAGAGTTAACCCCGACATTGCCGATGCCAACATATCTGTTGTCAGTTTATGCTGCCCGACTGAAATTTGTGGGTTGGTTGCCATCGGCATAGATAGTGCACCAGTAGTCCCCAATGTACTTGGAGGGACGGTAGACTGTACACTCGCACTCGTCAAGGCAGCCGATGGAGCCGTGACTTCTGGTGCTGTGGGCTGATGATGGGAAGGGCCCACATAATCCGGCGGGATTTGTCCTTCCTTGAAGGTTCTTGCCACGGCGTTGAAAACCGTATTAGACAGTACACCAGCTTGGTTGATCAGCGCTCGATTGATAGCATTGTCAACCATGTCTTGAAGCTTGCCCGGATTGGCGTCAAAAGTGACCTGCCGTGGTGCCGGCAGTGCATCTTTCTGGACCACTTCGCCGCTCCTGTTTATGCTGAAAGACTTCAGGCATTGCTGCTTGAACTCTTCCATGGCTTGGGCAATAGCTTGCTTCTGCTTATCCTTGAGGTTGGCTTCCGTCACGGGGATGACGTTGTCTTGATCGAGGTCAGAGATCGACATGCTGATCTTGATCTTGAATCGGTCCCACCGGGCGTGCCAAAAGATGTGTTGATGCAAAACCTAGTCTGCAAACACAAAGGGCTAATACCCGATCCAAACGTTAAGGCGTGCTAGCCGATTTGACCTTACTATCGGCAAAGGTGGTAACTCGAATACTTTAGTCCTGACAACAGCGATGCGCCCGGATGTCACGGCTAAGAGGTACTCACGCGGAACTTGAGGATGCGCCGAGCTTGAGTCGACGAATTCCTAAGAACTCGTAACAAAAAGAAAACGTATGACGAAGTCGTCGAAAAGTAAATGCTGGAATATGAGTAAAAACGTGTGTTTGATTGATTGATAGATGATTCATTACAAGGCCCTAGGGTCTATATTTATACCCTGCTCAAAGAGCTACAACCAGACACGATTAGAATTTGAATTCCAAACTACACGGAATCCGTATACAAAACGATATAAATAATTAAGGAAATAACAAAACTATCCCCCGTGACAAACTGAAACTCCTTCGTACAACGATCGGCAGCTTCCGGACTCCCTTTTTGCATCATCGGCAGATCCTTTGCCATAGTCATCGGCAGACTTTCTTATCCAGCCATTGGCGCAGTCATATCACTGCCTGTAGACTTAGTCACGTTCAACTTTCCCTTCATCGGCAACCATCCTCATTGGCAACTTACCTTGTAAACATCGTACTGCCACTTTATTCTGCCATCCTAGACACGTGCCCAAAAACGGTGTCAACAGTGCTAACCTTCTATGCCACAACCACCCAAGTGAAGTCTTGGTGAATAAGCAAGTCTTGACATTAACTTCATTGGATGAGAAGTCAACCACATATAAGTTGTTGTGCCAGAAGCCTTTGAATATCACTTCATTGTCATCTTCCTTGGTCACAATTACTTCCTTCTTCTTGAATAGGCATTCAAATCCAAGGTCACATAATTGTCCAACCGAGAGCAAATTGAAACTCAAAGATTGCACATAGAGCACATTGGTGATGGAGTTGTCATTTGATATAGTAACCTTTCCTAGTCCCTTGACTTTTCCTTTTGAATTGTCACCAAATGTGATCTTCTCTTGGTTGTCAACATCTTCATCAAGAGAGGTGAACATCCGGGGATCTCCGGTCATATGTTGAGTGCAACCACTATCAATTACCCAATGTGATCCACCGGTCTTGTAGTTCACCTACACACAAGAGATCAAGCTTGAGATTTAGGGACCCACATTTGCTTAGGGCCCTTGACCTTCTCTACTAGTTGCTTTGGCACCCAAATCTTCTTTGGCCTTTGCTTGTTTGGTGGCCCCATGAAGCTAACCTTGACCTTGCCACACTTGTCTTTTCTTACAATGTAATGAGCATTGAAGGCAAATGGTCTTGCATGCTTGGGCAAGGGTGGTGGTAGTGGTGCCTTACACTCATGAGCAAAGTGTCCTTCTTGACCACACTCAAAGCATCTCTTTGGTTTTAGCTTGCTTGATTGATCATGAGTAGCTAGCGACTTGATGAGCTTTGTTTGATGTGCCTTGTAGCCAATTCCACTCTTGTCCATCTTCATGACGGTGTTCATGAAAAGCTCACTTTGAAGGTCCTTCCCCTTTGTGAACTTTGCTAACCCCATGGTTAGGTGTTCCTTCTCTTTCTTGAGCTTGTTGTTCTCTTGAGTTAGCCTCTTGATGATTGGGTCATTGTTGCTTGCTAACTCATCCAAGATGAATATCTCATCTTCTTCTTGCTTGTCATACATCAAACCAAGCTTGAGATATTGATTTTCTTCTTTGAGCAACTTGTTCTCATATGCAAGCTTCTTGTATTGATCAATTGACTCAATCACATTGGTCTTGTGCTTGACTTGTTCTTGCAACTCTTTCTTGAGCAAGACAATTTCATTCTTGAGCTTGATAGTGTCCTCATAACTCTCGGCCACTACCACTTTCTTGCCCTTGCAATCAACACATTTGCTTGTGCTCTCCACAAGTAAGTCATCACAAGATGTGGCTACATCAAGCTTTGCAACATTGTTAGTAGCAACATGTGTTTCATCAATTGCAAGTTCATAAGCAATCTCAAGGTTGTCATAGTTTGCTTTTAGAGTTGTTAGTTCTTCTTTCATTGCTCTATATCTAGTGATAAGCTCATCATGAACACTCTCAAGTTTATCATGTTTTTCTTTGAGCTCTTTTAGAGAGAGTTTGAGCTCCTTGAGCTTAGTGGTCATGATCTCATTTTGTTCTCTAAGCTCATCACTAGAGTTAAGCTTTGCTAGAAGTGTATCATTTTCAAGTTCAAGCTTTTCATTTTCACTTCTAGTCTTTCTTATGACTTTTGTGTATTTGTTTAGCAATTTTACAAGTTCATCATAAGTAGGTGATTCATATTCACTATCACTTTCACTACTCTCATCCTCACTTTGTACCTTCCGGTCACCTTTGGCCATAAGGCATAGGTGTGTAGAGGATGTAGATGATGGTGAAGATGATGGTGATGGAGCATCAATGGCGATAGCGGCAACCTTCTCATCATCACTTTCATTGCCGGAGGAGTCACCACTTGAGCTTTCAATGTCGGTGAGCCAATCACCAACAATATAAGCCTTGCCATTTTTCTTCTTGTAGTGCTCCTTCTTCTTGCCACCTTTCTTCTTGTATTGCTTCTTGTCATTTTTCTCATCATCACTTGAGTCATCTTGCTCTTTGTTCTTCTTCTTGTACTTGTCCTTCTTGGGCTTTGGACATTGATGAGCAAGATGACCAAGCTCACCACAATTGTAGCAATCCATCTCGGAGATGGGCTTCCTCTTGCTACTTGTGAAGAACTTCTTCTTCTTGGAGTCAAAGTTGACTCCATTCTTGTTGAGCTTCTTCAACATTTTTGTGGTTCTTCTCACCAAGAGGGCAATGGATGCATCATCATCACTTGAAGTTGATGACTCAACTTCAATCTTCTTGGCCTTGCCCTTGTGAGAAGCCTTGAGAGCCAAGTCCTTCTTTTCTTTCTTGGCCGACGAAGAGCCATCTTGAGGGTTCATGTGCATGTACATCTCATGAGCATTGATCTACCCCAATATGGTGGTTGGTGTAGCGGTAGAAAGATCGCCTTGATGAAGCACGGTTACTATGTGCCCATATTTCTCAATGGGAAGCACACATAGTATCTTCCTTGCAACATCCGCCATACTCATTTGTGTAAGCCCAAGTCTATTTAGCTCCTCTACAATGACATTCAAGCGAGAATACATTTCATTAGCATTTTCTTTAGGAAGCATTTCAAACGTATTAAGCTTGTTCATCACTAGGTGATAGCGTTCCTCGCGTTCACTCTTAGTTCCCTCATGGAGCGCACAAAGTTCCTTCCAAAGTTCATTGGCGGTTTTGTGGCTCTGAACACGGTTGAACACCTCTTTGCAAAGACCTCTAAAGATGTGGTTTTTGGCCTTTGCATTCCACTTCTCGTTTTCTTGCTCTTGTGGAGTAAGAGAGGTGGCTCTTTCCGGAGGGGCAAACCCTTCGGTCGCAGCTTTTAGGCATTTTACATCGCATGCCTCAAGGTATGACTCCATCCGTATTTTCCAATACGGGAAGTCATCCCCATCGAATATGGGTGGCGGTCCATCCCCGTTAGACATCTTTCTCTAGGCGGTGAAGCCTAAATAGCGAGCACTAGGCTTTGATACCAATTGAAAGGATCAAGATGCCCAAGAGGGGGGGTCAATTGGGCTTCTCTAAAAATTTAAGCAACCTATAAGCTCCAATTCAACCCCTTGTGCCTAGAGTGACTTAGAGAGCTACCGGATAAAAAGTTTTGCAACCTAGTTCCAATCCTATTCTAGCATGGCAATTCTAAGAATGTAAAAACACAAAGTAAATGCTAGAAAGTAAAGGAGTAGTGGAAGAAAGTGCTCGGCGATGTTTTGCCGAGGTATCGGAGAGTCGCCACTCTCCACTAGTCCTCGTTGGAGCACCCGCGCAAGGGTCTTGCTCCCCCTTGGTCCGCGCAAGGACCAAGTGCTCTCTACGGGCTGATACTTCGACACTCCGTCGCGGTGAATCCCCCAAGACCGCTCACAAGCTTGACACGAGCCACCCACAAGAACTCCGGGTGATCTTCGTGCCTCCAATCACCACCGAACCGTCTAGGTGATGGCGATCACCAAGAGTAACAAGCAAAGAACTCTCACTTGACCCAAACAAGGCACTAGAGAGTGGTGGATGCACACTTGACTCTTGGAACTCACTAGAGGAGGATTCTCTCAAGAAATCACTCAAAACTCAATCCTCTCTAGGCTCTTTGCAACTCTCTTGCTCCACAACAAGTTTTTCTGATGTTCAAATGGGCAAGAGAGAGTCTCATGGACGAGGTGGAGAAGTATAAATACTATCCACGAAGTCCAAAGGTCGACCAACCGTTTTCCACTGAAAACGGGGTCACCGGACGCACATTATGTTGCACCGGACGCACTGCACCGAGCGTCCGGTGCTTCATAACGGCTACCTGCTCTTTTCTCTGACAGGTCACCGGACGCTAACTCTCAGCGTCCGGTGCACCGTCCGGTGCTCGGGGAAATTTTACATGCTCCCTGCGCATGGGACCGGACGCTACCCGACGCGTCCGGTGCTCAGGGGAACTTTGCAAGCTCCCTGGGTAAGGGACCGGACGCTGCCCGGTGCGTCCGGTGCCAGCGTCCGGTGCCTAACCCTAAGCACCAAACTGCTCCAACGGCTAAGGACCTCACCGGACGCACTCACAGAGCGTCCGGTGCAGCGTCCGGTGCTCCTTTGGGCACCCAAACTTCGTCGAAACGCGATCGCTCCAACACGAAGTTTGTTCCTCTCGATCTAAGGACTATCTCTGAGCTGCCTAGTGCTATGTTTACCAAGTGTGCACCACACCTAAACCTAAAGCCTTGCCTAAGTCAAGCTACTAGATCAAAGCCCCTCTTAATAGTACGGTCAAAGGAAAACAAGGTCCTAAACTACTCTAAGTGCCCTTCTTCACCATATGGCACTTAGACCTAGTCTAGTCTTGACGATGTCCATCCATCCTTTGAAAACCGAAACGATTTCCATTATTAAGTAGGCATGTACGTCCCTGTCCATCGAGTACCTATATACCATGACCTTACCGATGACTTTGCTTCTGCAAAACACACGTTAGTCATAGTAATCAATAATGTCATTAATCACCGAAATCACTAGGGGCCTAGATGCTCTTTCAGCTTTGATCTAGTAGCTTGACTTAGGCAAGGCTTTAGGTTTAGGTGTGGTGCACACTTGGTAAACCTAGCACTAGGCAGCTCAGAGGTAGTCCTTAGATTGAGAGGAACAAACTTCGTTTTGGAACGGTCGCGTTTCGACGAAGTTTGGTTGCCTAAGTAGGCACCGGACGCTGCACCGGACGCTCTCTAAGTGCGTCCGGTGAGGTCTTTTAGCCGTTAGAGTGCTGAGTGCCTAGGGTTAGGGCCTAGCATCCGGTCCTTAACCTAGGGAGGTCCACAGAGTGACCAAGGTCACCAGACGCTAGCACCGGACTCACCGGGTAGCGTCCGGTCCTAAACTCAGGGAGGTTGTAAACTTCCTCCGAGCACGGACGGTGGCACCGGACGCTGGGAAGTAGCGTCCGGTGACCTGTCAGAGACAATACAGTTAGCTGTTGAAGTGTCACCGGACGCTCGGTGCAGAGCGTCCGGTGCAACATCAACAGCGTCCGGTGACCCCGTTTTCAGTGTAAAACAGTTGGCCGACCCTTGGACTTCGTGGGGTGTATTTATACACCTCCACCTCATCTATGGGAGGCCTCTTGCCCATTTGATCAATTGAGAAACACTTTGTGGAGCAAGAGAGTAGCAAGAGCCTAGAGAGGATTGAGATTTAAGAGATTTCTTGTGAGAATCCTTCTCTAGTTGAATTCCAAGAGTCAAGTGTGCATCCTCCACTCTCTAGTGCCTTGTTTGGGTCAAGTGAGAGTTCTTTGCTTGTTACTCTTGGTGATCGCCATCACCTAGACGGTTCGGTGGTGATTGGAGGCACGAAGACCGCCCGGAGTTCTTGTGGGTGGCTCATGTCAAGCTTGTGAGCGGTTTTGGGCGATTCACCGCGATGGAGTGTCGAAGAATCAGCCCGTAGAGAGCACTTGGTCCTTGCGCGGACCAAGGGGGAGCAAAACCCTTGCGCGGGTGGTCCAACGAGGACTAGTGGAGAGTGGCGACTCTCCGATACCTCGGCAAAACATCGCCGAGCATTTTCTTCCACTACGCCTTTATTTTCTAGCATTTACTTTGTGTTTTTACATTCCTAGAATTGCCATGCTAGAATAGGATTGGAACTAGGTTGCAAAACTTTTATCCGGTAGCTCTCTAGTCACACTAGGCACAAAGGGTTGAATTGGAGCTTATAGGTTGCTTAAATTTTTAGAGAATCCAAATTCACCCCCCTCTTGGGCATCTTGATCCTTTCACTATCCATGCCCTGGGAAGGACCCTTTGTGGTTGTGGAAGTCACGCGTCCCACTTCCTATAGACTGGCTTATCTGGAGGGAACAAGTCTGCCTAACTCTTGGCACATAGACAAACTACGACGTTTTTACCCTTAGACCAGTACCCCTCGTATGTATCTTTTTTCTTATGATTAATGACAAGTGTTGGTTTTTTGTTCCATACTTTTTATACTCAGAACATTCGACAAGTACGATCTTTTTTTGTTCTCGTCGCACAAGCTTAAGTAAGGAAATCAAGTAGGGTACTCGGCAACCCTCACTTAGTGATACATCACTCTTAGAAGTTATTCACAGCGCTTAACCATGGTTTACAAATTTCCGCTTTATTACAAACTTTCCCAGCAAAGTTTACAATAAAAGCCTCTCTGGGCGGTCCTAGGCTAAACGTACAAACTAAACTGGTGCTTGGTGCTCGGGCTGCTCGCCGACACGCGTCTCTGGTGCCGTCTCCTGTACAAACTAAACTGCAGGTGCTGATCGTCCATCTGCCGCAGCGGATGACTTCGACCACTCCATGGTCGACCTATCTGAACCTAGCCGGCTGGGCAGAGTAGACATCCCATAGAGATTAATGTTGCCGATCACAGTCGACGATAGGTCCAGGAGACTAACTTGAAGGTCATCTGCTTCCTTTGGACTGACCTCCTTGGGGTACCCTCCCTCCAAGCGGGACTGGTCGATCAGGGGTTAGTGGGCACGTACCATGCTTACACTACACCACAACACTTTTATAGCGTCAGACATCTGACGCAAAATCTTTTTTTTGCAGTTAGATAATCTGACGCTAAATATTGCCCAGAGACCATCTGACGCTAAATCTGAATTTAGCGTGCTATTGTCTGACGCTATAGGTATTTATATTCAGAGTCTAACTATCTGACGCTAAAACAAGATACACTGTCCACCTCTCTGACGCGAAAAATAATGAGCCCCACCCTCACTCGCCTGGCCATGTATGCATCTAAACCCTAAATTTTTTTCTCTCCAATTCCAAAACCCAGCCTCCACATCGTCCTCTCTCTCCGCTCGAGCGAGTGCCCCGCCGCCAGCGCCGCCCGCCCACTCGCCCGCGCCCCAAATCCCACCAGCGCCGCCACGCCAGTGATGCCTCTCACCGCAGCGGCTTGACGGGGCGTGCCCCATCCCAAACCTACCTCTCGGCGGAGAGCGCGGCGTAGCTGCAGTGGAAGGCACGGCCTGGGAATCCAACGGCGGTGGAGGGGGAGATGGTGGTGAACAGCCGGCCGCTGAAGAGGGCGAGGGCGCGGGTCGAGGCCACGGACTTTGCTAGGTTCCCGGCGGCCGGAGACTGCGGGGCGGCCGGGACGTTCAGGGAGGCGGTGAGGGGTTCCTCGCAAAGCATCCGAGGCTGCTCCCGTTGCCGTCCATCTTCTCCCTGGCGGCGGCCGCGGCCACCCCGCCGCACCTGCTGATCTGGAGGGTGTCCCTAAGGGTCGGGGAGGCGGGGGAGGAAGAGAGCGGCGGCAGGGTGGAGCTCTCGTTGAGGAGGATGTGCTCCGATCCCGATCCGTGTATTGCGACCAGTGCAGAGTCGTGGGTGAGGCTTTCCTCTCTTTTTCCTCCTTTTTTTTCTCTGATTTTTTCCTCTGAATTCAATGGAGCAAGCCATTCGTTTTTTATTTGTCCATCTGCTCTGTTTTTTCTTGTCGGTCGATCTAATTAGCGCTAGATTTTGAAATCTAACGACTCTCTGTTTTCTTTGAAATTTTATTGATTTTTTGCGGAGGGGATAACACCACATTCTTTCAGTTTTTTTTTTCATTCAAAATTTCTAATTTCTGCTAGCTTTCAGTGCGCAACACCCATTAGAATGATTGATTGAATTGTCACATACTCGCATACTGTTACATACAGCAACACGGCATCTGCAATGTAATCTAGCGTCTGATTTGTTGATTTGTTTGTTTGGTTGCAGGTTGGAGTGGGCACCCGGTCTGCGTGAAGCTGTACCATTTCATCATGGATAGCCTTTCTGATCCCCGGCGCACCTGCTGCCTCTGCTGCGAAACACCCATGGCAGCTGGAGAATCAAGGTGGGAGGCAAATTTTTGAAAAATATATACATACTTGCATAACAGCGAAGGAAATGGATCATGCATGTGCGTGCGTTCGATGCCTATAATGCCCAATGTTAATACATGACCAGCTTTGTGCCAACGTGCCGTGCGATTGATGTCTACATGCATCCAATCTGAATGTAGGGAACTTCATATAGGTTTGTGTTCGGTGGGGTGGGCTCGTTTGCATTTGGAATGTAAGATGAGAGTGCAGAATTGTTTCTATTACTTTTCATAGGCAGCATAGAAAATTCCTCAGAATGAAGGATTCACCAAGTAACCTTGTGATTGTGATGCTCCAAATATGCAACATACTCTTACTCTGACTGCACTGTCTTCTCCAGGTGTGCTCTGTGCAATTTCTATATGGATGGTGAGGAGGTCGAAGAGTGTGCATATCTGCATCTGGATGACTCATCTGACTTGCTGCACGCTGTAGTGCATGCAAATGGTTATGGGCACCTTCTCAGGGTAAATGGGCGTGAAGGTGGCTCAAGATTCCTCACTGGCCGTGAGAGGTTTTCCTTCATATAGTAGAGATTTTATTTTAGATAACCCCCATTTCAGAGCATCTGCTTCCAGCAGAGCAAGTGGTCAAGCTTCTCTTGGTTGCTAATGATAACCTATTCTCTTAGATAACCTATATTATCTTCTGTTGGTTCATCTACTGGTTGCTAGTTTATTTCATCTCTTGGTTGTTCAAACGACAACTTATGTTATCATCTCAATGGTCAAAATATAGCCCTTTAATTCAAAATTTGTGAGTTGCTGGTTTGGGGCATGGTAACATTCGTTACCAAGCTCAGGTTGTTGTTTTCTGTTGTAACAAACCTCTATCTTCTTAATGCAATGCATACATAAGGCATGTTCTACAAAAAAAGACCACTTGTACAAACTGTTCTTTGATTTTGGAACCTGAACTATTCTGAAGTGGCTGGAAGTCCATGACTCTATACTTTTCTCTATAGTGCTTGCCCATCTTTTGCTTTGAATTTGCCCAGTGATGGTAGTAGCTGAATATTGCTAGCAATTTCACTTACAATATATCGTCAACTTACTTATGTCTTTGACTGAATTGGTTGAACATGTTTTATTTTTCAGGAAGTGCTGGCAACAAGTCTTTGGCTTGAGTTTATGGAAAATGCTTCTCTAGATAACCTGGTGGATGTTATTTTGGTTTTTCAATATGATTGTGCAGTGCACAAACCTTAGTGTAGCAAACACAAACTATTATGATTGCTTGCTGGTGTGCATTTATGTGCTTTTGGTAGACTTCACTGTATTGGATGATGTAATGTGAAAACAAGATTGTATGCTTCACTTAATTTGCTGGATGTGATGTAAACATGCAAGAGACAAGATTAATATATGTATGTATTGACCTCTATGTGATGTATGTGCTAATATATGTTTATGTGATGGACATTAAGCTTTAATGTGGATTTGATATATATGTCCTAAATGTTTTTTCAATTAAATTTATTTTTTTTATTACATTTAAATTATCCTGTTGAACAATCTGACGCTATAAATAGAATTCTATTGGATGGGCTGACGCTATATGTATGGCAAAAGAGTATCTGACGCCATATCCTAGCAATGGACTGTCTGACGCAATAACAAATCTTGGTGGCATGCTGTCTGATGCAAAAACTCTGGTCCGACGTAATAAGTTTTTAGCGTCAGGACTTACTGCGTCAGCTCAGGACTGACGCTATATCTTTTTTGCGTCAGATCGTGTGAGGCTATAATGGCTTTTCGCGTCAGACGGTTTGGCGCCTATATTGGTGTTGTGCTGTAGTGTTAGCACATGCTCTTCGGCATACTCCCCAGCGTCCTCGACGAACTGCTGAAGCCAACACCATGAGCATTGTGCCTTTTCAATGGGACCAAGAATTTGCGCACGGGGCTGGATCTCCTCCACTTCATCCTTGGAGCCGGCCTGGGCCTCCTTGCTTTGTGCGCTCCTCCCCAACTATTGTCATTTCTTAGCGTCATTACTAAAAATAGACCATAGATCCATCCTTAGCAATGACACCAGAAATGTTAGGTGTTGGCATACCGTAACTATCGCTACATCAGAGAGATAACCCATGGCAACTCGAGGGTGCCGACCTTAGCAGTGCAGTCTGGTAACAATAATTGGAATGCCAGATTGGCCTTCCTAACCATCCTTACTTGCGATATACAAAGTTGTGGCACTACGCTTGAAAGTGCATAAGGATTACAATTGTCGAGGGTATCGGTAAGGGGTACCCTCAGCGATGCGCATTATGAGATTGCCCGTACGAAGGTCGAGACCCTTAATTCGACGCCCTAGTTTTACGCATGCGCCGCCATCGACAGTCGCAGCCTCGAAGACGGAAATAGCGTCGAGCGAACCGGTCAGGGCTCGAGCAGCGACTACCGTCGAAGACGGAAGCGGGCTCGAGCGAACCGAGAGACGTCGAGCGTTAGGACACTGTCCGCCGCCTGACGCGCGCACGCGGGCGGGAGCATTAAATGCACCTGACGCTTCCCCACCTAACACACAGGTCATGGGAGGCGTGATAGGGAGCGAGCTTCTGTCCCATCGTTCTTTTTGCAGCCTTCCCACCGAACGACTCAGGGCGTGTCAGGACGCGAGAAACAAGGATGGAACGTCTAATCGGGACCCCCTCGAGACACCCAAGGTCAGCGCTCCAGATATCGGCATATTACGCGGCGCCCGACCCTCGACCGAACAAGGTCCCTCCCCAGGGACAAGTCGGGCGTCGACTGACAACACCGCAGCTGCTCCGCCGGATCCGCCACCACGCCATACGAGCATGCGACCTCAGAACCATCACAAGGCGGCTGGCAGGGCAGCTCGCGGGAGCACGCGTAATCATCACCAAGCTATCAGGATGGGACGGCTCGAGGCCATGCCGTACGGAAGCCTCGAGTAGGTCAGCGCTTCATGCAGCTATCGATCCCTACTCTAACATCTACGCATGTACCCTGTGTCTCTCCTTGGAGCTATAAAAGGAGGGACTCAGGAATAGAAGAGGGACATCCGAACACAAGAACGCATACGTAGCAGAGCTACACACTTCATACCACGCTTGTATTCGCCCCTGTACAAGCACTTAGGTGCAAGATAATACAAACTCTCTCCCCCCGCAGGACGTAGGGCCTTCTCTTGCCCGAACCAGGATAAATCTCAGTGTCTTCTTGCATCACCATCCGGAAAGGGGAGCACGCATACAAATTTACTCGTTGGTGTGACCCCCCGGGGGATAAAACACCGACAACAATCTTAAGTAACGGTACTTAGGTACGCCAATTGATAGTTCATGAATGAAGAAGTAATATAACTGCAAGCGGATAGAACTATCATTGTAGCATTTCAACCCATGAGTATTCAAGGGTGTCGAATTTATAATTCCCGTAGGAAGGCAAAGGGATCAAACATGGTGTAAACATGATTACTTATTGAATGCTTGGTAGACATAGAGTAAACAGGAATAAACATGATATTCAAGATAGTGGACACACACTGGATCAACCTCAAGGATAGAATAGAAGAGAAATAATAAATAAAGAATAAAGAAATAAATCTACTTGAGCAGGCATGGGTCACATATAACTATGCATAGAACTGTTAGCGGATCATCTAATTAGCAATAAATGGAGTTAGAACTAAGCCTGAGATGAGGGGAGATCCCCGCAGCTGGATACCCAGCCGATAGAGACTTTACAGAACTCCTATCAGAATACCTGATCGAGGGGGAATCCAAAGGATGACAAAGCTGTCACTACCCTGCCACCTACCCCTCTACCCGAAAGATACCCGCACATCCACTAATTCCCGCAAACCTGAACACCATGTTCACGTAATTGGAAACAACTCCTGACCCCCGCGGGCCCCACCCCTTCAGAGTGACAGGATAGGCTAAGTGCAACCATCACAACACAGTGAACCATCATCCCATTCCTAATTCTAATCCTAATCATACTAATCTGATGAACAATGAAGAACAATGATGAACATATCAAGAACATAGCACAAGAACTAAGAACTAGTTCATATACTATGAACATGATAATAACACAACCATACTCTAGTTCATATGCATAATCATATAAAGATAAATAGAACTTGCTCATGGAAGAAGATTGAATATTATTCATACCAAGAAGATCCTTTCTTCCAAGGAGACAAGCTCTCCTTGCTAGCGCTTGTCTTGCTCTACTACTAATCTAGACTAAAGATACAAGTGAGAGGTGTGAGGTAAATTAACTCCAAATGATGTTTGTGTTGATAAGGGGGGAGTGCCTCTCTTTTTATAGTGGAACTGGGACGGTTTGTTGCATCTAAATTTGGTAGTAGGTGAAATCATCCTATGCATGGCAGCATGCAACCGCCTGAGAAAGATGGGCCTGGTTTGCCGCCTCCAGGGGTGCGCCCGCACTAGGGTGCGGCCGCACCCTGTGTGGGTCCCCCTGGCCACCGCCTTCACATGGTCAGTTTGGCTCTGGGCCTGGATCTCTCCCGTGGTTACAATCATGCCCAGTTCTGCGTTGTTCGGGCCTTTCTCTATTTTCTTGGTTTGCGCATTTGTGAATACGTCTTTTGGTACTTTGCGCTTTCTTCGTGGTATGGCACATTTCCACTTGTTGCACTATAATTCCTGCAAAATATAATCACTATGGTACAAGTGGAACTTGTTAGTAATAAAATGCATGTGTGTATATAATATGATTGCTTCTTCTCCTTTTGGATCAAGTTGGTAGTTTATGATTGGTCTATAATGACTGCCAACAAGTCCCCCAAGCTTAACCTTTGCTCGTCTCGAGCAAATAATTAAGTATGGTTGTTGATCAAGAGTTGCTACTATGCCGATATAATTCAAGAGTACCATCCCTATAACAAAGTATTCATTCGCAATTTAAATAAGTTGGCATGCTATCCACTCTTTACCTTGACTTCTCATGGGGCCTATAGGTTTTCCAAGTTCTTGGGTGGTTGCAAGATAGAATGGTTGTAACAGACTCACCATTCATTCATCCCTTGATAGACCATCAATCCGGAGGTTTTATAAATTTTTGCAAAATAAATAAGTTCCTCGAATGATTCTCTCGATTGCTCAATGTGTATGAAATCCTCATCAAAGGCATTTGTGTTTGCCTTTAAGACCTACCACTAAGGCTGAGAATGGACCTTTGGGAAGGTATAAAGGTGGGCGTACTTACGACTCTTGTGTTGCCAAGTCAAAGCCCGGACCATGAGGAGATACAAGTCATACACCTTGATTGAGATGTGCAAGTGTGTGGAATTTTTGGTGGTAGTCGTATCTAAATATTTTTGGTTACTCCTTGTATCATGACTCTCTTTATTTAAGGAAGAGAATGAGAGAATGTAAACATATGGGCCCTTAAAAATGGATCATATATATATATATATATATATATATATAGGGAAATTCCTTTGTACACGTACGTGTAGTTAGTCTCATCTTCAATAAACTACATTGTGTATGTATTCATACTTGTTTATGGGTTTGAGTATGTTTATATACTTATATTAAGATACTCTAGATCTTACCACGCGAAAATTTTTCAAAAAAAAATTATATTTTAAATATATTACTAAAATGCCACTACTATATTATATACAATAAGTATAACCATATACTCTATGTATGTATGCATACTTAACATACATATCACTCTAGATGGTCTAGTATGATCATATACTTTGTCTATATACATTTCGTCCGGTCATATACACCTTAAATCTAGAGATATAGAGATGAGAGTAATTACACGCGCGTGTAAAAGAAACGCGTCCTATATATATATATATATATATATATATATATATATATATATATATATATATATATATATATATATATATATATATATATATATGGGATTTTGATTTTCCCGTCCATGCCCTTTGGCTTTTCCTTCATTTTTTTCATGGGTAACTGATGCCCACATGTTTCAAAGGGATCTCAAAGAGGAAAATGGAGAGATGTCATGATGGTGATGTAAGGAGTAAAATTGTGTATGGGGATGCGCAAACCTCAGGGTGAGAGTTTGGCATACTTATTTGGTGGAAGCTAAGGCGCAACTCTCAGAATAAGAGTTGGCATATTTTTTCGTGGATGGAAGGGTGCATGTTGTGCGCAAGTTCTCAGTGTGAGAGTCGGCTTTATTTGGTGGGTGCGTGAATCTCATATCATGGGTGCATGACTATAATCTCACTCTAGGATACCTAGAATTTGACTCAACTCAAAGCGCCGCAAGCCGCATATAACTAAAGGTGTACAAACTACTAAGCAAGTCATATGGCCTTGGTTGGTATTTCATAATCATTGAGGAACTCTTTGTTTTGAATTTTTGAAAAGAAAACTCTGGATGTCAAGTTTCTCTTAGAACAAAGTCATAGCAAAATCTATTTATACCATATCATGTCTCGCAACAACTTAGAAAAGGATCATGCATTTGCAACCCACAAGATTTCAAGTTCTTAGAATGAGATATTTTTAGCCAACAAACTTAAATCTTGATGAACACTAAATTATAACTTAGATACTAGAGAATTATAGACAGAGCAACTATTCATCATTTCAACAGAAGAGAAACTAACATATCATAGCGCACATGAGAGTGGAATTTTTTTTGAAAGATGATGAAAAATTGCTGAAATTTAAATACTGAAATTAAGAACTAAAATTAAGTGCAAGAATGTAAGATACATGTTACCTCTTGTGGGGGTCCTCCCCCAAGCTAGCTCACTGCTGCGGTCTAGGCAAATATCCCATGGATCGCAGGTAGGCCATCTGTGCCTTGTGTCGGCGACGGCTCGTATCCTCAAGGTCGATGAGGCTCTGCTGGGTCTGCTGATGCCATTGGGTAGCAGTCTGGATGTGGGCATTCAGCGTACCTTGGATCTGCCTGTTCTGGAGCTCCAGTCCTCCCATGTGAGTGTTGAGGACGTCTAGTGTGACCTGAGGGCGAACAGGGGTGACATTCCCTCGGAATCTAAGGAGTGTCCTGGCTCGTGATGCCTGGATCCCCCTACCCCATATGCCTCTGGCTCGCTTGGGCCTGCGCCTCTGTGCGCCTGCCAGCTCGAACCTCCAGCCTCATAGGGGTGTGGAACGTATCCCATACCATATCCATACCTAGGGGTAAATCCGGGTGCAGGTATAGTAGGGGTCCATCCCATCCCTGGCATAGCTGGTGGTGGAGTGTGCTGTGCTGGCTGTGCTGCCCTTGCTGCTTGTGCTGCCTGCTCTTCTTGTTCCCTCCTCCGTTAGTTCCTGCGTGAAATAGGGCTCCTGTGTCCTCCTTCCCTCTCAATGAGGGTGAAGGTGAGTGATGGGAAATTATACAGAGCGAGATCCGGGTTAGGTAACTGGATCTCGTTTTTATATCCTAGAAAATAATATAAAATCTTTTTACCTCATTCGTCGTCTTTAATCTTATGTGCATGCGAAAGATATGATTCATTAATCATGACGCGAGGAGTAGTGATGTAAATAATAGTATTAGCAGCAAGGGGATCAACACTTGCAGCAAGGCGAGTAATAAGAGATGTGCACATGATAGCAGTTGAAGTCTTAATGAAATGCAACCAATGATTAACAAGCTCAACAATAGGTGCAACCTTAATATTTTTGAGCGTAGCATAAAGCAACTTTAACTCTATGTCATAAGTAAGATGCGTATCATCTCTTGAAAAGAACAAACTAGCGATCCACTTATGGAGAAGCCTGAGAGTGGGGTGATGGATGTTGGCAGAATGCCCCTGAAACTTTCCAATGACGTGTTGCCCGAGATCAAATGCCAGAAAGCATGACATTGGTAACCCCCGAGGGAGAAACCTAAGTCAATGGAGCACCGCTCGTGGAAAGCCAAATGGTTTGCAAGATCCTTCCAATAAATACCGAAATCTCTTCCAAAGCAACGGAAGGTAATACCATAATCGACAATTTGTAGAGTTCCCAAAATTTAGATCGTCAAAAGACATGACCCAAGCTCATGAACGGGGGCAACTCTACTCCAACCAAGATGCTCAAAAATTGTATCAAACTCAACATCCATACCTATTTGGTGCAAGAATGCGGGGTCGAATGCCAGCAAATGGAGGAACTCGCGTACCTTCATGAGGTTGTATGCCTGCATCTCCCGCTCGCTCTCCAAGTCGATGAAGGGGGCGTCAGCCTCGTCAATGGCGTGGCCGTGTGGCTCCTCCTCCTCTCCTCCATGTGTCGGCTGCTCGTTCCTTGCAGGGGTTGGTGGATCTTCCCCGCGTTGGCGGCGGCTCCTTCTAAGCCCGAAAATTCTATTCATGGTGGATGAGCTAGCACAAGTGTATGGTGTTTTTGCTTGGAGAGGGAAGTGTGCAAGAGGTTTTTTGATAGAATTTTTCTTGCACTAAGCTTGTGGAGTAGGCTATGAAGCAAAGTGGAGCAAGAGAGTGAAGAAGGGAAGAGTAAAAAAATGTGTGTGAGAGGGGTGTGGTGCTCCACCTAGGATCCTCTCTATTTATAGAGTTGATCGCAGGCGGGGGAGTGCCCCCCTCAACGGCTACTAGCCGTTGCCCAAAGGCCGAGGCCAGTAGGCCTTGGGCATGGTGCGGCCGCACCCTGGTGCGCCCGCACCAGTGGTGGGCCCTCCTCTGCCCGGCCTTTTGGCTGCTGGCTCCAACGGTCACCCCAAACGTCTCTCTGGTTACGATCAGACTTGGTTCGAAATCTTGCTCCAGATTTTGATTTTCCACATATTTATTCAAAATATTTTTGGTTTTCAAAAATTATATAAAGATAAGATTTGGAAATGGGAAAATCTATACTACCAGAAAATAATTTCTATAAGATTTTCATAGAAACTTTATTTTTTACTAAAACAAAAACTTTTGGAACTAAAAATAAAAACTTTATATAAAAAGGGAAATTAAAACAAAATTTAAAGAATTTTAAAAAGACATAATACCTGAGCAGGGACACCTCCCCTAAGCTTGCTTAATGTCGTGGGCCCCCTTCAGATATTTTTATTGGGACACAAATAGCACAAAATTTTATTTTTATTATATATAATTTTTTTAGATAACTACCGAATGCCTTTGGCAAGGGCTCAACATTTATAGTCCGTTGGCATGACTTTCCTTCCTTCATTCTTCTGTGTCTGCATGGACGAACTCAGTAGAGGTTTCCGGTTGCCCTGGGATCCTCTCTGTGTCAGTGACTGGAATTGATGCAGCTATCTATGCTATCTGTGTTTCTATCATCTTGTTCAAACTCGTCTGACTTTTGACAGATGAACAAAGAGTTTCAAGCTTGGCGTTGATGTTCTCAATGATCTTGTCATTGTAGGACAGCTTCTTGGTCAGATTCTCGTTAATTTTAGCTTGCCCTATGACTAGATCTTTCAAGGAAGGCTGCTTGAAGAAATTACCCTGCGGGCGGTGCTGATTGTTCCACCCGTTGTTACCTTGCTGTGGTGGCCGAAACCCATTGTTGACATATGCTGCTTCTTCATGGGTTTTGGGGCAATTGTTCCTCGAATGGCCATCATCACCACAAACTTCACACGATGTGTGTGAGTTCACTGCTTGGACGGTGCCCATGTTGGGATTTGCAACTTGTCCATCCATCCTTTGTAGTAGCAAGTCTATTTTTGCGGCAAGCACATCTGCTCCTTCGCAGATTGCGAGCCTTTTTGTGTTTTCCTTCCTTCTCCCCAGCTTTGATTTACAACCATCTTCTCAATGAGGGCAGTAGCTTCATTAATGGTGAGAGAAAGGAATGCACCTCTAACTGTGGCATCTACGTGCCCCTTTGACATGGCCGTGAGGCCTTCGTAGAAGTTCTAGAGCACAAGCCAGTCTTCCATTCCATGATGCGGATAGGCCCAGATGTACTCCTGTAGCCTCTCCTATGCTTCGGGTATGAACTCAAGTAAAGACTGCTGGAAGTTAGAGATCTTCCCCCTCAGAGCGTTGGTCCTGCTCATGGGGAAGAACTTGGCGAGGAATGCCGCGGAGCACTTTTCCCATGTGTCAATAGCTTCCTTGTTTTGATAAAACCATTGTTTCGCCTTTCCGGAGAGGGAAAAGGGAAACAGATAGAGCCTGATGTTGTTCTGTGCGACGTCCTTGATGATGACGGTGTCGCACAGCTCAAGGAAGTTCTAAAGGTGGGCGTTGGCATCCTCGCTTGGCAGGCCATAGAATTGGCTTGCCTGCACCATAGAGATGAGGCCAGTGCGGATTTCGAAGCTTCCATTCCCCATATTAACAGCGGGCCCAGTCGGCACGTTGGCAACAGCGAGAGTGGAGTAGTCACGGAGTGTCTTGGCCATTGCGATTGGTGTGGTTGGTGCTGGAACGGTTGATTTGCTTGCCAGTTGCGTAGCATAAGAATAGACGGTAAGAACCCTTCTCTTCTTTAGGATTGTTTCTAGATCACTGTGGAAGTTTGCCGACAAGTTGAAACCGCTCATACACTATCCTATTTTCATTCTAATAAAAAGATGAAGAAAATAGTAAAGTTATCCTGCTTAATCTATGGCTACCAATGCTTATTATGCAATCAATGTCTATGCCATTATGATTTTTTCCTTCCCCGGCAACGGCACCAGAAATGCTTGTTGGGATTTCTTAGCGTCATTACTAAAAATAGACCATAGATCCATCTTTAGCAATGACACCAGAAATGTCAGGTGTTGGCATACCGTAAGTATCGCTACATCAGAGAGATAACCCAAGGCAACTCGAGGACGCCAGCCTTAGCAGTGCAGTCTGGTAACAATAATTAGGAATGCTGAATTGGCCTTCCTAACCATCCTTACTTGCGATATGCAAAGCTGTGGCACTATGCTTGAAAGTGCACAAGGATTACAATCTTAAGTAACGGTACTTAGGTACGCCAATCGATAGTTCATGAATGAAGAAGTAGTAGAACTGCAAGCAGACAGAACTATCATTGTAGCATTTCAACCCGTGAGTATTCAAGGGTGTCGAATTTATAATTCTCGTAGGAAGGCAAAGGGATGAAACATGATGTAAACATGATTACTTATTGAATGCTTGGTAGACATAGAGTAAATAGGAAAAAACATGATATTCAAGATAGTGGACACACATTGGATCAACCTCAAGGATAAAATAGAAGATAAATAATAAATAAAGAATAAAGAAATAAATCTACTTGAGCAGGCATGGGTCACATATAACTATGCATAGAACTGTTAGCGGATCATCTAATTAGCAATAAATGGAGTTAGAACTAAGCCTGAGATGAGGGGAGATCCCCGCACCTGGATACCCAGCCGATAGAGACTTTATAGAACTCCTATCGGAATACATGATCGTGGGGGAATGCAAAGGATGACAGAGCTATCACTACCCTGCAACCCACCCCTCTACCCAAAAGATACCCGCACATACACTGATTCCCGCATACCTGAACACCATGTTCACGTAATTGGAAACAACTCCTGACCCCCGTGGGCCCCACCCCTTCGGAGTGACAGGCTAGGCTAAGAGCAACCATCACAGCATAGTGAACCATCATCCCATTCCTAATTCAAATCCTAATCATACTAATCTGATGAACAATGAAGAATAATGATGAACATATCAAGAATATAGCACAAGAACTAAGAACTAGTTCATATACTATGAACATGATAAGAACACAACCATACTCTAGTTCATATGCATAATCATATAAAGATAAATAGAACTTGCTCATGGAAGAAGATTGAATATTATTCATACCAAGAAGACCCTTTCTTCCAAGGAGACAAGCTCTCCTTGCTAGCTCTTGCCTTGCTCTACTACTAATCTACACTAAAGATACAAGTGAGACGTGTGAGGTAAATTGACTCCAAATGATGTATGTGTTGAAAAGGGGGGAGTGCCTCTCTTTTTATAGTGGAACTAGGACGGTTCATCGCATCTAAATTTAGTAGTAGGTGAAACCGTCCTATGCGTGGCGGCAAGCAACCACCTGAGAAAGATGGGCCCGGTTTGCCGCCTCCAGGGGTGCGCCCGCACCCTAGGTGGGTCCCCCTGGCCACCGCCTTCGCGTGGTCGGTTTGGCTCTGGGCCTAGATCTCTCTCGTGGTTACGATCAGGCCCAGTTCTGTGTTGTTCGGGCTTTTCTCTATTTTCTTGGTTTGTGTATTTTTTAATACGTCTTTGGTACTTTGCGCTTTCTTCGTGGTATGGCACATTTCCACTTGTTGCACTATAATTCCTACAAAATATAATCACTATGGTACAAGTGGAACTTGTTAGTAATAAAATGCATGTGTGTATATAATATGATCGCTTCTTCTCCTTTTGGATCAAGTTGGCAGTTTATGATTGGTATATAATGACTGCCAACACCACCCTTTTCGAAGAAGCCATCGGTCCCTTCCCCCTGTCAGGAGCGTCGAGCGGTGTCCTTGCCTCACCGGATGGCCCCTCCACATGAGCAGGGGACGGAGCTCTGACCCCCTCTTCTGCTACACTGCTCGGCAGGGGGCGTGGCCGCAGTGACCTCCTCCCTAGTCGGGGCAGCCGCAGGTTGTGTAGTGGCCTACTCCGTGGTGGCCTGCTCCATGGTGGCCTGTTCAGATGGCCTCAAGCTCCCAACGACGCAGGGGTCAACATCCGAGGCTGCACTACAAGTTCATCCAACTAATCATAAATGCTGGAATTCTAACATCATGAAAGACACAACTATATTTTTATACTTATAGGTTGGAGCTCCTGTGCGATGTTGAGAAGATCCTACGCCTGGCATGGCTAGCTGCCGCTGTTGGTCGCGCCTAGTCTGGACGCACCTACTCGTTGGGGGCCTGTGCAGCGGGCTGGTCTTCAATGGGTCCTGCGCTAGGCGCTGGGAACACCTTAGGGTGACTACGTGGTTTGCGGACCAGGTCTGGGGCCGCCACCTCTTCCTCCTTATCGTCATCAACGACTCGAAGCAGTCGTCGATGTTTCGGCGCTCAGGCGCCCGAGGCCGAGCCGTGGCCGGACGAAGGTCCTTGCACCGATTCTGTCAGCACCACTCCTGCTTGGGATGGTCCTCTAGTCATTGGTCTCTTGTCGGTGAATCTATCGTCGGTGGTCGGCGCTGCCTGACTGTTATCTTCATCACTGCTGGTGTATCGGTAACACCGAGCAGCATTATCCATAGGCGGGTCTACCCCTGTCGGGTGTTCCATGCCGGGCGCCAGTGACACATACACTGACGCTCGGTCAATATCTCCGATCTGCGAGATGGTGGTAATAAGTTATCAGAGGAAGAGAACGACAATGAATAAAATTGCAAGTTGTGCAAACTTATTCTTTACCTTTGGAGCTGGTCGACCCAACTTATATGCGTGCATCCGGTTGTCGCTACACACGAAGTTGCTGTCTGCGAGATTGAACAGCTCATTGATTTTGTGCTCGATCTCTAGTTTCTCCAGGTTGTCCTTCTGCATCCTAGTCATGTCTTGGCTTCCCTGGTACTCATAAGTCGAGTGGACCCTCCTCTGGCACGGCCGTACTCGTCGCTAAGGAAGTTGCCGACCACGCCAAGCCCATCCAAACGCGACCACTCGATCAGGTTCATCAATTCTTCTACCAGACCAGTGTACTCTGGTCGGTCTGTCCAACTGACTCTCTTCTCTGGCACATAACCGATGTCGCAGAATGTGGTGCTGCCTAGTTCTTCTCGGATGTAAAACCATCTCATATACCTGTTGGTGCAAAAGCTGATCTGCAAACACAAAGGGCTAATACCCGATTCAAACGTTAAGGTGTGCCAGCCGATTTGACCTTACAATCGACAAAGGTGGTAACTCGAACACTTTGGTCCTGACAACAGCGATGCGCCCAGATGTCACGGCCAAGAGGTGCTCACGCGGAACTTGATAACACATCGAGTTTGATTCGACGAATTCCTAAGAACTCGTAGTAAAAGGAAAATATGACGAAGTCGTCGAAAAGTAGATGGTGGAATATGAATAAAAAACTTATGTTTGATTGATTGATAGATTGTCATTACATTGCTCTAGGGTCTACATTTATACCCTGTCCAAAGAGCTACAACCAGACACGACTAGGACTCGAATTCCAAATCAAACGGAACCCGTATACAAAACGAACTCTAATAACTAAGGAAAACATTAAACTGTCCTCTACGACCGATCGGTGTACTGCAATGAGCCAATCGGCAACCCCTACATCTTCTTCCACGATCATCGGCAGACCGCTTTCCATCGTCATCGGTAACCATTAGTGCTAGCTATCGGCACGATCCCGTTGCTACTTCTTGAACTTAGTCATATTCTATCGTCCTCCCATCGGCCAACCTCCATCGGTAACTTCACTGTGGACTAGTCGCCATCGCCCCATCTGTCGATCCACATTCGATTAACTCTAGGTGCATATCCGAAGACACGTGTCTGAAAACGGTGTCAACACATGCCCCCCAATTTCGGAGTATAAAATCATTAATGCTCTGAAATTCTCTTTAGTAATGACGCCTTTCCACAATTACTTCTCCCAATTGGGTAATCAGTCGCCAAACCTAAACAACCTCAGCCCGATTCTCCTGCAGGTTCCTCGAATTTCTCAACCTCTCAAACCGAACCTCCCCCCTATGCGCTCATCGACAGTATTACCGTTACAGAAAACTACCGATGGACCGACCAGGCGATCTTGCACAGTAAAATATCTTCAAAATCGTGATCGCTTGCTGTCAAATCACCTGCGCAATCCCTTGATTATCGTGCAAATAGTTACCATATCCACCTGAACACCCTCGGATTTCACGGATGCGGCAAAGAGAGAAGTCAGATTTGCCCCTGCCCATTTTGTCCTATAAATACTTCCTTCTCCGGTACTCTTTCTCCATCTTGTCATTCTATAGCCTCAAATCCACCTTCCTGGCGGCGGTATTGCCCGAGAACTCCAAGAACTCCAGCAAAGGCTTCCTCCACCAATCTTCCAAGTCTTCGATCCTCTTCCTCGGGAAGAAATGGCCATCAACTTTGTCGTTCCTGAGGTCAGCCTACCATCCCTCTCCTTTCTGTACTTTTGTTGTACTTCTGTTCATATGCTATTCTTTTTACTGAGTACCCCCCTTTTTTTGTTGTTCCTTTTCTGTTCCTTCATCCTCAAAACTTTTTAGGATTTGGCCAATAAGATCGTAATTCCTACGGATCAACCACACTTCCAATGTCTCGGCCCGTTAGGAAATCTAGATCCCACCGATCTGATAAATGCAGAGACAAATAGAATCCCCTTCAGAGCCGAGAACTTCTCCTTAGATCTGTGGAAAGATGCTTTTCGTTCCTGACCCAGTCCTACCAAGGGATGGAAAGACTGGTTCCTGAGAGTCAGCCATTCAAATGAAGTCCGATGGGGTGAGCGGAAATTAGACCAATGCATCAGATTATCTCTTGCCGATATGGAGAGGAACGAGTCGCTACTGATAGCTGCCTCGTACTTTTGGTCAGACACACTCAACGCTTTTGTATTCGGCCATGGCCCTGCTTCACCTACTCTTGCCGATGTACTCATGCTTACTGGCTTAGACATATCAACTGCCGATAATAGTCATCTGTTTGATACTAAGCCCAGTTCTAAGGTAGAGACTCGTGCTATCGGCGGTTGGTCTGGGTATATTCAGAAATACCAAAAAACAGGACCTGTCGGGGAAAGAGAGCAGGCCATTTTTCTGAACATGTGGCTGGATAAGTTTGTATTCTGTGGCCGATCGGCGGTACCAACTTCTGTCTATCTATCGGCAGCAGAGAGACTGGCCAATGGTGGCCGATTTCCTCTTGGCCAATATTTACTTGGCTCTGTTTATCACCTTCTCCATCAGGTAGCTAAGAAACTCCTGCTAGGCCAACCCATCGGCAACTTAGGGGGACCCTGGTGGTTCATCAACACGTGGCTTAGTATCCACATGCATAAGCGCCTTGAATTCAACCTTTTTGCACAACGCTTCCCTAGAGATATAGCCAAAGTTCATGAGCTGGATGAGGAAGAATCGGCAACTTGCTCCCCTCTAAACTATGGTGAAGCTGCCATAGTTATACCTGGTACCGGTGGTAAAGAAGATCAGGTTAGCCGATTCTTTCAGACTCTTTATGAGGGTCTGGCCAAAGAACAGTGGGCATGGATGCCTTATGAAGATCCAGACACCAGATTTCCCCTGACTTTTCATCCCTTTGATATTGCTCTCAACAAGGACCATGATCTGATGATGGCAATTATCACTCCGAGAGCTATACTAGTGAACTTCTTCGGTAGTGGGAAAGCTTCCAATCTTACCTACGAGTTCTACAATCCATCGGCATTGGCCCGTTAATTGGCCTTCGGACACCTACGATTGCGCTCTGCTATGCCGATGTGGTGAAACCAAGGGAGATCATCACCAGTGGTCTTGAGTGGATCAGAATAGCTGAACTCCCACCAAATGCCGATACATCAGATATCGACTTATTGGCTTGGATCCCAGCTCTCTTCATCACCCAGGCGTACAAACAATGGTGGGTGAAGTGGAAAGAGCATTTGTTCTGTCGATCGGCTCTTACATACCGCGGTATGATCGACTCGACGTACAAGGTCCCTAAGAACACTGTAAGTCTTCAACCCATGCCTCAATCCTATTACTTTCATTCTTATCGGCAACTTACTTCCACTGTTTTACACAGGTCGACGATACACCACCATCAGTCAGCAGAAGTGGTAAGCCAATCGAACTCCTCCCATCGGGTCCGATCTCTTTGATCAGCAATAATGCACCAAGCTTGGCGGCTTTAATGCACCGGGGCGTGCGCTTCAAGAAAATCACCACCAAACGGGCCAAGACATCTCCATCAGTCGCTGCTGCTGCTTTGGCGCAAGCTTTCAAGGTAGAAAATTTTTACTTCTTCAATTTATACCGATTCCATTCTATACTTACACAGCCTTTTCAGGATACATCGGCCGCCATGGGAACTCCATCGGTAACTTTCACTGTTTCGACCATTCCATCAGTACTCTGTTACACTTGTACTTATGAATCTTTTATTGTTGTATCAGCAAACTGGCAAATTGACAAAGACCAGAAGTACCAAGACAACTGCCAATGCCCCCCCAGTCCAGCCAAGTCAAGAGAAAGGGTCCCAAGAGTACTAAGTCACAAGCAAAACGTCAGAAGATAGCAGCGCCTTCCCCTCCTCCTCCAGGATCACCGATTCATGTGGAATCATCCCCTCCTTCACCAGAAGCTCAGACACAACAAGCATCGTCTCCACCTCAACCACAAGAAGCACCTCAGCCAGAAGAGACATCAGCCGATGTACATGAGCACACCGCCAATCCAGTGGGTTCAATCATAGCATCGGTAGTCTCCTCAATTCAGACAAGCACTGCACCCCCTCAAGGTAAAGTACTATCCATGAAATCATTGCCGATGGACTTATCTTTCCACCTTATAATTATCCCTGTTAATTTTTCAGCTGACATTGTCCAATCGGCAACTCCGGCCGATCAACCCGTGCTACCATTGGCCTCAACTAGCTAGAGGTGAGAGATAGATTTGAAACAAGTAAGCTATTTGATTATGATCCTTTATTTTACTAACATTTTATCATCAAATAACCTATCTCCTTTTCCTTTTCAGGAACAAGACTCTCCCGACAGCCTGTTCTCCTTCGCCATCGAAATTTCCGACGATGAAGGCGAGGAAGCAAGCTCTTCTCAAGCAATCGGGATTTCATCAGCAGAAATCAGAGCAAAGCTGGAAGATTTGCTGGCCCTGCTTCAGCAGGATACAGTACAGCTGGTCGATGATTCCGATCCAGCCAAGGTTCTGTTTAAGGCTCTTAGAGGCCAAATCCCTGCCGATGCCGAAGAAATCCTTTTCAAAGCTGCACACTTGGAGAGCCGCCAACTCCAATACCAAAAGGCCACTCAACGCCTTGCCGATAGAGCCACCCATGCCCAGCTCTCGGAGGAGGTAATGAAAGTGAAACACCTTGCCGATGAGAAACACAAGAGCATCGGCATTATAAAATCCTCAGGAGAGATGCTGAAACAAAAGATCTCTAACCTATCGGCAAAAAGGGAAGCTCTGTTGGCAGAGCTTAAGAAAGTAGAAGAGTCCCTCTCACAAGCTCAGCAAGAAGAGAGTCAGCTGCCTAAAATGATCAAGACTCTCACGCAAGAACGAAACACTCAAGCCCGTAAAGCATTGTAGATGAAGAAGAAGTTGAAGCCAGTGGAGGATTCTGCCGATGAGGACATCAAGGAGATAGAAGAAGCCGATCAGGTCCGTCTGCGCGCCATATCGACTATCCAAGCCTTACTGAAAATATGAGCTCTTCATCGGCATGTTTTGTTCTGTCTTTAGAAACCTTTGATTACTTTGATCCAGCCGATAGGATTGTTATCGACATCCTTTAAAACATCATATTCAGTCCCGGGTACATTTTAATCCAGCCGATAGGAGTGTTATCAGCATTTGAACTTTTTTATGCATCGACCCATATGCTTGGGTAATATTTCTTCAGATATTTTCTGTTCAAAGCTCTGGGAAATTCAACTCCTTCGAGAGTTTCCAAAATATAAGCATTACCAAGAGCAGACCGATTTATCCGATAAGGACCTTCCCAATTACGAGACCACTTGCCAAACTTCGAACTTTTAGTCCCAATCGGTAAAATTAGTTTCCACACCAAATCTCCATCGGCAAACTCTTTAACTTTTACCTTTTTATCATACCACCTAGCAACTCTCTTTTTATTTTCTTCTATACTCATCAAAGCCTTTAGCCGATGCCCTGCTAAATCATCCAACTCATCTTTCATCAAAGTAGTGTAGTCATCGCAGTCAGCTGATCTTGAAAAGACAATCGTCTAGATCCGGTCTTAATTTCCCATGGTAGCACTGCATCGTGCCCATACACCAGTTGATAAGGTGAAACTTTAGTCGAGCCATGACATGCCATCCGATATGACCACAAAGCCTCACTTAACAATGTATGCCACGTCCTAGGATTTTCTTCAATCTTCCGTTTGATGACTTTAATGATTCCTTTGTTAGACGCTTTGGCCTGCCCATTAGCTTGAGCATAATAAGGAGAAGAATTCAATACTTTAATTCCCATACCGATTGCAAATTCATCAAACTCTCCCAAAGTAAACATTGTACCCTGATCGGTAGTAATTGTTTGAGGAATACCAAATCGGTAAATAATATGCTCTCTCACAAAATCAATCATATTGGCCGATGTAACCTTCTTCAAAGGAATAGCCTCAACCCATTTAGTGAAATAATCAGTGATGACTAAGATGAACTTATGCCCTTTGCTTGATGGTGGGTCAATCTGGCCGATTAGATCAATAGCCCATCCCCGGAACGGCCAAGGTTTAATAATAGGATTCATGGCCGATGCGGGCGCCCTTTGAATATTGCCAAATTTCTGACATCCTTGACACCCTTTGAAATATTTAAAGCAATCCTCGAGTATAGGCGGCCAATAATACCTATTTCTCCTGATCATCCATTTCATCTTAAAAGCCGACTGATGTGCTCCACATACTCCTTCATGGATTCCACCCATCAAACTTTTAGCTTCATCATTACCTAAACATTTGAGAAGAACTCCATCTATAGTTCGATAATATATTTCATCCTCGAGGAGCACATACTTGGTAGCTTGAAACCTGATACGTCTCTCAACCTTTTTAGATGGATCCTTTAAATAATCAATGATCTCCTTTCTCCAATCATCGCACCGATTGCCGACAACGTGTTTAATATGGGTTGATATCCAGAGGCATGCTGAGCCAACCGATTAGCCTCCTCATTATGTAACCGAGGAGCAAGCTCTAATCGGAAATCCTTGAATTCCTTTAATAGTCGCATACTCTTTTCATAATAAGTTATCAGGACTTCGCTTCGGCATTCGTAACTTCCAGCCAACTGACTTATGACCAGCATAGAATCCCCGAAGATTTCAACAACATGAGCATGAACCTCTTTTAATAATTCCAACCCCTTAATCAAAGCTTGATACTCAGCTTGATTATTCATCGACTTGGCAACAATCGGCAAAGAGAACTCATACTTCTTTCCCTGAGGGGAAACTAGTACTATCCCGAATCCTGCCCCCGGTCACAGGTAGATCCATCAAAGAAGAGCATCCAAGGAACAATTTCCAAAGTCTCCACTACACCGCAATGTTGAGTCACAAAATCAGCCAGAACCTGCCCTTTTACAGCCTTAGCTGATTCGTAATGTAGATCAAACTCCGACAGTGCCAAAATCCATTTGCCGATCCTACCACTCATAATCGACATAGACAACATGTATCGGACCACATCATCCTTGCATATAACAGTGCATTAGGCCAATAACAAATAGTGCCTTAACTTAATACATGAAAAATATAGGCATAAACATAACTTCTCAATTGCCGAATACCTGGTCTCAGCATCAATCAGCCTTCTACTCAAATAATAAATCACACGTTCCTTCCCTTCAAATTCTTGAATTAAAGCTGAACCGATGACCAACCCATCGGTAGACAAATACAATCTGAAGGGCTTTCCTTGCTGAGGTGGAATTAAAACTGGAGAATTTGTCAAGTAATTCTTGATTTCATCCAAGGCCAACTGCTGCTCTTTTCCCCATACAAACTCTTGATCGGCTTTCAATTTGAGTAAAGGGCCGAAAGCACGAATTTCACCAGACAAATTAGATATAAACCGTCTGATAAAATTACCTTGCCGATCAAAGACTGGAGTTCTGTTTTGTTGGTAGGAGCAACTATCTTATTGATGGCATCAATAGATCTCCTACTAATTTCAATGCCTCTCTGATGCACCATGAAACCAAGAAATTGCCCTACCGATACACCAAATGCACACTTATTAGGATTCATTTTTAAACCATGTTTCCTTGTGTATTCCAACACCTTTCGTAAATTGGCAAGATGCTTTGTGAAATCTCCGGACTTAACCACGACATTATCAATGTAAATTTCCACCAGCTTGCCAATGAACTCATGAAAGATAAAATTCATAGCCCTTTGATAGGTAGCACTAGCATTTTTCAAGCCAAAGGTCATGACTATCCATTCAAACAGCCCAACATGACCAGGACATCTAAATGCGGTCTTTGAAATATCTTCCTCCGCCATGAATATCTGATTATATCCTGCATTGCCATCCATGAAGCTAATAATTCGATGTCCAGTTGCAGCATCAACTAGCAAATCGGCAACTGGCATTGGGTAGCCATCCATCGGCGTAGCCTTGTTAAGATTTCTAAAATCAATGCAGACTCGAAGCTTCCCATTTTTCTTGTAAACTGAAACAACATTGGAAATCCACTCGGCATACCGACACTGCCAAATAAATTTAGCTTCGATAAGTTTGGTTATTTCGGCCTTCATATCAGGAAGAATATTAGGATTACATCGGCGAGCTGGCTGCTGATGTGGCCGAAATCCAGATTTGATAGGCAACCGATATTCAACAATGGATCGGTCTAAACCAGGCATATCAGTATAGTCCCAAGCAAAGCAATCTTTATATTCCTTTAACAAATCAGTTAACTGTTGCTTACACTCAGAATTTAACTTAGCACTAATAAAAGTAGGTCTTGGCTTATCACCATTACCTATATCTACTTCTACTAAATCGTCGGCCGATGTAAACCCCTGGCCTAATTTCCCATCATCGGCGAACCTATCCAATAAAACTCCTCATCAGAACCGATTGCTTGGATCGGTGGAATTTCATAATCGGCAACCTTGAGGAAATCCTTTTCCCAAATCTCCCCTGAAATGCATCTGGTCCTTTCATAAGTATCCGCCTCTGCCGATGCTATAACATAAGAAGAATCTCCTGGGACAATCTCAATCTTGTCACCTCCCGACTGAACCAAACATTGGTGCATTGTAGACGGGATGCAGCAATTGGCATGGATCCAATCTCTCCCCAGCAATAGATTGTAAGCACCATTTCCACTGATAACGAAGAAAGTTGTCGGCAAGGTTTTACTGCCGATGGTCAACTCAACGCATATTGCTCCCTTATCTGGAGACTCATTCCCTTCAAAATCTTTAGCATCATATCGGTCTTGGTCAAATCTTGATCTCCTTTCCCAAGCTTCCGATAGACTACATATGGCATAATATTGATGGCAGCCCCACCATTAACTAAAATCTTGGTCATCGGCCGCCCATCCACCCTTCCTTTGACGAACAGGGCTTTAGGATGCTGCCTTTCATTGTCGGTAGGCTTTTCAAAGATAGCCATCATCGGGTCCAGAGCCAACTGAGCTATCTGGTTGGAAAAATCCAGCTCCTCATCATCACTGGACGGCGCAAGAAACTCCATCGGTAACATAAATACCATGTTAACTTCTGCCGATGGCCCTTTCCCTTAAGGATCCGGTTGCTGCTGATTTCCAGATTTGCCAGAATTCTCTCCTTTGCTCAAATCTTCTCGTCTTTCGCGCTGCAACCTTCTTTTCTGTGTTCTAGTCAACCCTTCTGGACACCATTGCAGCTGTCTTACCGATGGACGATGATTTTCCCTTGACTCCACTCGATAAGTATTAGCATCTCTGCAAAATATGAACTCATCGGGAACCCGTGCATCGGCCATCTCTTCAAGCTCCTCTTGGTCTCTAGGAAAATATCTGACATGGTCACCAAGTCTGTCATGCATGCTGAGCCTGCCCCCCAACCGATCATGAACTGAAGCTCTTCCCCTAATCGGCCCATTAAATCGCCGATCATCGTTCTGATACTGCCGATTAGGTCTATCATACCGATCATAACCATTGCACTCAGGGCAGTCTCTAACAGTGGGCAACTTGATGTTCTGTTCCCAATAGTGGATAAAGAACGGGCAATTCCAATGATCTTTATGCCGATTCCACTCCTGTCGGTGTCTTTCTTCTTCCCGACGATAGTCCTCCTATTGGCGCCGATACCGATCTTCACGTTGCTGCCAAGTCTCCTGATGCCTTCTATGAGTTATCACAATGCCAGATCGGGGAGGCCTTCCTGAGCTGGTTCCTTCCTGAACCAGACCCTTGCCTTTAGCGTCATCAGTAGTAATCTGATGTTGAGGATCCACCGATGCACTTCTTTCAGCTGCCTCTGACGTCAAGCCCTTGGTTTTTCCCTTAGCATCCAACATATTTGATGGGAAAGGATGTTGATCGATCTTTGTTGACACTAGCTAACACCTCTTAGATACTAGGTTGTCATCCCCAGCATGGTGCCAGAGTGTACAAAGGTATTTATAAATATGGAGGCTCTCTAGAAAATAATCTATTCTATCCGCAAGCGCACAGATAAAACACCTCATTGTAGCATTTCACCAGGATAAGTATTCCAGGTATCGTTATTTATAATTTTGCTTAAGAGAACAAAAGGGATGAAATTAAAATAAGGACAAAATCTATCAAGGCATAGACTAGAGATAAACTTGCAAGAACATGATTACTAATGAGAAACTCGTCACACAGTCACTTACTTTGGCAGGGGGTAAACCATAAAGATAATGATAATGAATTATAAGTTCATGGGTAAATAACACAGCGATTAGAAAATAGACTACTCCTCATATATGTGGGTGACGTCGGATTAGCTAGAGAATGGATTTTAAGTTATCTACTATCTACTAAGTCACAATCTACTCTAGTTATCTACAAGATCATGTATAGCATAAAAGACTCTTCATTCATGTATAAGGAATATTGCATCAAATTTAATTATCAAATAAACAAAGAAATGGATCTAAATGAAATCAACATCTAGACTTAGGGTTTTATCTGACAGAATTCCACGAGTTTTGGTGTTTGTCTATTTCTGCAGGGGGTTATCAGGAAATACGGAAGAAAGGCCCACACGTTGGGATTACATAGAGATATTAACGTGCCGCGCAATTATCTTACATCTAGAAGACTCCAAAAGCCACGGGAAGAAAGCGGAGGCCGAACGGGGCCAGAGGCAGGGCGCCCGCCCTCCTGCCCTGGGCGCCCGCCCTGACTTGGAGGCCAATCAGGACTCTGTTTCTCGGGAGATCTCCACCGACCTAAAGGATCAAGGATAACCGTTCAATCTAAGTCGGTTTGATCCAACGGCCCATATTCACTTGAAGGGACTATAAAACCAGACCCCCTGCCCCCTGGAGGAGAGAGCCTCTCAACCCTAATTCATTATTCCTCAAGGGAGAAGAAGCCTCTGATCAAGATTAGAGCCACCACATCAATTAGATATCTAGATTAGCATAGCTACATAGGATTAGAACTAGAAGGAGTCAATCTTCGATTGGTTTCCGGATCTGTCAAGAGGATTCTTGGTAATTCTCTAATTGTGCTTCTAATTGCTTTCTAATCATCTTTGTTCTTCAATATTATGAATATGACTTTGTTCTACTTTAATATTTTGCTTATGACTTTGCTCTACTTGTTTATATTCAAGATTATATTGTTCTTAGTTTATCATAGTTATGTACTTGGCTTAGTTAGATTGGATCTATATACATGCTTAGGATCGTATAGAGTTTATCCATCGGATCCATGGGTAAATGATAGATATTGTGTAGGCGTGGTGCTTATACCGTATTTATCTGCGATTGTACCCAATATGCCAAATCGTGGGGTAGTTCGTGATAGTGACAGCTTCATTGATTCTTATATAGTCCCCCTCTCGTGTATTGGGCTGGCAAAGCAATATTATTACAGAGGAGTGATTGCTATGTTTCTCATTTACCTTGCTAATATCACTATGCATGGGTGTAGTCTTGTCTCGCAATGATTGCTAAGTATGCTTGCACTAACTATGATAATGCTAGACTATATAGTTGAGAATAACTTAGGAAATATTCTTGTAGTTCGTTCTAATTCCATGCTAGTGACTTTCTAGAGTATCTAATTGAGGTGCTTATCATATTTATATGTGGCTAAGTTATGATCAGATTAATTATCTTTGTCCTTATATGTGTAGTCTTGTTATCTTTTATGTGACACTTACCCCTGTATGAAAGAGTTAGATAAATGTTCTCAATTATACATGCAATGGTAGATACTCAATCTCATACTCTATTCTGTAATCAATAGTGATGATTGTTAATCCCTTCCCAGTGGTAAAAATATAAATAACGATACCTCGAATACTTCCCGGTTAAAATGCTACATCGGTATTAATCTGTGCGCTTGTAGATCCCATTCATTATTTATTTAGAAGAGCAATTGCATATTTCAATACCGCGTCTCTCATGTCATGCTGGGGATGACAACTTGGCTTAAGTGGTGTGAGGGATAGGTTTGGCATTTTTGGCACCGTTACTAGAATTAGAAAACTTAGTCTACTTTTGGTAATGATGTTAAGAATACCCAACACCTGTGTTCTTCACCTTCTTGAACATCTTGTAAACAAAAGTTGGCAAAAACACAACTAGTGGAAAATGTGAGAGAAAATGTTAGTGGTTAGCTGCCCGGAATGTCAGTAGTCCAGGGGTTAGTCGTTCAAGACAAGTTTTTATTTTGGCAGAACCTCCCCTTAAACAACTTTTACATCTGCTTTGGACAGCGGGATCACTGCTTACTAGGTGAAACTCACTCTCTCACTAAAAGACTACCAACTTCTTTCCCACTCTTCTCTTCCTCTCTACTCTCTTCTCACTTCACTACAGGAGCTCCTTCTCTGGAAATTGAAACTTGCGTGGTTTTCTGGAATGCTTGTGTGAAGAAGTTGGAGGCAGGAGGTGGCAATTTATAGGAGGAAGGAAGGGCAGGGTGGGCGCCATCTATAGGTGGGTGGGCGCCCACTTATGGTGCCCATCCTGGCTGCCCTTTCTCCACTCCCTCCTTTGCTTAACTCTTACGCAAAATAATGGATCATGGGTGGTGGTTGGCCGGTGGAAAAGTGCTGGTGAGTGGAGTTATGTTGGTGGATCAAATAATGTGATGGGATGTATGTGAGGTGTGGTGTATGACATGTGGGACCCAAGGAGTGTGGGTCATGCTTCTAGAAGATTGCTATAATTAAATATAATGCAGGAAAATCTATGAGAATTGAAACTTATTTGAAATGATAATGAAAAAATATTTTTGTGCCTCCACAATAATTAATAAAATATGGGTTGTTACACACCATAAATATTATTTATATGGGGCTTTTTATTATTTTAATAATATTATGAATAAATATGACTAATGCAAGAATTAATTATGCAAGAATTAATGATGCGGATAAATACCGATTTACCTCCCGGTGAGTGTTTGGGATTTTTAGGTCCCCCAAGCTGGACCTCCAAATCTTTTAATCTTCTGAATTACCTTCCTCCAGAGATGGTGTCTCCAGTGGTTCTTCATGAACTTTCTTCACTATAGGGTCTCTCTCTGGTCTGGGTTTCAATGTGAAGTGTTCTTCTTTTTCGTTGATGTTGAACTTGATTTCTCCTTTCCCGACATCAATGTGGGCATTGGCAGTGCTCAGAAATGGCCTTCCAAGGATAATGGACACTTTTGAGTCAGGACTCATGTCCAGTACCACGAAGTCTACTGGCACAAGGAAATCTCTGATCTTGACTGGAATGTTTTCGGCGATGCCCAACGGGTGTCGAACTAATTGATCTGCTAGTTGCAGGCACATTGATGTTGGTTCTAGGGTCGTATGCTCAAGCTTTTTGTAGACTGATGCTGGCATCACACTGACACTTGCTCCGAGATCACAAAGTGCATTGTTGAAGTGTTAGTTTCCGATCGAGCAATCAATAGTGGGGCATCCTGGATCCTTCTTCTTCCTTGGTGGTATATTGAGGATGGCCGCACTACATTCTTCTGTCAGCTTGATAACCTCAGTGGTGGGCAGTGGTCTCTTCTTGTTAAGAATATCTCTGATGTACTTTGCATATGTAGGTACCTGTATGGCATCAAGTAGAGGTATGTTGACATATAATTTCTGAATGACCTCTACAAACTTACGAAACTGCTCATCCAACTGCAGTCCTCTATTTCTTCTGGGAAATGGCAAATAGTTGGTGTCGTAAAAATCTTTCCTCATTTCTCCAGTTCTTGGTGGTTGCAGCAGATCTTCTGCTTCAACTGGGCTTTCTTCTTCTATCACTGTTGGTTGCACTGGTGCTGATGTTCGTTGTTTCTCTTTTGGGTATGGGAGATCCCTGGTGGTTTTACCTCCTCTAATAGTTATGTTCTTTACCTGCTCAATGTTATTAGCAACAGGCAGTGCAGCGGCTAGCTTTATTAATTTAAGCTCTACCCTTTTATTAAGAGGATTTTGCTCATCAAAGGCAGTTAATAGAAAATCCATTTTATTGTGTATATCTTTTAGAGATGATTCATTTGTATCTAGCCTTTGTTTAACTTCATTATTAGTTTTTGTTTGTTGAGCAATTATCTCTTTTAATGAAAGTTGCTTGAGAGTGTTACCTGAATTCATACCTTTGCTATTGGGTGGACTCGAAGTGGTTTGATATTTGTGTGCTGTCTCAATGGCCCTTTGATCTTCTTTGAACTTGGCCCTCTGGTCAATCCAATGGAGCAAATTTTCCATCTTAGTTGATAATGCATTTACTTCTTCTGGTATTTCTTCAGTTTGATGACATTGTTGAGCTTCATCTTGGAACTAGATTAGGTTTTCTGCTATCTTATCCAAAAGTATCTCTGCTTTTCCAATTGTAAGCTCCAAGAATGATCCTTTAGCAGATACATCTAGGCACTCACGAGCCTTCTGGGTTAATCCATGGTAGAAGGTCTGCATAAGTAACCATGTGGCCATTCCATGGTGAGGACAATCTGAAATGTATCCTTGAAAACGCTCCCATGCTTCTAAAATGGTTTCTGTCTTCCGCTGTTGGAAACTGACAATATTTCCTCTTAAGGCAGTTGTTTTGCCTATAGGGAAAAACTTTGATAGAAAGGCATCTGACAAGTTCGTCCAGTTGCTGATGTTATCTTGATGAGTGTAGAACCACTTCCTCGCTTTTCCTTCTAGTGAGAATGGAAAAAGGCGAAGCAGTATGACGTCTTTGTCAATTCCGTTGATGTGGATTGTGCTTCCAATCTCTAAGAAATTCTGCAAGTGTGCACTAGCATCTTCATGTGCCTTTCCACTGAATTGTGTAGCTTGTACCAAATTGATGAGGCTTGACTTGAGCTCAAACTCGGGTGCTCCTTCTTCTACTGCAAATATTCGACCAGTTGGAATGTTCTCAAGACTTGGAGCAGAGAATTCTTGCAAGGTCTTCTGCGCCATAGCTTCAGCAAATTGTAGCTAGCTTCTTCTTTCTTTCTTGATTGCTTTGGTTCTGATGATGAAGAGTTGAATGTACCGAAGTCAATCCTGATATACCCTGTATAAAAATATAAACATAGAAAAACAACAGGGTGAACCTGCCAAAGCAGAGGTGCCTTGTTATGATTTCTCACTTAGTAGCTATTTTTATGCAATTATTTCTCTATAGTCTAGTCTATTATTTTGTGTGAATAACCTTGACTGATTTCCTGACTTTCCTTACCGTTCCTATGTGTTACTCTTTTGTGTTCCCCGGCAACGGCGCCAGAAATGCTTGTTGACACTAGCTAACACCACTTAGATACTAGGTTGTCATCCCCAGCATGGTGCCAGAGTGTACAAAGGTACTTATAAATATGGAGGCTCTCTAGAAAATAATCTATTCTATCCGCAAGCGCACAGATAAAACACCTCATTGTAGCGTTTCACCAGGGTAAGTATTCCAGGTATCGTTATTTATAATTTTGCTTAAGAGAACAAAAGGGATGAAATTAAAATAAGGACAAAATCTATCAAGGCATAGACTAGAGATAAACTTGCAAGAATATGATTACTAATGAGAAACTCGTCACACAGTCACTTACTTTGGCAGAGGGTAAACCATAAAGATAATGATAATGAATTATAAGTTCATGGGTAAATAACACAGCGATTAGAAAATAGACTACTCCTCATATATGTGGGTGACATCGGATTAGCTAGAGAATGGATTCTAAGTTATCTACTATCTACTAAGTCACAATCTACTCTAGTTATCTACAAGATCATGTATAGCATAAAAGACTCTTCATTCATGTATAAGGAACATTGCTAAAGTAAATCAGAACATCGTAAGACTTACTCCGCAATACAAATTCTGCCTGTCCTATCAACGGAGGGTGGACTATATAAGAATCAACGAAGCTGTCACTATCGTGAACTACCACACAACCCGGCCAATAGGATACATTTGCAGGTAAATAATATCTAAGCACCACGCCCACATGTGATCTACCACTTAACTCCCTCGAGTCAAGAGCTAAGCGCTTTGCAAACTTATACATAAACTCATTATCAATCATAACTATATCAAATATAGAACTAGAGCAAACTAAGAGTATAATAAATAGAGACATAATACAATTAGAACAAAGTATTAGAGAAAGATATGAATAATACCAATCTTTATTACCGAAGATCCGAATCCAGAGCGTAGTGCTCTACTTCTCTAATTGCTATCTAATCAATCCTCTAAACTTGAAGGATTAGGGAGTAGCTAATTCTAATTCTCTGTGGGAGAGAAGCTCTAAACCCTAACTTTGATGGCTACCTCTGATAATGATTTGTCCTCTTCTCTTCTCTCCCCCAGGTGTGGAGAGGCCTTGGTTATATAGTCCTTTCAAGTGAAATTGGGCCGTTGGATTAAACCGACATTGATCACACGGTTTTCCTTGATCCTTTAGGTCGGTGGAGAACGATCCAAGAGTTTGGTTCGGATTGGCCCCGAGAATTGTGCGGGCACCCAAGGAGGGAGGGCGGGCGCCCTGCCCCCGAGCCCGTCCAGTCTCCCGTTCGTTCCCGTGGCTTCTGGACTCTTCTAGATTGAGGAAAAAAATTGCGCGGCACGTAATTATCTCGTTGTAAACATGACATGTTGTAATACCCGATTTTAAGGACAAAATCAGATATGCACCATATGTGAGTTTTAGAAGCCAAATCTCACATATAGCTACAAATAAGGGGTAATATCAAAAGACAACGCATAAATATATAACGTACTTAGTTTAAAAGAGATAACCTTTAATAGCAAACGGATAGACAACTCCAACTTCGGGTATTAACTTCTCTCTACAGGATCCTACTGACTGGTTGATCACAAGCCTAAACTTCTCCTGAGGTTTGGGGGAAATAGCAAGAGTGAGTCCATGTCGAACTCCACAAGTATAGCAACTAGATTGTATAGCTCTCACAATCTCATGATCAATGTGACATAAATAATGTAGAGCATTAAACAATAAATAATGAGTATATTTAACACACAAGAATCATCACCGTCGATGCAAGAATCCCCAAGGCCGCTCTTAACCGTGAGCACGGCTAGTATACTAGTTTTTAACACTCTGCAGAGGTTGTACATCTTTACCCATGAGTCATGATTTACCCTTTCGCCTGAGGTGATCAGCCTCTTAACCCATGTTGATGCAAAACCTAGTCTGCAAACACAAAGGGCTAATACCCGATCCAAACGTTAAGGCGTGCCAGCCGATTTGACCTTACTATCGGCAAAGGTGGTAACTCGAATACTTTAGTCCTGACAACAGCGATGCGCCCGGATGTCACGGCTAAGAGGTACTCACGCGGAACTTGAGGATACGCCGAGCTTGAGTCGACGAATTCCTAAGAACTCGTAACAAAAAGAAAACGTATGACGAAGTCGTCGAAAAGTAAATGCTGGAATATGAGTAAAAACGTGTGTTTGATTGATTGATAGATGATGATGATTACAAGGTCCTAGGGCTTATATTTATACCCTGCTCAAAGAGCTACGACCAGACACGATTAGAATTCGAATTCCAAATCACACGGAACCCGTATACAACACGATGCGAATAACTAAGGAAATAATAAAACCATCCTCCGTGACAAACCGAAACTCCTCCACATGACAACTGGCAGCTTCCGGACTCCTCCTTCGCGTCATCGGCAATCCCCTTGCCATAGTCATCGGCAGACCTTTTTACTTGGTCATCGGCACCATATTACTGCCTGAGGACTTAGTCACATTCAACCTTTCCCTCATCGGCAACCATCCTTATCAGCAACCCGCATCGTACTGCCACCCTATTCTGCCATCCTGGACACGTGCCCAAAAATGGTGTCAACACATGCCCCCCAGTTTCGGAGTATAAAACTATTAATGCTCCGAAATTCTCTGCAGTAATGATGTCTTCTCCGCAATTAATGCTCCTAATCTGGTAACCGACAACCTCAATCTGGACGACTCTGATCCTAATCCTCCGCAGATCCCTCGAAATCCCCAACTTCCTAAACGGGCATCTCTTTTAGTCGTACATCGGCAACAATACTGTTACAAAGATCTGCCGATGCTCTGCCCAGGAGATTCGCAAAACGGTTACCTCCCCTCTATCCGCCCATCGGCAGGACGACCGTTATAGAATATCACCGATGGACCGACCAGGAGATCGCGCACAGTAAAATATCTTTAGATAATGACCGCTTCCTGTCAAATCACCTGCACAATCCCTGGATTATCGTGCGAACAGTTACCATATCCACTTGAGTACCCTCGGGCCTCTCGGATGCGGCAAAGAAATAAGTCAGATTTGCCCTTGTCCATCTTGTCCTATAAATAGTTCCTTCTTGGGTACTCCTCCCCCATTGCATCATTCCGCCATCCAACTTCACTTTTCCAGCGGCGGCGCCATTCTCAATCCTCAAGATCTCCGACAAGCATTCTTCTTCATCAACTCCGGCCCCCTCCAGCGTCCTCTTCACGACAAGATGGCCGTTGGCTTCGTCGTCCCTGAGGTCAGACTTCCATCTCATCTGCTGTACTTTTTTCTTGCATTCCTGTTCATCTGCGATTCATTCTTACCGAATATTTTCCTTTTCCTTTTTCTTCGCATTTTTATTCCCCAAAACACTAGGAGTTATCCAACAAAATTGTCATCCCTACCGATCAACCACATCTTCAATGCCTCGGCCCTCTAGGGGATCCAGATCCAACCGATCTTATCAATGCAGAAACCAACAGGATTCCCTTCAGAGCTGAAAACTTTGCTTTAGATCTATGGAAAGACACTTTTCGCTCTTGGCCCAGCCCTACTGTAGGGTGGAAAGACTGGTTCTTGAGGGTCAGCAACTCTTATGAAGTTCAATGGGGTGAGAGGAAATTAGCTCAATGCATTAGGCTGTCCATTGCCGATATGCACAGGAACGAGTCATTGCTGATAGCTGCATCTTACTTTTGGTCAGACACCCTCAACGCTTTTGTTTTTGGCCACGGCCCTGCTTCTCCTACCCTTGCCGATGTAGCCATGCTTACTGGGTTAGATATATCTTCTGCCGATAGCACCCATTTTTTTGATACCGCCCCCAGTGCCAAAGTGGAGACTCGCGCTATCGGCGGTTGGTCAGGGTACATCCAGAAGTACCGCGGGAGAGGACCTGTCACCATAAAGGAGCAAACCACCTTTCTGAACATGTGGCTAGACAAGTTTGTATTCTGTGGTCGATCGGCAGGACCGACTTCTGTCTATCTATCGGCAGCAGAAAGACTGGCTAGCGGCGGCCAATTTCCTCTCGGCCGTTATTTGCTCGGCGCTATTTATCACCTTCTTCATCAGGTAGTCCAGAAACTCCTGCTTGGCCAACCTATCGGCAACTTGGGAGGTCCTTGGTGGTTTATTAATATGTGGCTCAATCTGCACCTGCACAAGCGCCTTGATCTCAACTTGTTCTCACAGCACTTCCCAAGAGATATAGCCGAGAATCATGTGCTGGGTGAAGAGGAATCGGCAACACGTGCCCCCCTGAACTTTGGCGAAGCTGTTATAGTCTTACCCGGTTCAGGGAACACTCCGGATCAGATCGGCCGATTCTTCGAGACGCTGTATGAAGGTCTGGCTAGAGATGAACGACCATGGCTGGCTTATGACGACCCAGACAGCATGCTCCCTCTGACCTTCAATCCATTTGATGAAGCTATTGACAGGGACAATGAGGTGATGATGGCAATCGTGACCCCCAGAGCCATACCAGTGAATTTCTTTGGCAGCACGAAAACCTCTCCCCAAACCTATGAATTTTATAATCCATCGGCATTAGCTCGCCAGCTAGCTTTCGGCCAATTGCCGATTGCACTTCCTTATGCCGATGTAATAAAGCCCAGAGAGCCCATCGCCAACCTCCTCGAGTGGACTCGAGTAGCCCAACTACCACCAAATGCCGATACGGATGTAGACCTGTCAGAATGGGTTCCAGCCGCCTTTATCACTCAGGCATACAAGCTATGGTGGGCAGAATGGAAAGAGAATCTGTTCTGCAGATCAGCCCTCTCATACCGCGGCATGATTGACCCCGAATATGAAGTCCCTGATGACACTGTAAGTATTTTAAACCGATGTTTCATTTTCCAATATCACTCCCATCGGTAACTTACCCCTGTATTCCTTTTGCAGATTGACAACACCCCCCCATCAGTTAGTAGGAGTGGTAAGCCGATTGACTTATTCCCATCGGGCCCGATCTCCTCAATCGGCCATAATGCCCCCACTCTGGCTTCCATCGTGCACAGGGGTGCGCGCCTCAAGAAAGTTACCACCAGGAAAACTCAGACATCACCACCGGTAACTGCTTCCACTCTGGCACAAGCTTTCAAGGCAATCTGTTAAAACCCTTTTTTCATTTACGTTGACTTATCTTTGTATCGGCTATCTGTACTTATAAACTCCTTTTTGTTGTTGCAGCAAACTGGTGCATCGGCAAAAGTCAAACGCCAAGGCGCCGATGCCCCCCAGTCTAGCCAGCCAAAGAGGAAGGGCATCCACGGTGCTAAGGCTGGAACAAAGCGCCAGAAAGTGGCAACTCCTCCTCCTCCTCCGGTATTTCCAATCCCTGTGGAATCTTCCCCTTCTCCTCCAGACGTCCAGGCACAGCAAGTACTATTTCCACAACCAACACAGGAAGCACCACAGATGGAAGAACCCCAGCAGGAAGAACCTCAAACGGCAGTTATATCAGCTGATGTAGGTGAACAAACAGCTGGCCCGGCAGGTACAGTTACATCATCGGTGGTTTCCTCGATTCAGGCAACTGTTGTTTCTCCTCCGGGTAACATATCTCAACAATACTCCTACCTATAAACTTATTCTCATTTATTCTTATAATCTTTCCTGTTTTCTTTCAGGCGATATCGCTCTATCGGCAACATTTGCCGATCAACCTGTAGCTCCATCGGCCTCTCTGAGTCAAAGGCGAGAAATCGCCTTGAAGCAAGTAAGTCATCCACTTTTCCATCAGTATCGTCTGCCGAAGTTTTGACCATAAAGTTGACCTACTTCATTTTTATTTTCAGGAACAAGATTCTCCCAACAGCTTGTTCTCCTTCGCTATTGATATCTTCGAAGAAGAAGGCGAGGAAGCAAGCTCCTCTCGGGCAGTTGGAATTGTATCGGCAGAAGCCAGAGCTAAGCTGGAGGAGCTATCGGCCATACTTCATCAAGACACAACTCAACTGGTCAACGATTCTGACCCAGCCAAAGCCCTGTTCAAGACCCTTAGAGGCCAAATTCCTGCCGATGCTGAAGAAACACTCTTCCATGCTGCACATTTAGAAAGCCGCCAGCTTCAGTACCAGAGAGCTACTCGACGCCTTGCCGATAGAGCTGCTCAAATCCAGCTTTCTGAGGAGATGATGAAAGAAAAACTCTTAGCCGATGATAAACATAAGAACATCGGCACCTTAAAGTCTTCAGGTGATGCACTGAAGCAGAAAGTGTCTGATCTATCGGCAAAAAGAGAAGCTCTACTGGCTGAACTCAAGCAGGTAGAAGACGCTCTGTCCCAAGCTCAGCAAGAAGAGAGTCAGCTGCCGGAGACCATCAAGCATCTTGAACAAGAACGAAACGTCCATGGTCGCAAAGCGCTGCAACTGAAGAGGAAACTGAAGCCGATCGAAGGTTCTGCCGATGATGATATCAAAGAGATAGAGACAGCCAACCAAATTCGGCTGCGCGCCATATCAGCAATCCAAGCGCTGCTGAGCATCTGAAGCTTTCATCGGCGACACACCTTTGTTTTTCCGCCTTCAGCTTCTAGTCTAGCCGATAAGACTGTTTTCGGCATCTTTTGAAACATTAAGTCTGCCCTCGAACATTTAAATCCAGCCGATAGGAGTGTTATCGGCACTTAAACTTTTATGCGTCGATCCATATGCTGGGGTAGTACTTCTTCAAATATTTGCCATTTAATGCTCTGGGAAATTCAACTCCTTCGAGAGTTTCTAGAATATAGGCATTACCAGGAGCTGAGTGTCTTATCCGATAAGGACCTTCCCAATTAGGAGACCACTTCCCAAACTTCGAACTTTTAGTCCCGACTGGCAAAATCAACTTCCATACCAAATCCCCATCGGCAAACTCCTTAGCCTTTACTTTTTTATCATACCATCTAGCAACTCTCTTCTTATTTTCTTCTATACTCATTAAGGCCTTTAACCGATGTCCTGCTAAATCATCTAACTCATCGGTCATCAAAGTGGCATAATCATCGGCAACCAATTGATCTTGAAAAGATAATCGCCTAGATCCAGCCTTAATCTCCCAAGGCAATACTGCATCATGTCCATATACTAATTGATAGGGTGACACCTTGGTTGATCCATGGCAAGCCATCCGATAAGACCACAGTGCTTCATTTAACACTGTATGCCACCGCCTAGGATTTTCTTCAATCTTTCGTTTAATAAGCTTGATAATTCCTTTGTTAGACGCTTCGGCCTGCCCGTTGGCTTGAGCATAGTAAGGAGAGGAATTCAATATTTTAATTCCCATACCGATTGCGAATTCATCGAACTCCCCTGACGTGAACATGGTGCCCTGATCGGTAGTAATCGTTTGGGGAATCCCAAATCGGTAAATAATATGCTCCTTCACAAAATCAATCATATTGGCCGATGTGACTTTCTTCAAGGGAATAGCTTCGACCCACTTAGTGAAATAGTCAGTGGCAACTAGAATGAACTTATGCCCTTTGCTAGATGGTGGATAAATCTGGCCGATCAGATCGATGGCCCACCCCCGGAACGGCCAAGGTTTTATTATAGGATTCATAGCCGATGCGGGTGCTCTCTGGATATTACCGAACTTTTGACAACCTTGACAACCCTTGAAATATTTAAAACAATCTTCAAGTATGGTTGGCCAAAAATATCCATTCCTTCGAATCATCCACTTCATCTTGAAAGCTGACTGATGCGCTCCACATACTCCTTCATGGATTTCCCCCATTAAACTTCTGGCTTCATCATCACCCAAGCATCGGAGAAGAATTCCGTCGATAGTTCGATAATATAATTCATTTTCAAGGAGCACATACTTGGTCGCTTGAAATCGAACCCGTCTTCCAACTTTCTTAGATGGATCTTCTAGATAGTCGACAATCTATTTCCTCCAGTCACCGGCACTGACTGCCGATGTTGCATTAATCATTGGCTGATATCTCGAGGCATGCTGGGCTAACCGATTAGCGTCCTCATTATGCAATCGGGGAACATGCTCCAATTGGAAGTTTTTGAATTCCTTTAACAGTTGCATACTTTTCTCGAAATAGGTTATGAGAACTTCACTTCGGCATTCATAGCTTCCGGCTAATTGATTTATAACCAACATGGAATCCCCGAATATTTCAACAGCATCGGCACGAACTTCTCTTAACAACTCCAATCCCTTGATCAGAGCTTGATACTCAGCCTGATTATTTGTTGATGTAGCAACAATCGGTAAGGAAAATTCATACTTCCTCCCCTTAGGAGAAATTAACACAATGCCGATTCCTGCTCCCCGATCACAGGTAGATCCATCAAAGAAGAGCGTCCAGGGTGCAATTTCCAAGGTTTCCACTAGGCCGCAATGTTGAGTCACCAAATCGGCCATAACCTGCCCTTTGACCGCCTTAGCCGATTCGTAACGCAAATCGAATTCCGACAGCGCTAAAATCCATTTACCGATCCTTCCACTCATAATTGGCATAGATAGCATGTATCGGACTACGTCATCTTTGCAAATAACAGCACATTCGGCCGACAATAGGTAATGTCTTAGCTTGATACATGAAAAATATAAGCATAAGCACAGCTTCTCGATGGCCGAATAACTGGTTTCAGCATCAATCAACCTCCTACTCAAATAATAAATTACTCTCTCTTTCCCTTCAAACTCCTGAACCAAAGCTGAGCCGATAACCGATCCATCGGTAGATAAGTATAATTTGAAGGGTTTCCCTTGTTGAGGTGGAACTAAAACTGGAGGATTTACTAGATACTTTTTGATTTCATCTAGAGCCAACTGCTGTTCTTCTCCCCAAACAAACTCCTGATCGGCTCTCAATTTTAGAAGAGGACTGAAAGCACGAATTCTCCCAGATAAATTCGATATAAATCTTCTGATAAAATTCACTTTGCCGATCAAAGATTGGAGCTCGGTTTTATTGGTAGGGGCCACTATTTTATTGATGGCATCAATAGATCTTCGACTAATTTCAATACCCCTCTGATGTACCATGAAACCAAGAAACTGCCCTGCCGATACACCAAATGCACACTTGTTGGGATTCATCTTCAATCCATGCTTCCTTGTGCACTCCAACACTCTTCGTAAATCGGCAAGATGCTTTGAGAAATCTCCAGACTTGACCACCACATCATCAATATAAATTTCTACGATCTTGCCGATGAACTCATGAAATATAAAATTCATAGCCCTTTGATAAGTAGCACCGGCATTCCTTAACCCAAAAGTCATGACTATCCATTCAAATAGTCCAACATGACCAGGACACCTGAATGCGGTTTTTGGAATATCCTCTTCTGCCATGAATATTTGATTGTAACCCGCATTACCATCCATGAAGCTGATGACCCGATGGCCAGCCGCAGCATCAACCAGTAGATCGGCGACAGGCATTGGGTATCCATCCATCGGCGTAGCTTTATTGAGATTCCTGAAATCAATGCACACCCGAAGCTTCCCGTTCTTCTTGTAAACTGGGACGACATTGGAAATCCATTCAGCATACCGACACTGCCGAATAAACTTAGCTTCAATAAGTTTAGTGATTTCGGCCTTAATATCAGGTAGAGTGTTAGGATTACATCGGCGGGCTGGTTGCTGATGTGGCCGAAATCCAGACTTAATGGGTAACTGATGTTCAACAATTGATCGGTCTAAACCAGGCATCTCTGTATAATCCCAAGCAAAGCAATCTTTATATTCCTTTAACAAACTAGTTAATTGCCGTTTACACTCAGGATCTAGTTTAGCACTAATAAAAGTAGGCCTAGGCTTATCACCACTACCTATATCTACTTCTACCAAATCATCGGCCGATGTGAATCCCTGGCCTAATTTTCCATCATCGGCGAATCTATCCATTAAAAACCGTCGTCAGAACCGACTGCTTGGATCGGTGGAATCTCATAATCGGCAACTTTGAGAAAATCTTTCTCCCAAACTTCTCCTGAAATGCACCTAGTCTTTTCATAAGTATCCGCTTCTGCCGATGCGATAACATAAGAAGAATCCCCTGGGACGATCTCAATCTTGTCACCTACCCACTGAACCAAGCACTGATGCATTGTAGATGGGACACAACAATTGGCATGAATCCAATCTCTCCCCAATAATAAATTGTAGGCACCTTTTCCGCTGATCACGAAAAAGGTTGTCGGCAAGGTTTTGCTGCCGATGGTCAACTCCGCACATATCGCCCCCTTGACCGGAGACACGTTTCCCTCAAAGTCTTTGAGCATCATATCGGTCTTGGTCAAATCTTGATCCCCTTTCCCAAGCTTCCGATATACTGCATACGGCATAATATTAATAGCAGCCCCACCATCAACTAGGATCTTAGTCATTGGCTGCCCGTCAACCCTTCCTTTGAGGAACAAAGCTTTAAGATGCTGCCTCTCGTTATCGGCAGGTTTCTCAAAGATAGCCGTCATTGGATCCAGAGCCAACTGAGCTATCTGATCAGAAAATCCCAACTCATCGTCACTGGCTGGTGCAAGAAACTCCATCGGCAACATGAATACCATGTTGACGCCTGCCGATGGACCTTCCTTCTTAGTGTCTGCCGGCTGCCGACTTTCAGAACTCTCTCCTTTATTTAACTCCTCTTGCCTTTCTCGTTGCAACCTCCTTTTCTGTGTCCTGGTTAATCCTTGAGGGCACCATGGAGGAAGTGGCCTTTGCCTTATTGCCGGGCGTCGGTTCTCCCTTGACTCCATACGATGTGTGTTAGCATCTCTGCAAAATATGAACTCATCGGGAACCCGCGCATTAGCCATCTCCTCAAGCTCTTCCTGGTTCCTGGGAAAATACTGGACACGGTCACCGAGCCGATCGCGAACACTAAGCCTGCCCCCCAGCCGATCATGAACTGACGTCCTTCCTCTGATTGGCCCATTAAATCGCCGTTCATCATCATGATAACGCCGATCGTTCCTATCATATCGATCATAACCGTTGCATTCAGGGCAGTCTCTGACAGTAGGAAGCTTGATATTTTCCTCCCAACAATGGATGAAGAATGGGCAATTCCAATGATCCCTGTGCCGATTCTACTCCTGTCGGCGTCTTTCTTCTTCCCGTTGATAATCTTCTTGCTGGCGCCGATATCGATCTTCCCGTTGTTGCCACCTCTCTCGAGGCCTTCTATGAGTTATGACAATACCAGACCGAGGAAGTCTTCCTGAGCTAGCTCCTTCCTGGACCAAGCCCTTACTTCTTGCATCGGCGGTAGTAACTCGATGCTGAGGATCTACCGATGCACTCTTCTCAGCTGTCTCCGACGTTAAGACCTTAGCCTTCCCCTTAGCGTCCAACATGTTTGTCGGGAAAGGATGTTGGTCTATCTTCATCGGCTTCTGGGCTTTAGAACTGTCAAACTTGATTCTCCCCGACTCTATAGCCGATTGCAGCTGTTGTCTGAATATTTTGCACTCGTTGGTGTCATGTGAAGTTGCATTATGCCACTTGCAATACCTCATCCTCTTCAACTCTTCTGCCGACGGGATCACATGGTTAGGTGACAGTTTGATTTGACCTTCCTGAAGTAGAAAGTCAAATATCCTATCGGCCTTGGCGGTGTCAAAGGCAAACTTCTCTGGTTCTTTCTGCCCAAAAGGACAAGACATCGGCTTCTTGTTTTTTACCCACTCTGCCAAACCGATTACTGGTTCCTCGTCGGAATCTGAGCTTGTTGCTTCGTCAACAAATGACACTTTCTTATTCCATGCCCTCTTAGGCTCGAAAGGCTTGATGTCTTGATCAGATATCCTCTGCACCAAATGACTTAAACTCTCGAACTCTTGAGATGCATACTTATCCCTGATATGTGGCAACAAACCCTGGAAAGCCAAATCGGCTAGCTGCCGATCATCCAGAACCAGGCTATAGCATTTATTCTTGACCTCTCGTATCCTCTGCACAAATCCCTCAACCGACTCGTCATTACGTTGCCTCAACTTAACCAAGTCGGTAATTTTCTTCTCATGAACCCCCGAGAAGAAGTATTTGTGGAATTGCTTCTCTAGATCGGCCCAAGTAATTACTGAGTTGGGAGGTAACGATATGAACCAAGTAAAGGCCGATCCAGACAGAGATGACGAAAATAGACGAACCCTTAATTCGTCCCTGTTGCCAGCCTCTCCACATTGAATAATGAACCTGTTGACATGCTCCATGGTTGACGTGTCGTCCTGTCCGGAAAACTTTGTAAAATCTGGTACCTTGTACCGATGTGGAAGCGGGATCAAATCATACGCTGGAGGATACGGTGTCCGATAAGAATAAGTGTTGACTTTGGGTTTTATCCCAAATTGTTCCCTCATTACTTCAGCAATCTTATCGGCCCAATAAGCATCGGCATCTTGCCGATGAGGCGGCTGCGGATCCGGCACTTGGTGGCGAACCTCCACGTGTCTGTTTGGGACGTGACCTGTATGGAACATCGTATTGGTCACCTGTCCTCCAATCTGCGGACTACCAAACTGCTGTCCACCGATTGGCTGTCCTCCGAGTTGCTGTCCAAAATTTATTGGCTGGTTGGGAATTCCCTGACCTTGGAACCCGGGATAAACCTGCCCTTGCTGGAACCCCGTAGTCTGATAACCCTGCTGGGGCGACTGTGGAAAGGCTTGCTGTCCAAGCCATCCATTATTAGCGTTCATCGGCATAGGTGCTGCCGATGATTGGTAATTGGGTATCGTCGTTGAATTGACATACCCTGGCTGGGCCATAGGCCTCTGTTGCATCAGCATTGACTCTGCCGATGCGTTGGGCATCTGGAACATTGAATCTTGAGGATTTCCAGTGTGAGGCCTTGCAGTAGTGGTTGTGGTATACCGAGGACTCTGGTTCACCGGCACATTGGAAGGTGCCGATGTCATAGGAGTTTTGCCCCTCATGTCAGTTATCTGTGATGTCCCTGGCGTCAACTCTGGAGGCATACCATAACCCCACCAGTTGGGAGGAAGAGTTAACCCCGACATTGCCGATGCCAACATATCTGTTGTCAGTTTATGCTGCCCGACTGAAATTTGTGGGTTGGTTGCCATCGGTATAGATAGTGCACCAGTAGTCCCCAATGTACTTGGAGGGACGGCAGACTGTACACCTGCACTCGTCAAGGCAGCCGATGGAGCCGTGACTTCTGGTGCCGTGGGCTGATGATGGGAAGGGCCCACATAATCCGGCGGGATTTGTCCTTCCTTGAAGGTTCTTGCCACGGCGTTGAAAACCGTATTAGACAGTACACCAGCTTGGTTGATCAGCGCTCGATTGATAGCATTGTCAACCATGTCTTGAAGCTTGCCAGGATTGGCGTCAAAAGTGACCTGCCGTGGTGCCAGCAGTGCATCTTTCTGGACCACTTCGCCGCTCCTGTTTATGCTGAAAGACTTCAGGCATTGCTGCTTGAACTCTTCCATGGCTTGGGCAATAGCTTGCTTCTGCTCATCCTTGAGGTTGGCTTCTGTCACGGGGATGACGTTGTCTTGATCGAGGTCAGAGATCGACATGCTGATCTTGATCTTGAATCTGTCCCACTGGGCGTGCCAAAAGATGTGTTGATGCAAAACCTAGTCTGCAAACACAAAGGGCTAATACCCGATCCAAACGTTAAGGCGTGCCAGCCGATTTGACCTTACTATCGGCAAAGGTGGTAACTCGAATACTTTAGTCCTGACAACAGCGATGCGCCCGGATGTCACGGCTAAGAGGTACTCACGCGGAACTTGAGGATACGCCGAGCTTGAGTCGACGAATTCCTAAGAACTCGTAACAAAAAGAAAACGTATGACGAAGTCGTCGAAAAGTAAATGCTGGAATATGAGTAAAAACGTGTGTTTGATTGATTGATAGATGATGATGATTACAAGGTCCTAGGGCTTATATTTATACCCTGCTCAAAGAGCTACGACCAGACACGATTAGAATTCGAATTCCAAATCACACGGAACCCGTATACAACACGATGCGAATAACTAAGGAAATAATAAAACCATCCTCCGTGACAAACCGAAACTCCTCCACATGACAACTGGCAGCTTCCGGACTCCTCCTTCGCGTCATCGGCAATCCCCTTGCCATAGTCATCGGCAGACCTTTTTACTTGGTCATCGGCACCATATTACTGCCTGAGGACTTAGTCACATTCAACCTTTCCCTCATCGGCAACCATCCTTATCAGCAACCCGCATCGTACTGCCACCCTATTCTGCCATCCTGGACACGTGCCCAAAAATGGTGTCAACAACCCACTACCAAGGAAGGTCGGCAAGGATCACTATGAAGCCTTTCAAAAGTTCGTCTAACCTGTTAGGGCTGTAAGGTTTCCTTTGCACGCAGATATAGAGCCCCCTTCCGATGGCACAATGACTCGCAGCCTATACACATACAGACAGAGGCCACACTATACCCAAAACGGTTCAGCCCCTCCGCCCTTTCGGGTAACCTCTAACAAGCTAGAAAAGGTCTTCATACTGAGCTAAAGCCAGAGCCATTATAGCCCTCATGGTTGCACTGTTGTCCCGGTTATCACTTACAGATAAATCATCAAGTGGCTAAAAGTTATTTTTATCATTTATTACTTAACATTAATCTAGTCACAGGATCATAGTCACAGAAATAAAATCCAAATGCTATACTTGCCTTAATCCAGTTGCTCTTGCTAGTCCTGCTGGTTGTCAAGGTACTGATCTTAACATCCGAAGTAGCACTCTTGACCACCCACGAATTGCTCACCGTCTAGCTCGATCATCGATCATCAACACACAAACAATCGAGGCCAAACACACACGAAGCAAACAAGAGATCTAAATTAGAACAATACTCCAATTCAATAAAAAGGTTCCAAAACTAATCTATACGTATTGCTACGAACACAAAGACGTGAAAAGCACTCTAATTTGATCCACGGTCACAAAAACGCAAGAAACATCGAGATCGAAGCTACGATGTAAAAGGAACAATTGCCAAAAAAAATTATATCGTAAAAAGACAGCTATGAGCTTGATTGAAACTGATTAAGAAAAACAATGTGAGTAACATTAGTTAAATGAAATAAAACATATTTACACTTGAATATTGAGTTGACGCTAATCATATATTTTTATAAAGGTTATACACCTAATTCACTAAATATGGTATTAAGCTTTATCTTTGCTAATTGCAAAAGAAATAAACATGTGAGAGCATTGAATCCAATTCAAATTTTGTAGTCCGAATTTTGTACATGAAGAATGCTTGACTAAACAATTTATAAGGTTCACATAGGATTATGTTAGTAACTTATCACATATATGAAAAAAAACACCCAAGTTGATTTTTACCTCCACTCTCGACATCAGGTTCTTGATCTCCTCCAGACACGTGCGAAGCAACAGCGCTGAAGTGCACCACAACCACGCTAGGAGCTGACAACGGCTGATCTGATTAGCGACGTGCAGGACGTGGCAGATCGGACTGCACTTCGATGGAACAGCTGCAGCAGAAGCTTTTGTAGATCGAAACACGCCGTCTTTGGAGCTTGCCTGCTTCACGCGAAATCCGCCTTGGACCCAGATATCGAGTCGCCGAGTGCTCGACACGGAAAAAGAAACCTCACGCGCACAACAGCGGTATCTGTAGACGAGATTCGTTGATCCTGTTCTACTCGAACACGGAATTCTGCCTCCCACGCTCAGGCGCACACATTCTGGTCGCCGATTCAGAGAACAAATGGCTCCTATAACGGCGGCGGCGGCAGCGGACAAGAATAAAACCCTAGTCTTGTTTTTAGTCTCCCTCTTTAGTATTTATAAGAATTATTTTACATAGATATTCAGTATTAAAAAAATATATTTTATTATTTTCGAATTTAATTAATGTTATGGATAAAATAGATTCCAGAAGTCTCGAATTATTATTTAAACTGTGAAAAATATTCTGGAAGCTCTGAAAATTCGGAGAAAATTCTCAGAGATATTATGGAACATGAGGAACTCAAATAAAGTATTTGGAGCTCATGATAAGATAATTTGGAGCATCTAAAATTAGATTATGCTCCACGGAAAAGGCTATAAAAATTCCTGAGAAGTTTATAGAGATTGCTTGATGGTTGACGAACTAAAACGAGTGATTTGGGTTACAACAAAAAGATTTGAGAAGCTCTGAACGAAAGCTTAAGCTGAGAAACAATGAATTTGATTGTACAAAAAGATAAAGATATGTCGCAGAAGGAAGACCGACCTACTAAACGCATTGTGAAGATTTTGCTCACTCTCAACACACAAAGAAGCATCAAGCAAACATTACATCAAATCGAATGCACCAGCATGTATGCGCAACAATGTTGCTAAATCTTATGATAAAATTTAATTTAATAAAAATATTATTTTCCTATATTTTTATGATCATAAAAATACAAAATTACTTAAATTTACATCTACTTCGAAAGGAGAAAATTTTGGGGTGTTACACATGTGGGCCTTCTCTCTATATTTTCTGATAACCCCCTGCAGAAATAGATAAACACCAAAGCTCGTGGAATTCTTTCAGATAAAACCCTAATTCTAGATGTTTGGTGCATATTGATCCTTTTCCATGTTTATTTGATGGTTAAATTTAGTACTTAAGGACCGTCAACAATCTTCATCGGCTTCTGACTTTTAGAATTATCAAACTTGGTTCTCCTAGATTCTATGGACAATTGCAGCTGTTGCCTGAAAACCTTGCACTCATTTGTGCTGTGAGATGTTGCACTGTGCCACTTGCAGTACTTCATCTTCTTTAATTCTTCAGCCGATGGAATCACATGATTAGGTGATAACTAGATTTTCCCTTCCTGAAGTAGAAAGTCAAATATCCTATCGGCCTTGGTGATGTCAAATGCAAATTTCTCTGACTCTTTATGCCCAAAAGGGCAAGACATCGGCTTCTTATTTTTTACCCACTCTGCTAAGCCGATGACCGGTTCCTCATCGGAATCTGAGCATGCTGCCTCATCGACAAATGACACCTTTTTATTCCATGCTCTCTTGGGCTCAAAGGGTTTGATATCTTGGTCAGAAATCCCCTGCACCAAGTGACTTAGGCTCTCGAACTCTTGAGAAGCATACTTGTCTCTGATATGTGGCAACAATCCTTAGAAGGCCAAATCGGCTAGCTGCCGATCATCCAGAACCAGACTATAGCACTTATTCTTAACCTCTCGCAACCTCTGCACAAAGCTTTCAACCGATTCATCATTGCGTTGCTTTAGCCTGACTAAATTGGTGATCTTCTTCTCATGAACTCTACAAAAGAAGTATTTGTGGAATTGTTTCTCTAGATCGGCCCAAGTGATTACTGAGTTGGGAGGTAACGAAATAAACCAAGTAAAAGCCGATCCAGACAAAGATGATGAGAACAAGCGAACCCTTAACTCATCTCTGTTAGCAGCTTCTCCACATTGGATGATAAACCTATTAACATGCTCCATAGTCGATGTATCATCCTGTCCAGAAAACTTAGTGAAATATGGTACCTTGTACCGATTTGGAAGTGGAATTAAGTCATATGCAGGAGGATACGGTGTCCGATAAGAGTAAGTGTTGACTTTCGGTTTTATCACAAATTGGTCTCTCAGTACTTCAGCTATCTTATCGGCCCAATAAGCATCGGCATCTTGCCGATGAGGTGGCTGTGGATCTGGCACTTGCTGATAAGCTTCTATGTGTCTCTGAGGTGCACGATCTGCATGGAACATTGGATTAACCATCTGACCACCAATTTGCTGACCAAGATTCATCGGCTGGTTGACCAACCCTTGATTCTGAAACCCAGGTTGGATTTGTCCTAGTTGAAACCCTACAGCCTGATGATTCTGGTGAGGCATCTGTGGGAAGACAAACTGCCGAGTCCACCCACTGTTAGCATTCATCGGCATAGGCCCTGCCGATGACTGGTAATTGGGCATCATCATTGAATTGACATACATATGAGGCATTAAAGCATTGTAGCAACTCCTGATCCATCACTAAGTCTATCTTTGCTCAGGGACGAGCAAAAGATAAGCTTGGGGGACTTTGTTATTGGTAGATAAGTACTCTTTTTAACCATAAACATAGCATGAGAAAGGATTAAAATGAGAATACTATCTAGCTATAGGGGTTATCACTAACAGAATTCTACAAGTTTTGTTGTTTATCTATTTCTGTAGGGGGGTTATCGGAATAAGAACAAAAGGAGGTCCACATGTCAGATTTACATAGAGAGATCACATAAAACATCAACTCAGGAATACTCCAGAAGGTTCGGGAAGACACCACCTAAAAGGTGGGGCCCACCTACCATAGGGCAGGGGCGAGCGCCCCACCCTATCAGGGGTGGCCGCTCAGAGGGCTCAACCAATCACGGTGAACCTCGCGGATCCTACCTCCACCGACTTTGAGGATTAATCTTAAGCGCACGTTTAAGTCGGTTTGATCCAAGGGCTGTGGTGATTCCTAGGGGGCTATAAATAAAGACCTTGACCCCCCTAGAGGAAGAGTTCATTATTCTCTGAAAATATCAGGAGAAGAAGAAATAGACAGAGAGGGGTCCCTCGAATGGATGTGTCTCTATAGGATTCTTAGCCACCATCTCAATTAGATCTCTATAGTTCTTTAGCATAGCTACATAGGATTATATCTAGAAGGAGTCAAGTTAATCTTGGAGTCTGAATCAATCTTCAATTCATCGTAAACTCTTATTCTCTTTGTTATATTTATATTAGTTCTTGCTACTATGAATATGACTTTGATCTATTTGATTATATCAGAATTGACTTCATTATATTTGCTTATGTTCTCAATTATATTGTTCTTAGTCTACTTTGATTATATGCTTAGCGTAGTTAGATTAGAATTATGTTTATGCATAGGATCATATAGCGCTTACCCATTAGGCTGATGGGTAAGTGATAGATATTGTGTAGGCGAGGTGCCTAGACTGTATTTATCCACGATTACCCCTTATACTCCGAAGCTTGAGGTAGATCGTGGGAGTGACAGTCCTGTTGAGTCCTTTGTATTCCTTCTCCCGATTATAAGGATTGTAGAGCACCATTATTACAGGGAAGTGATTGTTCTATTTATGATCTTTCTTGCTAATATCAGTATGCATAGATATAACCTTTTCTAGTGATGATGTTAGGTGCACTTGCATCAATCAAGGTATGCTTTGATAGTACAGTTAGAATACTTAGGATTTATTCTTGTAGACTGTCCTAATACCATGCTAGTACTATAGACTTAGAGTACTCTAATTGAGATGATTATCATATTTATCTTATGGCTATGAATTATTGTTTATCATCTATCACTTATTATTCATATTCATATATTTATCTTATGTGACACTTAACCTGCATGAGAGATAGACAAAGACATGATTAAGGTCTCCATTGATTACATGCAGTGCTCATTGCTCATTATCCATTGCAAGTCCATTCCTAGTGGTAATAATATAAATAACAATACCTGGAATACTACTGGGTAAAATGCTACATCAATATTATCTGTGCGCTTGCGGATCTTTATTTATTTATTTCATTCCTAGAAAAGCTTATAGATTTAATACCAGCACTTTGACATCATGTTAGGGATGACAACCTAGCTTAAGTGATGTTAAGTAATTTTGACGCTATTGCTAGGGATAGGTTTAAAAGTCTATTTTTAGTAATTGTGTTAAGAAGTGTCAACAACGATGTCAAACCATCCTTTGAAAACCAAAACAATTTCCACCATTAAGTTGGCATGAACATCCTAGTCTATCGATCACCATTACCATGACCTAACTCAAATGATTTGCCTCTACAAAACACACGTTAGTCATAGTAATCAACATTGTCATTAATCACCAAAACTCATTAGGGGCCTAGATGCTTTCAATCTCCCCCTTTTTAGTGATTGATGACAACAACCTCGAGTATGTTTGAAGTGAGGTTTTCAATGACTTGATTTATATAAGCATGTTATAATAAGACAAAAAAGGATTAGTCATGCTTATATCAACCAAGCCTAACTCTTGCACCCAAATATGTGAGATGTGTACAACAGGATACAAATATATATGGCTCATAAGATATCAGAGTAAGAACGTGGAAGCAAAACAATATGAGCCAAAACACATGACATAGATAAATCATCATGTAGCACAAAAGTCATGTCTCACAAACATCAACCAAAGTATCTCACGAATGCATAAAGTAAATATGATGCATGAAAATAGTAGCACACAAAGAACCAAAACCATCTCACTAACTCCCCCTAAATCTAACATACTCTCCCTCTCCCCCTTTGGCATCAAATGCCAAAAATCTAAGAGTCCGTAGGCGGGGGTGGAGCGGAGGAGTCACGGGGTACAGCCTCAAACTAATCTGTAGCCTCATCAATGTCATCATCTATCGAGTCTGAAGCAGCTGCCTGACCCTTAGAATGTGCATGAGTAGGTGAAGCGGTCTAGGTCGGCTTAGGCTTTGTGGCTATCTAATGGGCTATCTCTGTCTCAACCTGAGTCTCAACTCCTATAGAAGTAGTTGACACTGACTCTGTAGCTATCGTTGATGTCTCTAGCATGGTAGATGACTGTATGAGCTGCTCAGATGATGCCACGGAAGAGGATAGACGCTCAGTAGTGGTGATTGGCAACATGAAAGCTGCTGGAGACTACTGAGGTGGAGCTGTTGGCATGCCAGTCAGAGCACTGTATGAGAATGACAAGTCCTGCCTAGCTAAAGTGTCCTATACCAAATGCGAGACTGAAGTAGACTGAGGCGTGAAACCTATGTGCAGAGGTGTGAACTGAGGCGTTTGCTGAAAGCTAGAAGAGATAGCAGCCTGAGAAACCTGGTGCTGTGTAGTGGTGAAAGGCTGACTCTGAGCAGGAAGCTAGAGCAGCTGCTGTGACTGACTCTGAAGCCCACTAGGCTGTCTAGCTGGAGTCAGGGGGCTGACTAGGTGTAACACCCGGCCCAATGCTTAATAGGATTAATAGGAGACTCATACCAACAAGTTGCAACTTCTTTTCCGGGAGCCTATCTCGAAAGAACTCTAAAGTTAAGCGTGCTTGGCCTAGAGCAATTTAGGGATGGGTGACCGACCGGGAAGTAGTTCTCGGGTGCGCACGAGTGAGGACAAAGTGTGCAGAAAAGACTAGTGTTGTTCTGTGGGGGCTGACTATGTCCTAGAAAAGCTGTCAGATGTAAGCGGGCCCGACCTCGTGGAGGCGGGACGTTACAGAATGGTATCAGAGCCGACTCTCGCGGTTTCACGTGCGCGTGTGTCGCAGTTGCGCAGGCATGGTGTGCATGGCTGGTGTGGACCCAGAGTGGTCACACAGCATGGCACATGCGCTGGCACTAGAGGACGTTCCTGGCTTGGGGTTGATCGACGAGGACGTCGATCTCTTAAGGGGGTGAGGATGTAACACCCGGCCTAATGCTTAATAGGATTAATATGAGACTCATACCAACAAGTTGCAACTTCTTTTTCGGGAGCCTATCTCGAAAGAACTCTAAAGTTAAGCGTGCTTGGCCTAGAGCAATTTAGGGATGGGTGACCGACCGGGAAGTAGTTCTCGGGTGCGCACGAGTGAGGACAAAGTGTGCAGAAAAGACTAGTGTTGGTCTGTGGGGGCTGACTATGTCCTAGAAAAGCTACCAGATGTAAGCGGGCCCGGCCTCGTGGAGGCGGGACGTTACACTAGGGAAGTGCTTAGAAGCTGCACCTGTGGTAGAGTGATCCCTCTCGCTGCCATGAGTGTTGCCATCATCGATGTTTGCTGGGCTCCTAGAAAAGCTGCCAGATGTAAGCGGGCCCGGCCTCGTGGAGGCGGGACGTTACACTAGGGAAGTGCTTAGAAGCTACACCTGTGGTAGAGTGATCCCTCTCGCTGCCATGAGTGTTGCCATCATCGATGTTTGCTGGGCCTAGAAAGAAAGTTGCTGCTCCTGAAAAGCGAGAAGCTGCCTCTGAAGCTCATCTTGTCTGGCCTGTAGTGCTACATTGGTGGTAGCCTACTCCCTATCATGACATGTATGCTCCTCTACTACCCTCTGTTGATCAGCTCTTATGCCCTCAAGTATGGTAAGTAGGGCAGGATCTGTGGTAGCGGAGCTCCAGCCATATGATCATGCTGCCTGGGAGGGAGATCTGGGATAGGTAAGTGATAATCCTCATCAGAGCTATCTGAAGCAAAGTCAAACTCTCCCTCAGCCTCTACATCAGCAACTGATCCAATCACTATATCCCGCTCATCCTCGATTTTAGGTACAGTCCCTATACTGCATGTAGCTCTAGGAGAAGGAGGTGGAGCTCATCCTCGTGGTGCCTGTGGAGGTGCTAGAGCTTGTTGGTCCACGTGTGTCCTCGTCATGTGCTGAGGATCATAGTGTGGAAACACTATCACTGTATCTGTCAGCTCTCTCTGAAGGTGAGGTGGGAGAGGATCAACATGACCCCTAAGAATAAAAAAGGTCAACCAATGTGCATAGGGCAACTGACGACAGCCCTTGAATCCCTCAGCAATCATGTCCTCAACCTATGACACTATGAGATCCCAAATATCAAACTCCCTTTGAGCCACTAGGTGAGCTATGAGCAACTGCTGAATCCAAGTGAATCCCTTATGATAGCTAATCCTAGGTAGTAAGGTCTTCCTCATTACAAAGTCCAAGATCCATGCAGGATGAGTAAGACCAGTAACAGCACGACTCGAGCCCTTAGTGAAAGGTGGGTGGTAGCAGTGTGTGACAAAGTCAACTAGAGGTAACTCACCACCATGGGGACGTCGAGGAGGCTCTATTCCTGAGTACCATAGCTCGTGAATCCTGGTCTCTGAAGCAGTAAGACCCTAGGTCTCTCTAGCACGCTGAGCTGTGACCCTATAGTCAGTGCCTGCCAGTGGATACTGAGTAAAATAATGGTCTGGTGCAACCCACACTGAGGCGTAGAACTCGCGAACCCACTCCTCAACATAGGTGCCTAGCAGTGCAAGCAGTCCAACTAGCCCTAGAAGATAAGTCAAATAGGGCCTGATGTCCTGTCAAACAATGTTAGCCAGAACCTCAAGGTCCATGACCCTCTGCTCTCTGAACTGAGCCTCACTATGGACATAAGCCATGTACATGTCCTCGTGAACAACTATGTAGAATCTGGCATGAGCTCTCTAATCTTTGGTGGGAGGGAACCAGGTGAAAAAAGCTTTGAACCTCAGCTCCTGAACCTGATGAGTAAGCACCCTGGTGTAATCCTTATGAATGTGAGCTGGTGTAGAACGAGCTGGATGTGAGGAGCTAGTTAGAGGATGTGACTAACGCTGTGTAGTAGGCCTAGAGGCAACCTATGTATGAGCTCGAGTTGACCTCCTAAGGGGCTGCTCCTCAAGCTGTGTCTCTGTCTCCTCCTGTGCCTCTGGCTCCCCCTGAGCTGACTCTATCCCATCAATCCGAACCCTAGGTGGAGATCTAGCTGCTGCTCGACCTCAAGGACTGCAGTCTCTGGGTGGTCATGATCTTGTATCCTATTCGAAGTGAGCCCCGATGACCACCCGCTTCTGTGGCCTTAGCTGCTGCTGCTACTATGCCTCTGCCTCTCTCTCACTGGCTTTCCTCTTCTTGGCTAGCACCTTCTTTCCCTTCTCTGCTGCTGTGAACCAACGGGGTCTATCATCTCCCCATCACCTCCTGGAGTGCCTCCACTGACCCCTCTAGGATCACTGATGTTCTTGCAACATGCCATTGCAAGAAACTCAAGCACCAACTGTCACACTGCTCAAAGAGATGGTGAACTGACACTCGAGAGGCTTAGCCTCAATCCGTACTCACGAGCTTGGCCCTGAGTTCAACTGACACTGTCAAATGGCCAATCTGTGACTCACTCGCTGCAAGAGATGGAATAGATAGGGTATACATAAGCAAACATAATATCTAGAGAGGAGAAACCCTAATGGAAGTGAGCAATAGATAAGAAACAGGATGAACATGGCTTGCTACCTTAGATGAGATGCGTTCCTAGAGAAAAGATGAGTTCAGAAACCATCAGGATGCAAGGATACGTATGAGAAGGACCTACAAGGATGAAACGAATGAGAACGTCATCAAAAACGGCGTTCCGATCTGTTCAAGCAAAAACACAAGCACCTTGTGCATAGGGTTAAGGAAACCCACCTCAAACCCTAAACTCTGCGAGGAAGAAGATCCAGAGAGCGCAAGGAAGCGAGGAACATGTGTTGGAGATGTTGTCTTGCACCAGGAAGGAAGAAATCGCTCAGGGGAGCGATCAAGGGTGATGGCGATGAGGGTGGTTAGGGCTTGTCTACTATGTCGCGATGAAGAAGAAAGCGGAATCAGCAAGAAACACGCACGAGGTTGGGATATATATCACGGTCGCAGGAGCAATGGACGCGCTTAAGTTGGCACTGGACGCGTCCGGTGCCCACCGGACACATACACATAGAGTTCTACAAACTCCCGAGATCACCGAACGCAGGCTACCAGACGGTCACCTAGCGTCCGGTGCTGCGAGGCTTGCAACGAGAGAAGACCGGACGCACCACACCAGACGCGCTCAGGACACTGTGAGCGAGTCCGGTGCATGCTCAACACCAGGGACAATACACCGGACGCATAGGGGTGAGTCCGGTGCAGCGTCCGGTGCTCTACTAGACTTGGTTTTTCAACGAGACTTCATGCGACTTTCACCCAACCAAGTTCCAACTTCAAGAAGACACAAATAAGCACAAATTAGAACTGGTATGAGTGACCTCTCTCAAACCCTTGAATTTTCACAAATATTTTGCCATAGGCTAAGTATCTTTTCAATGAAAATAGTCAAATGAAAGCACCAAGGAGACATCATGTCGCCATTTAGCTAGGGGTGTAAATCACGATGAGCGTTGAATGCTCCCCTTATCAATGGATGAACACAGCGGATGCTCAAAGCATAACCGAAAAGAAATGACATAGCAACACACATGCATATGATATGCAATGCAATGTAATTCATGAAAGTAAACTAATGCTTGTCAAGTTTGATCCAAGGTTAAGCTTTTTCACACACACAAAGCGGGTTATCTTAACCATGTTAGACAAGCCCTACACACAATCTTTTTGGATTTTTATTTTGATATACATGAAATGCAAAGCTAAAGCTATGTACAAGAACAACACACAACTTCATTTTTTAGTGAAGTAAGAAAGATCAAGCACATTAAGTTCATTTCTCAACATACAAAACCTAGCTTCATCTAGGGGTTTTGTGAAGATATCCGCTAATTGATTTTCCGTCCCCACATTCTCTAGAGATATATCACCTTTGTCAACATGATCTCTAAGGAAGTGATGACGGATGTCAATGTGCTTAGTGCGGGTGCGTTGAACCAGATTATTAGCAAGTTTTACGGCACTTTCATTGTGACACAACAAAGGTACTTTATCTAGAACTACTCCATAGTCTAGCAAAGTTTGCTTCATGTAAAGTATTTGTGCACAACAAGCACCGGTGGCAACGTATTCCGCCTCAGCCATTGACAAAGCAACACTATTTCGTTTCTTTGACATCCAAGAGACAAGTGATCTTCCTAGGAAGTGGCACCCTCCGAATGTGCTTTTTCTATCAATGCGGCACCCGGCATAATCTGAATCGAAATAGCCTACAAGTTGGAATCTTGCACCTTTGGGATACCACAATCCTAGATAGGGTGTATATTTTAGATACCTAGGAATTCTCTTGACAACAATCAAGTGAGATCCCATAGGCGTAGCTTGATAGCTAGCACACATACACACACTAAACGTGATATCAGGCCTAGATGCGGTGATGTAAAGTAAACTTCCTATCATAGAGCGATAAAGAGTTTTGTCAATCGGGTTACCTCCCTCATCCAAGTCGAGATGCCCATTTGATGTCATGGGAGTCTTGATTGGGTTGCAATTCATCTGTTGACACCGTTTTTGGACACGTATCTTTGGACGCGTATTTGGAGTTAATGAGGTATAGATCGGCAGACAGGAAAGTGGTGGCTAGTCTATAGAAGAGTTGGCGATGAAGGATGGTGCCGATGGGAAAAAGACAGGATATGCTAAGTCCAGGAGTGGTGATGGATTTGTGCCAATGACTGGTGTTGATGGTTGCCGATGGCTATGAAAGGTGGCTTGCCGATGGTCATGGAGAAAGGTACAGAGGTTGTCGATCGACTCATGGCGGTGTGCCGATCGGTTGTGGAGGATGATTTAATGTTTTTCATAGTTATTAGAGTTTGCTTTGTATACGGATTCCGTTCAATTTGGAATTCGAGTCCTAGTCGTGTCTGATTGTAACTCTTTTGAACAGGGTATAAATGTAGACCCCGTGGCAATATAATGAACATACACAATCAATCAAACACAAGTTTTTACATCTATTCCAGCATCTACTTTTTTCGACGACTTCATCATCCTGCATATTTTCTTTTTACTAACGAGTTCTTAGGAATTCATCGAGTTAATCTCGACGAGTTCTCAAGTTCCGCATGAATACCTCTTGGCCGTGACATCCGGGCGCATCGCTGTTGTCGGGACCAAAGTGTTCAAGTTATCACCTTTGTCGATTGTAAGGTCAAATCGGCTGGCACGCCTTAACGTTTGAATCGGGTATTAGCCCTTTGAGTTTGCAGATCAGCTTTTGCACCAACACATCTTTTGGCACGCCGAGTGGGACCAAGATTCAACATCAAGATCAATATGTCGAACACTGATTTCGACTTGGAGAACGTTATCCCCGTGACGGAAGCCAATCTCAGAGATGAACAGAAGCAAGCTATGGCAAAAGCCATGGAGGACTACAAGCAGCTATGCTTGAAATCCTTCAGTATCAACAGGAGTGGCGAGGTGATCCAGAAGGAAGCATTGCCGAAGCCAATCCTGGTAAACTTCAAGAGATGGTTGACAGTGCTATTAATCGTGCTCTAATCAATCAATCTAGTGTGCCTTCTAATACAGTTTTCAATGTTGTGGCAAGAACTTTTGAAGAGGGACAAGTACCACCATCTTATGTGGGCCCAGCCTATCATCAGCCAGGAGCATCTCGGTTACGGCTCCATCGGCTACTACGGCCGTTGCGGATACGGAAGTTACTTCTCCTCCAAGCACATTAGGGACGACTAATGGGCAATCTACACCAATGACGACTAATCCATCAACATCAGACGGGCAAATCAAGCTTGCTACAGATTTATTGGCATCGGCAATGTCAGGATCTGTTTCTCACAACTGGTGGGGATATGGTATGCCCCCAGAATTTATGGCAAAAAGTTCTGGGACATCTCAAGTGGCTGACACGACGGGCAAGGCTCCTATGACATCGGCACCCCTAGGATCGCCGATGAATCAGAATCCTCACTATTCCACAACTACCACTGCAAGACCCTTTACTGGAAATTCTCAGATGCCAATGTTCCAGATGCCTAACGCATCGGCAGATCCTATGTCGACGCAGCAGAGGTTTATGGCACAACCAAGGTATGTTAATACAATGATGATGCCCAGTTATCAGTCACCGCCAGGGCCTACGTCGTTGAATATCAATAATGGATGGATAGCGCAGTTTGTTGTTCCACAAATGCCTCAGCAGAATCATCAGGCTATGGGATTTCAGCAGGGACCAATGCAACCTGGATTTCAGAATCAGGGGTTGATCAATCAGCTGATGAATCGTGGCGGCCAACAAGCGGTGGCAAATCCTATGTTCCTTGGAGATCGTGCACCACAAAGACACGTGGAAGCTTATCAGCAGATGCCAGATCCACAACCAGCTCATCGGCAAGATGCCGATGCTTATTGATCCGATAAGATAGCTGAGGTCATGAGAGACCAATTTGGGATAAAACCCAAGGTCAACACTTACTCTTATCGGACACCGTATCCTCCTGCATATGACCTAATTCCGCTTCCAAATCGGTACAAGGTACCAGATTTTACTAAGTTCTCTGGACAGGATGATACATCAACCATGGAGCATGTTAACAGGTTCATCATCCAGTATGGGGAAGCTACTAACAGAGATGAGTTAAGGGTTCGTTTATTCTCATCATCTTTATCTAGATTGGCCTTTACTTGGTTTATTTCATTACCTCCAAACTTAGTGATCACATGGGCCAATCTAGAGAAACAGTTCCACAAATACTTCTTTTCTGGAGTTCATGAGAAGAAGATTACCGATTTAGTCAGGCTGAAGCAACGCAATGATGAATCGGTTGAAAGCTTCGTGCAAAGGTTGCGGGAGGTTAAAAATAAATGCTATAGTCTAGTTCTAGATGATCGGCAGCTAGCCGATTTGGCCTTTCAGGGGTTGTTGCCACATATCAGAGACAAGTATGCTTCTCAAGAGTTTGAAAGTCTGAGCCATTTAGTGTAGAGGATTTTGGACCAAGATATCAAAGCTTTTGAACCTAAGAGGGCATGGAACAAAAAGGTGTCATTTGTCGATGAGGTGACAAGTTCAGATTCTGATGAAGAACCAGTCATCGGCTTGGCTGAATGGGTGAAAAACAAGAAGCCGATGTCTTGCCCTTTTGGGCACAAAGAACCAGAGAAGTTTGCATTTGATATCACCAAAGCCGATAGGATATTTGACTTTCTGCTTCTGGAACGGCAAATTAAGTTGTCACCTAATCATGTGATTCCATCGGCAGAGGAGTTAAAGAAGATTAAGTACTGCAAGTGGCATAATGCAACATCTCACAGTACAAATGAGTGCAAGGTTTTCACACAATAGCTGCAATCGGCTATAGAGTCTGGGAGAATTAAATTCGATAGCTCCAAAGCTCAAAAGCCGATGAAGATCGATCAACATCCTTTCCCTACAAACATGTTGGATGCTAAGTGAAAGACTAAAGTATTAACTTTAGAGGCAGCTGAAAGAAGTGCGTCGGTAGATCCTCAGCACCAGATTACTGCCGATGATGCTAAAGGTAAGGGTTTGATCTAGGAAGGAACCAGCTCGGGAAGGCCTCCCCGATCTGGCATTATGATTACTCATAGAAGGCATCGGGAGACCTAGCAGCAATGTGAAGATCGGTATCGGCGCCAACAGGAGGGTCGACGTTGGGAAGAAGAAAGACGCCGGCAAGAGTGGAATCGGCACAAAGATCACTGGAATTGCCCGTTCTTCATCCACTGTTGGGAGCAAAATATCAAGCTACCCACTGTTAGAGACTGCCCTGAGTGCAATGGCTATGATCGGTATGATAGACCAAATCGGCATTATCACACTATGATCGGCATTTTGATGGGCCGATTAGAGGAAGAGCCTCAGTGCATGTGTTGACTGTCCTTAATGCTCACATTTAACCATCAACTAATCATAGAAAAGGATCCAAATGCAACCAACACCTAGACTTAGGGTTTTATCTGACAGAATTCGACAAGTTTTGGTGTTTGTCTATTTCTGCAGGGGGTTATCAGGAAATACGAAAGAAAGGCCCACACGTCGGGTTTACATAGAGATATTAACGTGCCGCGCAATTTTCTACCATCTAGAAGACTCTAGAAGCCACGGGAACGAACGGGAGGCCAATCGGGCTCGGAGGCAGGGCGCCCGCCCAACTCTCCTGGGCGCCCGCCCAGCTACAGTGTCCAATTCGGACCCGTTTCGCGGATTATGCTCCACCGACCTAAAGGATCAAGGAAAACCGTGCGATTAATGTCGGTTTGATCCGACGGCCCAGATTCACTTGAAGGGACTATAAAACCAGACCCCCTGGCCCCTGGAGATCATACCTCTTCTACAAAATCAAAGCTAGGGTTTCAATTCTTCATCCAAGTAGAGGGGATCCCTCTAGTTCTTCTAGTTCTACCTCTAGTTCATCTAGATCTAGTTCTAGTTCATCTAGTTCTAGTTCTAGTTCCTCTAGTTCTAGTTCTAGTTAGTCCTAGTTGTAATCTAGAAAATAGGGAGAGAGAAGAGGAGAGTGGATGAGGAGCCGGATCTGTCGGATCTTCCTCAACATTATACTTTTGCAGCATTTGGTTCGTTCTTCATCGTTCTCCAGGTTCTTCAATTCGTAATTCCTGAGTTCTTTAATTACTTTTATTTACATTCAAGTTATTTATTGGATTCCCGCTTGCATCAAGTGCTCTAGTCTTTATACCGCTAGAGTAGTAATTAATAGATTAGACATGGTGTTTAGTCTTGCGATTACCTGGAATTGCACCCAATCCTGCGGATTGTTATGGTAGCCTTAGGGTAGTGACAGCCCTAACGGTCGACGTATTCCACCACGTTCGGATCGGTGTTTGTAGGACCGTAGTCAGACCTTCCTAGCCCCCTTCTCATCTCTTTCTGTGGTTAGTGCTCTGATGTCCCGATATAGATAATCTTGAAGTAATTCTTGATTCTTAGATCAACTAGAGAACTCTCAGGAAACTTCCTCTCTTCCCACCAAAAATAATTATATAGTTATCCTTGGGCGATCTTGGATCTTAATTAGTACACTCACGTTCTCTGTGGAAAATCGATACTCTGGAATACTCCCGGGTGAAGGCTACATCGGTATCCGTGCGCTTGCGGATTTTTCTATTTGCGTTTAAAATACCCAACAAGCTTTCTGGCGCCGTTGCCGGGGAACGGTAGCTGTGCTAGTTTCGAACCAAGTCATTCGTGTATCCTTTTTCTTTTCCTTTTATACCACACTCACCTTACCATTTTCACCACACCACATGGATTTCACTCTAAGCATTAATGAGCATGGAATTTATTTCATAGCCACTTCATTTACTCCATGCTCATATGCAACATCTTCCCAATCCATTGGTTTTTCCAACATCACCAGATTCGAGATCTCCAACCCCCTCATCCTTTCTATTTATAAAAAATTTAAAAGGGCGGTTGTCGATGCATATGTCTATATTAAATATTGCAGATCTCGTTGAGTTGATCTTGATATAGGTCAGCGTTGGAGGGGAAACCACTTCGTCGACATAAATTGATGGTTTCCCAAGGACAAGCTTAGTGTCCTAAAACAAGCACTGATCAGATCGTAACATGTGCTTTTAATTATTTACAACACTACCTTGTGTATTGAGCATATAAGGATAATTGTAAAAAAAATTCCTTCGGGTATTCTTGTCACTAACCTTTCTAGGATTGGAGCAAGAAGATCGGATGAATGATAAGCACAAGGTATGTACAACCAATCATCATACAACATTGAATTAAACTCATCCAAACTTGAATTTTGCAAAATTCAAGCTTGGGGAGTACTTTACATAAAAACATCCTTTGCCATGTTGCTATGTTGGTTGTCCCTACCTTTGAGACATGCTCAATTTGTTAAATACTAATCACACTACTTCATCTCCACTTGAGTAGATCTCTATAAATGCTCGCATGCTACCTCTATTTGCTTTAGTATATGCCTAGGTTTGGAGCAATTTCATTTATCTCTTAATTAAGCTTGGTGCTTAGTTTAGGAATGATGATTTTACTTCCAAGGGGTTTTAAATTAAGCATGGTGCTTAGGTTAAAATGCCCTCCTAAATCAAATTAGACATGGTGTCTAGGTTGATCTTTGAGCTGATAGTATGCTATAGTGGACACTGGATATTTTGTTGGACTAACCCCTGCAGGAAAACTTTCAATATCGACCTGGGAAGTCCTGAGATAAACTCACATTGGAGACAAAGAGAGAGGCACATGAAGTTTAACAATTTACACAAGGAAGGCATAGCTCATAAGAGATGATCCATGGAGGGTGCCACAAACACAATGTACAACCACTAAGAAAGGAAAGCTTCCACAAGGTGATATTGTACCATCACTCTTCAAGTATGGTAATATCTTAAGGTATTTGACTATCACTTTTATAAGTTTCTCCTTGGTTCTGGCGTTCACATGAATAAAAGAGACAAACATGTATGATTTACAACTCTAGATTAACCAACCCAATCGATTCAACATGTTTAGCCCTTCCACCTTTGTGATCCTACACTCCTATTCATATGAGCTAAAGTGTTGCACATTCAATCTTTGGAAGATATAAATAAAACATAAGTATAGATAGATTATCTTTCCATTAGGTTGAGCGATCTGATCTGACAAATGTTTTAAATACTACACTCATAATCGTATTATCCATCAACTTTGTCTTGCTCCCTATGCTTAAGGTTAGAGAAGAACAAATACACTTTTGGTTCTGTTGGTGTTTTCCACCAACAGGGCCCATGCACTTGATCTCTGCCTTGTCTATGAGCAGGTACACTTCGAGTAAAATATGAAGGACTTTTACAACTCCTAGACTCCACCAATTGAAGAACCTAGATCTACGAGCACAAACACACTGGAGATACTGGACACTCAGGCAATCACTGCCCTGAGATGCTTGAGGATGTAACTACTGAAGTAACCCCGTTGTGGAAGTAATTACTGACCTTCTGCCGGTCAAGAAAGACAATCCAGGACGCACCGTCATCCCGATCTTGGCCATCGGCATGGTGGACTCCCCAGAAGCACTCTACAACTTTGGCTCCAGCGTCAACATTATGCCTAGGGGAATATTGAAGAACTTCTACGTCCGAGTTGGTACCTTGTACGCCCCAGCAGACTTCGTGGTGATAGAGACTGGTACTGATGAGAGGGCACCCATCATCCTAGGGAGGCCATTCCTGAACACCTCGGGAGCTGTCATCTACGTAGTGCTGCCAAGATCAGTTTCTACATCAAGGGGAAGAAGGAGACGTTTTCCTTCAAGAAACAAGACTACACAAATCCCAGAGCAATCCTAACATGAACCAAGGAAGAGGACCAACAGGAGGAACAAGAACAAGCAAATGTGGACCGAGTTAGCTAAGATGGTCACTGCAGTTCAAGGAGGTCAAGATTGTCGACTTAAGTCACCGTTCCTGACCAAAAAGGACGACCCAAGTATGCCAAGCATCCAGTGCTCCATTAATGGATACAACTTCTAGAAGATGCTTTGCGACACCGGGTCAGGCGTCAACATAATGGCCGTAGACACCTATCAGCTCCTGTTCGGAACCATGCCCCTAAAACCGACATACATTCAGCTCCAGATGGCAGATCAGACATTTCGAAAGGTTGAAGACAAGTACGATCTACCCATCATTCATAGGAGACCGTTTCTCAGCACCGTTAAAGCAATCATCTACATTGAAACCGGAGAAGTCCACATGCACTTCCCCTCTGAGAAGGTCAGGACAAGAAGAAGACAACGCAACCGCAACCAGAGGAGGCAAATTATCAAGGACGGATGGACAGACTACGAAGGAGAAGTAGTGAGGTCTGAAGACATATAGCTTGAACAGAACTGTCCTGAGGAGACCGTAGCACCGAGTCACGTGTGTAGAGAGAAGATTGTTATACACGAAGAGGAGGCGCCGCCGGAACCATCGACTACGCCATCGAGCGAATCCCAGGACGATTGAGAAAACGGAGAGTCCCGTTCGGAGGACGTAAAAACACCGAACGCCTTGCCAAGAGGTAAACTTGGTAATTATCTTTTTCCTTTCAATTATTTTAGTTAATCAGGTTCATATCATCTTGAAAATAAAATAAAAATGTTTAAAATAGTAAGCCCCATGTGAGTATGCTCATGGCATAAAACCCATAAGTACATTCACTGTGGTGGCATAAAAAATGAAATAAATATATTCCTATCCTATAAAAATAAAATTATAAAAATAAATTTATGATCCTACTAAAGAGAGTAACATTTATTGAGGAGGCTCAACATGATAAAGGCCAGATACTTATGCTAACACTTAACTAGTTCCACAAAGCTTTGTTGTCAATTTGAGCTTCACAGAATTCAAGGATCAAAGAAGACTAGCAGACGGAGGACATCCTAATCGCTATCAGGGTGCTGCCGACATTCAAATACACCTCCACCACCTGTTAGCTACATCAGAAGAAATTGCGTCAAAATCCAGCTTGGGGGAGAGCACCCCCATTTATCCAGCTAAGTGTTTCTACTCATGTTTATACTTTACTCAAATAATAAAAAGATGCATAATCATAAAACCCAAATAAAGATTTTGTGCTTATATATATATATATCTTTGCTTAGTTTGCTAAATAAATAAATAAATAAAGTTTGCTATGAACCCTCGTGATAAGCTCTCACATGGAAATGATGAATAGTTGCTCTGCCATGACTAGTTCTCAAAATTGAAATCTCTCTCTCAAGTTGAGGCCTGGCTGTTATTAATTTGCTCTAAACCTGAACTTGTGGGAAGAGTACTTGATCTGAAGTCTAAGTCGTTAACGGATATGATATCGGAAGGTTGAGCTGCTGTTTATCTGTTCCTAGAGATGCTAGAATTCTGGAGAATTTGAAAATCTTTAAAATGTTGAATGATGAGTTCCTGTATGATGAGAGTTTAAATTCCTACCACAGCCATATATACATGCTTGTTAGACTATGAACCATACATTTACTTTTTGCTGCTTATGAGCATTGAGTGTGGTCAAGCTGTGTAGACCCTTAGGAGCTTGTCATGTGGTTAAATCAAGATTCACTTGCACGTTCACTCATACATGTTGCTTCTACTCAGGAAGTACCATCGACATATATCCATTTCCATCTCCAGAACCACCCAAAAATATTCTACTCCTAAACTGGGAGAGAATAGCCAAAAACATTTCTGTTTTTCCCCTGTGAAATAAATGCTCAAGTTATCTTGGTTACTACCACTTGCTACATTATTTCAAGAGATGAGTGCTCTAAAAAAAGAAAAAAAAGAGAGAAAAAAAATATACGAGGAAATAAAAAGGGGCAAGTGCCCAGAACCTCGAAAGAAAAGAAAAAGTGAGACGAGAGGTAAAAATGGACAAGTGTCCAACAGTAGAATTAGGGGTACAAGATACCCACTTGAGAGAAAAGAAAAAAAAATATAGAGCATCTCATTCTCCTCAAAAAGTTTCAAAAGAGCAAGAAAGGTATGTACCCCCTCAAAAGAGCAACAGTAGAATTAGACTTTCACCATTACTTTCACCATTATCACCATTCATTCGCCACACATGCACATCTTGATTTGACTTATTGACTTGTTCTTCTGGATCCATTGTTTGACTATGCAATAAATGTCTTGTAAGTATGTATTAGCTGTCTCCCAGCTATGAGCTCCAGATATCAAAACCTTATTAGAGTAGGGTGAGAGAGAAGGCAATGTCACTATGCCTCATACCAAAAATACCACATACTTTGAGAGAAGGCATACACCTTTACTGCCTTGGTAAGGATCCAGAAATACCACAAAAGAGAGACTAGAGAGAGTCATACAAGGAATCTCTGAGTTTTATTTGAAAATCTGCAAAAACTCCAGAGCTATAGTTAATCGAAGAACAAGAGACATGGCGCTTGACTAGACTGTTCTATCTTTTAACTGCTCAAGACATAGGTGACGGTTGCAAGCCCCATGGTGGAAGGTAAAATGAGTAAGTTTAAATCTTAACAGGTACCCTAACCCAGAGATGAGATCTTGTTTAAATGCATGTGTATTTTTAAGGCATGAAACCACTGCAGAAACTTTTGAGTCTATCTTTGCTCAGGGACGAGCAAAGGTTGAGCTTGGGGGAGCTTGTTGACTGTCCTTAATGCTCACATTTAACCATCAACTAATCATAGAAAAGGATCCAAATGCAACCAACACCTAGACTTAGGGTTTTATCTGACAGAATTCCACGAGTTTTGGTGTTTGTCTATTTCTGCAGGGGGTTATTAGGAAATACGAAAGAAAGGCCCACACGTCGGGTTTACATAGAGATATTAACGTGCCGCGCAATTTTCTACCATCTAGAAGACTCTAGAAGCCACGGGAACGAACGGGAGGCCAATCGGGCTCGGAGGCAGGGCGCCCGCCCAACTCTCCTGGGCGCCCGCCCAGCTACAGTGTCCAATTCGGACCCGTTTCACGGATTATGCTCCACCGACCTAAAGGATCAAGAAAAACCGTGCGATTAATGTCGGTTTGATCCGACGGCCCAGATTCACTTGAAGGGACTATAAAACCAGACCCCCTGGCCCCTGGAGATCATACCTCTTCTACAGAATCAAAGCTAGGGTTTCAATTCTTCATCCAAGTAGAGGGGATCCCTCTAGTTCTTCTAGTTCTACCTCTAGTTCATCTAGATCTAGTTCTAGTTCATCTAGTTCTAGTTCTAGTTCCTCTAGTTCTAGTTCTAGTTAGTTCTAGTTGTAATCTAGAAAATAGGGAGAGAGAAGAGGAGAGCGGAGGAGGAGCCGGATCTGTCGGATCTTCCTCAACATTATACTTTTGCAGCATCTGGTTCGCTCTTCATCGTTCTCCAGGTTCTTCAATTCATAATTCCTAAGTTCTTTAATTACTTTTATTTACATTCAAGTTATTTATTGGATTCCCACTTGCATCAAGTGCTCTAGTCTTTATAACGCTAGAGTAGTAATTAATAGATTAGACGTGGTGTTTAGTCTTGCGATTACTTGGAATTGCACCCAATCCTGCGGATTGTTGTGGTAGCCTTAGGGTAGTGACAGCCCTAACGGTCGACGTATTCCACCACGTTCGGATCAGTGTTTGTAGGACCGTAGTCAGACCTTCCTAGCCCCCTTCTCATCTCTTTCTGTGGTTAGTGCTCTGATGTCCCGATATAGATAATCATGAAGTAATTCTTGATTCTTAGATCAACTAGAGAACTCTCAGGAAACTTCCTCTCTTCCCACCAAAAATAATTATATAGTTATCCTTGGATGATCTTGGATCTCAATTAGTACACTCACGTTCTCTGTGGAAAATCGATACTCTGGAATACTCCCGGGTGAAGGCTACATCGGTATCCGTGCGCTTGCGGATTTTTCTGTTTGCGCTTAAAATACCCAACAGCATGATCGGCTGGGAGGAAGACTCAGTGTGCATGATAGACTCGGTGAGCGTGTCGAGTATTTTTCTAGGAACTAAGAGGAGCTTGAAGAGATGGCAGATGCACGAGTTCCCGATGAGTTCATATTCTGCAGAGATGCTAATACTTATCGGGTAGAATCAAGAGAAAATCGTCGTCAGTTGGTTAGACAACCGCAACTTCCTCCATGGTGTCCAGAGGGATTAACTAGAACACAGAAAAGAAGGCTGCAGTGGGAACGACGAGAAGAGTTGAGTAGAGAAGATAATTTTGCTAAGTCTGGAGATCAGTAGCAGTCGGATCCTAAAGGGAAAGGGCCATCGACAGATGTTAATATGGTATTTATGTTGCCGATGGAATTCCTTGCACCTTTTAGTGATGATGAGGAAGCAGATTTTCCCGACCAGATAGCTTAGTTAGCTCTAGATCCAATGACGGCTATCTTTGAAAAACCCGCTGATGATGAAAGGAAACATCTTAAAGCTTTGTTTGTTAAAGGCAGGGTTGATGGACAGCCGATGACCAAAATACTTGTTGATGGTGGAACTGCTATCAATATTGTGCCATATGCGGTCTATCGGAAGCTTGGCAAAGGGGATCAAGACTTGACCAAGACCGATATGATGTTAAAGGATTTTGAAGGAAATGTGTCTCCAGTCAAAGGAGCCATATGTGTTGAGCTGACCATCGGCAGCAAAACCTTACCGACAACTTTCTTCGTCATCAGTGGAAAGGGTGCTTATAATCTGCAGTTGGGGAGAGATTGGATCCATGCCAATTGTTGCATCTCGTCTACAATGCACCAATGTTTGGTTCAGTGGGTAGGTGACAAGATTGAGATTGTCCTAGGAGATTCTTCATATGTCATAGTATCGGAAGAGGCAGATACTTATGAAAGGACCAGATGCATTTTAGGAGAGATTTGGGAGAAGGATTTTCTCAAGGTTGCCAATTATGAAATTCCACCGATCCAAGCAGTCGGTTCTGATGAGGAGTTTTAATGGATAGGTTCGCCGATGATGGAAAATTAGGCCAGGGGTTTACATCGGCCGATGATTTAGTAGAAGTAGACATAGGTAATGGTGATAGGCCGAGGCCTACATTTATTAGTGCTAAGTTAGATTCTAAGTGTAAGCAGCAGTTAACCAATTTGTTAAAGGAATATAAAGGTTGCTTTGCTTGGGATTATACTGAGATGCCCGGTTTAGACCGATCTATTGTTGAACACCGGTTACCTATCAAATCTGGATTTCGGCCACATCAGCAGCCAACTCGCCGATGTAATCCTAATATTCTTCCTGATATTAAGGCCAAAATAACTAAACTTATCGAAGCTAAATTTATTCGGCAATGTCGGTATGCTGAGTGGATTTCCAATGTTGTTCCAGTTTACAAGAAAAATGGGAAGATTCATGTCTGCATTGATTTCAGGAATCTTAACAAGGCTACACCGATGGATGGTTATCCAATGCCAGTTGCCGATTTGCTAGTTGATGCTGCAGCTGGACATCAGGTTATTAGCTTTATGGATGGTGATGCAGGATACAATCAAATATTCATGGCTGAAGAAGATATTCTAAAGACTGCATTTAGATGTCCTGGTCATGTTGGGTTGTTTGAATGGATAGTCATGACCTTTGGCTTGAAAATGCTGGTGCTACCTATCAGAGGGCTATGAATTTTATCTTTCATGAGTTCATCAGCAAGCTGGTGGAAATTTATATTGATGATGTGGTGGTCAAATCTGGGGATTTCACAAAGCATCTTGCCGATCTATGAAAGGTGTTGGAGTGCACAAGGAAACATGGCTTGAAGATGAATCCTAATAAATGTGCATTTGGTGTATTGGCAGGGCAATTTCTTGGTTTCTTGGTGCATTAGAGGGGAATTGAAATTAGTAGGAGATCTATTGATGCCATCAACAAAATAGTTGCTCCTACTAACAAGACTGAGCTCCAATCTCTGATCGGTAAGATAAATTTTATCAGGTGATTTATATCTAACTTGTCTGGTAAGATTCGTGCTTTTAGCCCCTTACTTAAGTTGAAGGCCGATCAAGAGTTTGTATGGGGAAAAGAGCAACAGTCAGCATTGGACGAAATCAAGAATTATTTGACAACTCCTCCGGTTCTAATTCCACCTCAGCAAGGGAAGCCTTTCAAATTGTATTTGTCTACCGATGGAATGGTCATTGGTTTAGCTCTAATTCAAGAATTTGAAGGGAAGGAGCGTGTGATTTATTATTTGAGCAGAAGACTGGTTGATGCTGAGACCAGGTATTCGGCAATTGAAAAATTGTGTGTATGCTTATACTTTTCATGTATTAAGTTGAGACATTATCTGCTATCGACCGAATGCACCGTTATATGCAAAGATGATGTGGTCTGATACATGCTATCTATGCCGATCATTAGTGGTAGAATCGGCAAATGGATTTTGGCAGTGTTAGAATTTGATCTGCGTTATGAATCGGCTAAGGCAGTTAAGGGGCAGATTATGGCCGATTTTGTGACTCAGAATTGCGGTGTAATAAGGACTTTGGAAATCGTTCCTTGGACGCTCTTCTTTGATGGATCCACGTGTGACCGGGGGGCAGGAATCGGTATAGTACTAATTTCTCCTCGAGGAAAGAAGTATGAGTTCTCTTTGCCGATTGTTGCCATGTCAACGAATAATCAGGCTGAATATCAAGCTCTGATCAAAGGGTTAGAATTATTAAAAGAGGTTCATGCAGATGCTGTTGAGATCTTCGACGATTCTATGCTTGTTATAAATCAATTGGCTGAAATTTATGAATGCCGAAGCAAAGTCTTGATAACCTATTATGAAAAGAGTATGCGACTATTGAAGGAATTTAAGGATTTCCGATTAGAGCATGTTCCTCGATTACATAATGAAGAGGCTAATTGGTTGGCTCAGCATGCCTCGGGATATCAACCCATCTTAAATATATTATCGGCAATCAGTGACGATGATTGGAGAAAAGAAATTGTTGATTACTTAAAGGATCCATCTAGAAAGGTTGAGAGGCATGTTAGGTTTCAAGCTACCAAATATGTGCTCCTTGAGGATGAGTTATATTATCGAACGATAGATGGAGTTCTACTCAAATGCTTAGGCGATGATGAGGCTAAAAGCTTGATGGGTGAGATCCATGAAGGAGTATGTGGAGCACATCGATCTGCTTTTAAGATGAAATGGATGATTAGGAGAAACGGGTACTATTGGCCGACTATAATCGAAGATTTCTTTCAATATTTCAAAGGATGTCAAGGATGTCAGAAATTTGGCAATATTCAAAGGGCACCCGCATCGGCCATGAATCCTATTATTAAGCCTTGGCCGTTCCGGGGATGGGCCATTGATCTAATCGGCCAGATTTATCCACCATCAAGCAAGGGGCATAACTTCATCTTAGTTGCCACTGATTATTTTACTAAGTGGGTTGAAGCTATTCCTTTGAAGAAACTAACATCGGCCAACATGATTGATTTTGTGAAGGAGCACATTGTCTACCGATTTGGTATTCCTCAAACGATTACTACCGACCAAGGAACTATGTTCACATCGGGAGAGTTTGATGAATTTGCAATCGGTATGGGAATTAAAGTGTTGAATTCCTCTCCTTATTATGCTCAAGCCAATGGGCAGCCGAAGCATCCAACAAAGAAATTATTAAGCTCATCAAATGAAAGATTGAAGAAAATCCTAGGAGGTGGCATACATTATTGAACGAAGCTTTATGGTCATATCGGATGGCATGTCATGGATCGACCAAAGTTTCACCTTATCAGTTAGTATATGGACACGATGCAGTGCTACCTTGGGAAATTATGACTGGATCTAGGCGGGTCTCTTTTCAAGATCAATTGACTGTCGATGACTATGCTACTTTGATGAAAGATGAATTGGATGATTTGGCAGAGCATCGGCTGAGAGCTTTGATAAGTATAGAAGAAAATAAAAAGAGAGTTGCTAGGTGGTATGATGAAAAGGTAAAAGCTAAGGAGTTTAACGATGGAGATTTGGTATGGAAATTAATTTTACTGATTGGGACTAAAAGTTCAATGTTTGGCAAATAGTCTCCTAATTGGGAGGGTCCTTACCGGATAAATCGGTCTGCTCCTGGTAACGCTTATAATTTGGAAACTCTCGAAGGAGTTGAATTTCCCATAGCATTGAATGAAAAATACTTAAAGAGAAATTATCCAAGCATTTTGGTTGATGCATAAGAGTTTAAACGCTGATAACACTCCTATCGGCTGGATAAAATGTATCTGGGGCAGTGCATGATTTCAAAGTGCCGATAACAGTCCTATCGGCTAGACCGGAGTGATTAAAAGTTTTCTAAGAAACAGGACAAGACAAGTTGCCGATGAAGGGTTCACAAGTTCAGCAAAGATTGGATAGCCGATATGGCGCGCAGGCGGATTTGGTTGGCTTCTTCTATCTCCCAGATATCTTCATCGACAGAGCCCTCCACTGGCTTTAGCTTCTTCTTCATCTGCAGCGCCTTGCGAGCCTGAATGTTTCATTTTTGTTGGAGGGTCTTGATCATCTCAGGTAGCTGGCTTTCTTCTTGCTGAGCCTAAGAGAGAGCCTCTTCCACTTGCTTGAGCTCTGCCAGCAGGGCTTCCCTTTTGCCAATAGGTCGGAGATCTTTTGCTTCAATTCATCTCCCGAGGACTGCAGAATGCCGATGCTCTTATGTTTCTCATCGGCAAGGCATTTCACTTGCATTATTTCCTCTGAGAGTTGGGCATGGGAGGCTCTATCGGCAAGACGCTGGGTAGCCTTTTGATACTGGAGCTGACGGCTTTCCAAATGTGCAGCTTGGAAAAGAACCTCTTCGGCATCGGCTAGAATTTGACCACGAAGAGCCTTGAACAAAGATTTGGCTGGATCGGAATCATCAACCAATTGAGCAGTGTCTTGGTGTAGTAGGACCAGCAGGTCTTCCAATTTGGCTCTGATCTCTGCCGATGAGATCCCTATTGCTCGAGAGGAACTTGCTTCCTCACCCTCATCATCAGAGATCTCGATGGCGAAGGAGAATAAGCTATCTAGGGAGTCTTGTTCCTGAAAAGGAACATAAGATAAGTTATTCGATGATCAAATCTTAGTGATATAAAGGATGAAAATCAGATAATTTACTTGCTTCAAGGCTATTTCACGCCTCTGGCTAGTTGACGCCGCTGCTACCACGGGTCGATCGGCTGGAATTGCCACTGGAACAATGTCAACTGAAAAAAATAATGAAGATAATTATGATTTGAAAGAATAAATCCATCGGTGATAATTTTGTGGATAGTACTTTACCTTGAGGGGGAGCGGTACTTGTCTGTTCTGAAGAGACTATCGATGATATGATTGGATCGCAGTCTGCTCAAGCACATCGGCTGGTGCTTCTTGTGGCTGAGGTGCTGGTTGAGGAGAAGGTGCTGATTGAGGAGAAGATGGTGCTTGTTGCGTCTGGATTTCTGGCGAAGAGGGAGACGATTCCACATGAATCGGCGATACTAGATGAGGAGGAGAAGGTGGTGCTGTCTTCTGGCGCTTTGGTTGCGACTTAGTACTCTTTGGGCCTTTTCTCTTGATTTGACCGGACTGGGGGACATCGGCACTTGTTTTGGTACTTCTAGTCTTTGCCGATTCGCCAGTTTGCTGTTACAATAAATAAAGTTTCATGAGTCCAAATATGAAAGAATGTTAATGAGAATTTTGCCGAAGAATAGAAGTTAACGATGAAGTTCCCATAGTAGCCGATGTATCCTGAAAAGACTGTGTAAGTATTAAATGGAATTGGCATAAATTAAGGATATCAAAGATTTACCTTGAAAGCTTATGCCAAGGTAGCAGCGGCAACTGTTGGAGATGTCTTTAGTCGTCTGGTGGTTATCTTCTTAAAACGCACGTTCTGGTGCATTAGAGCTGCCTGGCTTGGTGCGTTGTTGCTGATCAGAGAAATCGGGCCCGATGGAAGGAGCTCGATCGGCTTTCCACTCCTGCTGACCGATGGTGGAGTGTCGTTAACCTGTTCAAAAGGGAGAAAGTTAGTTACTGATAAGGATAAAAGTAACAAAAGGATTGAGGCATCGGTTGGGGACTTACGGTATTTTCAGGGACCTTGTATTTAGGATCGATCATGCCGCGGTATGTCAAAGCCGATGTACAGAACAGGTGTTCTCTCCATTCTTCCCACCACTGCTTGTACAGCTGAGTAATGAAGAGGGCTGGGATCCATGCCGATAGATCAATATCCGACGTATCGGCATTTGGCTGAAGCTGAGCTATTCTGATCAATTCAAGACCGCTGGTTATAGTCTTGCTTGGCTTTACCACATCGGCATAGCAGAGTCCAATCGGCAGCTGTCCAAAGGCTAGTTGACGAGCCAGTGCCGATGGGTTATAAAATTCATAAGTGGGGTTGGAAGTCTTCCCACTGCCGAAGAAGTTCACTGGTATAGCTCTCGGGGTGATAATTGCCATCATCAGATCATGGTCCTTGTTGAGGGCATCATCAAAAGGGTGGAAGGTGAGCGGAAATCTGGTTTCTGGATCCTCATAAGGCATCCATGCCCGCTGGTCTTTGGCCAGACCCTCATAGAGAGTTTGGAAGAATCGGCAGACCTGGTCTTCGTTGCCACCAGTACCAGGTAAGACTATGGCAGCTTCACCATAGTTCAGAGGTGAGCGAGTTGCTGATTCTTCATCAGCCAATTCATGATCTTTGGCTATGTCTCTGAGAAAGCGCTGTGCAAAGAGGTCAAAACCAAGACGCTTATGCATGTGAACACTGAGCCACATATTGATGAACCACCAAGGTCCTCCTAAGTTGCCAATGGGTTGGCCTAGCAAGAGCTTCTCGGCTACCTGGTGAAGAAGATGATAAACCGAGCCTAACAAGTATTGGCCGAGGGAAAAGTGACCACCGTTGGCTAGTTTCTCTGCTGCCGATAGATAGACGGAAGTTGGTCCCGCCGATCGGCCACAAAATACAAATTTATCTAGCCACATATTCAGAAAGATGGTGTGTTCCCTTTGTCCAACTGGTCCTATTTTCGGTACTTCTGAATGTACCCTGACTAGCCGCCGATGCTACGAGTTTCCACTTTGCGCTCAGGCTTATTATCAAACAGGTGGCTATCATCGGCAATTGCTATTTCCAGTCCAGTAAGCATAAGCACATCGGCCAAGGTAGGGGATGCAGGGCCATGGCCAAATATGAAAGCATTGAGGGTATCTGACCAGAAGTATGAAGTAGCTATCAACAGTGATTCATTTCTCTCCATATCGGCAATGGATAGCCTAATGCACTGATCTAGTCTACGCTCACCCCATTGGACCTTGTTCGAGTTGCCGATTGTGAGGAACCAATCTTTCCACCCCTTAGTCGAACTGGGCCAGGAACAAAAAGTATCTTTCCACAGATCTAAAGAAAAGTTTTCAGTTCTAAAGGGGATCCTATTTGTCTCTGCATTTATCAAATCAGTAGGATCTGGGTTTCCCAATGGACCAAGACACTGAAAGTGGGGTTGATCGGTGGGGATCACAATCTTATCGGCCAATTCCTAAAAGGTTTGAAAGTTGGAAGAATAGAGAAGAAACAATGAAGGAAAATGTACTCAGTAAATAGATTCACAGAGGAATAGGAGTACAACAAAAGTATGGTAAAAAGAAGAAAGGGGGTGTTGAGTTGACCTCAGGAATGATGAAGTTGATGGCCATTTCTTCTCGAGAGGAGGAAAGAATCGAAGACTCGGAAGATTGTTGGAGGCGATCCTTGCTGGAGTTCTTGAAGTTCTCAAACAGTGCCACCGCCAGAAAGGTGGGTTTGAGGCTGTAGAATGACAGGATGGAAGAGGAGTACTGGAGAAGGAAGTATTTATAGGACAAAGAGGGCAGGGGCAAATCTGACTTATCTCTTCGTCGCATCTGAGAAATCCGAGGGTATTCAGGTGGATATGGTAACTGTTCGCACGGTAATCCAGGGATTGCGCAGGTGATTTGACAGCAAGTGGTCATGATTTTAGAGATATCTTACTGTGCTAGATCTCCTGGTCGGTTCATCGGCAGTCTTCTCTAACGGAAATATTGCCGATGAACGTATTCTCGGTTCGAGGAGTTGAGAGGTTCGAGGAGCATGCGAGAGAACCGGGCTAAGGTTGTTTTGATTTGGTAATTAATTGCTGGCAGAAAAGGATAATTGTGGAAAGGCATCATTACTAGGAAGAATTTTGGAGCATTAATGATTTTATACTCCAAAATTGGGGGGCATGTGTTGACACCATTTTTGGACACGTATCTTTGGACGCGTATCTGGAGTTAATGAGGTATAGATCGGCAGACAGGAAAGTGGTGGCTAGTCTACAGAAGAGTTGCCGATGAAGGATGGTGCCGATGGGAAAAAGACAGGATATGGCTAAGTCCAAGAGTGGTGATAGATTTGTGCCGATGACTAGTGTTGATGGTTGCCGATGGCTATGAAAGGTGGCTTGCCAATGGTCATGGAGAAAGGTACAGAGGTTGTCGATCAACTCATGGCCGTGTGCCAATCGGTTGTGGAGGATGATTTAATGTTTTCCATAGTTATTAGAGTTTGTTTTGTATACGGATTCCGTTCAATTTGGAATTTGAGTCCTAGTCATGTCTGATTGTAACTCTTTTGAACAGGGTATAAATGTAGACCCTGTGGCAATGTAATGAACATACACAATCAATCAAACACAAGTTTTTACATCTATTCCAGCATCTACTTTTTTTCGACGACTTCGTCATCCTGCATATTTTCTTTTTAATTACGAGTTCTTAGGAATTCATCGAGTTAATCTCGATGAGTTCTCGAGTTCCGCGTGAATACCTCTTAGCCGTGACATCCGGGCACATCTTTGTTGTCAGGACCAAAGTGTTCAAGTTATCACCTTTGTCGATTGTAAGGTCAAATCGGCTGGCACGCCTTAACGTTTGAATCGGGTATTAGCCCTTTGTGTTTGCAGATCAGCTTTTGCACCAACATCATCATCTTGAACCTCTTGAGAAGATCTTAAGTGTATTTCTCTTGAGAGATGAAGACCCCTTCCTTCATTTACTTGACTTGAAACACGAGGAAGGATAGCTCGCCAATCATGGACATCTCAAACTCCTTGGACATCAAATTACCAAATTCCTTGCAAAAATGTTCAATAGTGGAGCCAAAAATAATATCATCCACATAAACTTGGCAAATGAAGATTTCCCGATTCATTTTCTTGGTGAAGAGTGTTGTGTAAACTTTCCCAATCTTGAAACCCTTCTCAATGAGGAAGTCCCTAAGCCTCTCATACCAAGCTCTAGGAGCTTGCTTGAGACCATGGAGCACCTTGGACAACCGGTAAACATGCTTGGGGTAACTAGGGTCTCAAAACCGGGGGGTTGCTCAACACAGACAAGCTCATTAATGTAACCATTTTAAAAGGCACTTTTCACATCCATTTGAAACAATTTAATGTCACGGATGGAAGCATATGCAAGTAGGATACGTATAGCTTCAAGCCTTGCTACCGGTGCAAAGGTTTCACCGAAGTCAAGACCTTCCACTTGTGAAAAGCCTTTTGCCACAAGCCTTGCCTTGTTGTGCACCACTTTTCCTTGATCATCTTTTTTGTTCTGGAAGACCCATTTTGTTCCAATCACTCTTGCATCTTTGGTTCTCTCTTCAAGTGTCCACACTTGATTGTGAGAGAAGTTGTTCAACTCCTCTTGCATGGCAATGATCCAATCCACATCACGAAGAGCTTCCTCTATAGTTTTGGGTTCATCTTCAAGGGACACAAAAGCGTGATGTTCAATAAATAAAGCATGTTTAGAACGTGTAGTAACACCATGTGATGGACTCCCGATAATGAGATCTTGAGAGTGATCTTGAGAGGTTGCTTAGGTAGCATCAACATCTTGAGCTTGTGCCACCGCTTGCTCATGTGTGACTTGAGTGTCTTCATGAGCATCTCTCACATCCTTGTCTTCATATTGTGGCACATGAGAGGGGGATGGTGCATCAATGACTTGCACATCATCATCATCCTCTTTTGGATTGATGTCTCCCACCGGCATGTTCTTCATAGCATCCCTCAATGGTTCAGCACCTACATCATCAAGATTATCACTTGCTCCTTGGGAGCCATTAGTTTCATCAAATGCAACATCAAATATTTCTTCAACCATGTTTGTGGCATGGTTAAAGACTCTATAAGCCTTTGACTATGATGAATAGCCAACCAAGTAGCCAATATCACATCTACTTTGAAACTCGCCCAAGTGTTGGCGCTTCATGTAGATGTAGCATTTGCACCCAAATACTCTAAAGAATGAGACATCGGGCTGCTTCGCATTGAGCAATTCATATGGTGTCTTCTCTAGGAACTTGTGAGGAAAGAGCTGGTTTGATGCATAGCATGCGGTGTTGATTGCCTCGGCCCACATCTTCTCCGAAGTATTGTACTGATCAAGCATTGTTCTTGCCAAGGTGATCAATGTCCGGTTCTTTCTTTCTACTACCCCATTTTGTTGTGGTGTGTATGTTGAGGAGAACTCATGTTTAATCCCAACTTCATCACAATACTCTTCAATGTTGGTGTTGACAAACTCTTTGCCATTATCACTTCTAATCTTCTTTATCTTGACATCAAATTGATTTCGGGATTCTTTGCAAACTTCTTGAATATTGATGCAACTTCAGCCTTGTCTTGCAAGAAGAATGTCTAAGTGTATCGGGAGTAGTCATCCACTATAACCAAGCAATACTTGTTTCCACCAAGACTAGCATATGTGGTTACTCCAAATAGATCCATGTGCAATAGCTCAAGCACTCTTGAAGTTGAGAGATAGGCCTTGGTTGGATGGTGTTTGCCACTTGCTTGTTGGCTTGACATGCACTACACAATTTGTCCTTCTCAAATGTCACATGCTTCAAGCCTCTAATCAATTCTTTCTTCATCAACTTCTTGAGTGCCCATTCCAACATGTGCTAACCTTGTATGCCATAACCACCCTAGTGATGTCTTGGTGAATAAGCATGTCTTGATGTTGACTTCATCGAAGAAGAAATTGGTGCCAGAAGCTTTTGAACACCATTTCATTGTCATCCTCCTTGGTCACTATCACTTATTTCTTGTTGAATAGGCATTGGAAGCTAAGATCACAAAGTTGTCCAACCAAAAGCAAGTTGAAGCTTAGTGAAGACACATAGAGTACATTGGTGATGGAGTTGTCATTTGATATTGCAATCTTTCCTAGACCCTTGACCTTGCCTTTTGAATTATCACCAAATGTGATATTCTCTTGATTGTCCACATCTTCATCAAGTGAGGTGAACATCTGGGAATCTCCGGTCATATGTTGAGTGCAACCACTATCAATTACCCAATGTGATCCATCGATCTTGTAGTTCACCTACACACAAGAGATCAAGCTTGAGTTTTGGGGACCCATATTTCCTTAGGGCCCTTAACTTTCTCAACTAGTTGCTTTGGCACCCAAATCTTCTTTGGCCTTTGCTTGTTGGGTGGCCCCATGAAGCTAACCTTGACCTTACCACTCTTGTCTTGCCTTACAATGTAGTGATCATTGAAAGCAAATGATCTTGCATGCTTGGGTAAAGGTGGTGGTAGTGGTGCCTCAAACTCATGAGCAAAGTGACCCTCTTATCCACACTCAATGCATCTCTTTGGCTTGGGCTTGCTTGGTTGATCATGAATGGCTTGTGACTTGAGAAGCTTGCTTTGTTGAGCTTGTAGCCAATTCCACTCTTGTCCATCTTCATGACGGTGTTCATGAAGAGATCACTTTGTAGGTCCTTCCCTCTAGTGAACTTAGCTATCCCCTTGGTGAGATGCTCCTTCTCTACCTTGAGCTTATTGTTCTCTTGAGTTAGCCTCTTGATGATTGGGTCATTCTTGCTATTTAGCTCTTCCAAGATGAAAGACTCATCTTCTTCTTGCTTGTCATACAACAAACCAAGCTTGATATATTGATTTTCTTCTTTGAGCTTCTTGTTCTCATAAGCAAGGTTCTTGTCATGATCAAGTGACTCAATCACCACGGTGCTGTGCTTGGCTTGCTCTTGCAACTCTTTCTTGAGCTTCTCATTCTCACACTTGATCTTTGTATTTTCTTTCTTGATCTTGATAGTGTCCTCATATCTCTCAGCCACTACCAACTTCTAGCCTTTGCAACCAACACATTTGCTAATGCTCTCTGTTGACGGTGGATATACCATAGAAATCCACATACAAAACACCGTCAACATGCCTCGGTTGCAAGGGGAAATGACATGACATGAACATATTTTATCCATAACTAGTTCCACTTGTACTCTTAGCTTGTTTATGCAGGAACAACAAATTCAAGACATTATTTGACAAAGCCAACATCAGAATCATCAAGAGGAGATCGAGGGGACAACAGGTGACACCCTGGGCCCACAGGGAGGGGGTCGCCCGACCCCTCTTTGGTGGGACCCAGGTGTGCCACCTAGTCCACCGACATAAGGGACCCCTGTGGACACTGCTGGTGGGCCCAGAGGCCCAGAAGTGGGGTCGCCCGACCCCACATCAAAGGCGGTTCCAGGGTCGGTGGCCTCCCACCGACCTTCCCCACATGTCCCACATGTTGATTTGCCCCTGCCGTTGATCAAATGGCGGTTGTGAGGTCGGTTTGATCCAAGGGTGGAGAGAAGATGTCACGCGGATCGATGACGTGGCGATGGAGTAACCCCTACTCCATCTCCCTCTATAAAAGGCAGCCTCCACCCTTCATTTCAAGTGTGCAATTCCAAGGCCAAGTGCATTACAAGTTCCAAGCATACAAGTAGAGTAGTAGTTAGTCTAGAGTGGGAGTTAGAGTCGAGTCGAGCGAAGCTCGGGGTCCCCAGAGTCATCTTCTGGAGAGTCTGGTATAGCTCTTGTACCTTTCTACTTTTGTAAGACTTTCCTTTTATTAATATATTATTCTTACTTTACTTTACTGAGTTCTTACTTAGTGCAAGTCTTTTAGTCTTGTTGTGCATTTACTTTAGTAATATAGTTGTCTTAGTGAAGTTAGTGACCTGTAACCACTCCTGTGTGTGCATCATCGTCCTATCTTGTATAGGAGCTCTAGCTAGCTGCAACTAGTTAGAGTTGTAGGATTAAGTGTGAGCGTGGTGCTCATACTTAAGATTACCTTTGATTACCGCTGGCTTGAACGGAAAGTAGGAGCGCACTCCCTAGTAGGTGACAGATCGTGGGCGGCATTAGGTTCTCCTCACGTACAGGCTAGTTCTTAAAAGGTAAGGCGTCCATAAGCCCAATAGTCGCTTTCGGTAAGGGGTTAGGTGAAAAACCTTCTAAGCGTCTTACCAGCTCGGCTATCCCTCGCACACAGTTAGTAAGGCTCTAGCGTAGTTAAGGCAATTATCTATTAAAGTAAGTCACAGAAGTCAAGTTAGATACATAGGAGTCCTTTACTCACTCGTTGTCCTCCCATCTAGCTAACTCTACCATTTACCTTTAGCATAGGACCTTGGATTCACCACTACCCTTCCTATTCGTTATTTACCACCCTTATTCACTAGTTGATACTAGACAACTCAAGGAATCTCATTCCCCTTTTTATTAAACACACTTAGCCGCTTTCCCTTGGGAAAATATAAATTACGATACCTTGGAATACTCCTTGGTGAAGTGCTACAGCGGTACATTCTGTGCGCTTGCGGAATTATCCAATAGTAAATAGAGTTACCCTACCAGGGCACTTCTGGCGCCGTCGCCGATATCCGGTGGTTGCGTTAAGAAGTGTCAACAAGCATTTCTGGCGCCGTTGCCGGGGAGAGCGTCTGTCTAAGAGTTTTAACAAAAAGAGAATCCAGAGTTTGCTAGTTATCAAGTAGTGATAGGGATAACCCATCACTTGTCTTGTCTTCCTTTATTGTGAAGCCTGACAGTGTATGAGCGGTTTCCAATTGCCATCAAACTTCGTTGAAGATCCTGAGCAACTGTTGAGGAGAACTAGACGTCGTCAAGTTCCACCTCAAAGGTTCATCTCGAACCTGAATCCGTTAGAGGAAGGAGTATCTGCACCGGTTATCAAAGAAGCTATGGCCCAGAAGACCATCTCTGAGTACTCTGCGCCGTCGGCTGACAATGTCGCCACGGGTCCGCAGCTTAACTTGGGGGATGCGACTTTTGAGTTGAAACCTGCGCTTATCAATATGGTGCAAGCCAATCCCTTCTGTGGAAAGCCACACGAGGATGCCAATGCCCATCTCCAACACTTCTTGGAGGTGTGCGGCACCTTCACCATCAAGAATGTCGCCGCAGACGCCATCCGTCTTCACCTCTTCCCATTCTCGTTATTGGGGAAGGCGAAGCAATGGTTCTACGCCAACAAGGGTGAAGTGACCACGTGGGAGAGGTGCGCCAATGCATTTCTCAAGAAGTTCTTTCCGATGGGCAAGACCAGCGCCCTTCGTGGAAAGATTTCTAGCTTCCAACAGCAAGCGGATGAGACGATTCCCGAAGCATGGGAACGTCTGCAGGAGTACATTCGCGCCTGTCCTCATCATGGGATAGAGGAGTGGCTCCTAATCCAAGGTTTCTACCATGGCCTGACCGGTTTGGCCCGTAGTCACCTTGATGCTGCCGCTGGAGGAGCATTCTTGCAACACAATGTCAAGGATGCCAAGGACCTCATTGAAAAGATGGTTATAAACCAAGGATGGAATGAGGAACGCCTCCAACCCAAGAGAAGAGGTGTCCATGCCTTGAATGAGGTGGACATGCTCTCTGCTAAGATGGACCTCTTAATGAAGAAGATGGAAGAAAGTTCCAAGCAAGAGACCATTCAACCTTACGCCACTGCACGGGCCATTGAATCTGATTCATGGTGCGAAGTGTGCAGAGGAGATGATCATTCGGGAAACAATTGTCCCGAAACAAAGGAGGAAGTGAGCTTCATCAACAACAACAACAATGGGTACCGGCCCCAACAACAGCAATGGAACTCGCGCCCCTTCTACCAAGGTAATCAAGGTAATGGTTACAATCAAAATTTCAATAATTCTTTTGGTAACCAACCTTCTCTTAGAGATCTTGTCTTAGGCCAATCTAAAATCAATGATAGCATTAACAAGAAAATGATGGCTAATGATAAGATCCTTGAAAACTTAAGTGAAAAGTTGGATAGCTTTAACTCTGCTATGAAAAATCAGTTGAGCTTTAACAAAATGCTAGAAACACAATTAGCTCAATTAGCAGCAGCTGTCCCATCCTTCGAGCAAGGTAAGATCCTAGGGAAACCTGAGGACCCAATTGAAGGAGTTAAACTAGTTACTACGAGGTTCGGTAAGCCTCCGGTACAATCCAACTGGAGCTATCTTCTGGATTCGCCCTTCATCACCAAGAAAGACGACCCAGGCCTGCCGACCATCACCTGTGAGATCGGACCGCAAATCTTCCACAACGCCTTCTGCGACCTTGGATCGGGTGTCAACATCATGGCCAAGGTAACTTATGATAATTTGCTAGGGGGGCCTTTGCACCCCACATTTGTTCGTTTGCAGATGGCAGATCAGACGATCAGGTTCCCTGAGGGGTTGGCAAGGGACATACTGGTAAAGGTCCAAGACGACTACGTCCCTGCCGACTTCATCATTTTGGATATGGGATCCAATAATGATGTCTCGATCATCTTGGGAAGGCCATTCCTCAACACGGTCAATGCAATCATCTATGTGGGGTCCGGCCAGATTCACCTCCAATTCCCAGGATGGAAGGTAAAATGTCCATTCAATGGTTATAAAGCTAACATGCAGGTGAAGGACAAAGAACCTCCGACTAAGCCTCGCCACATCCGACACCGAAGGGACAAGAGAGGTAAGTCGGCCAAAAGGGCCGAAAAGAAAGAAGAGGAACCCGTTGAACCAAAAATCAATACCAAGCAAGTATGGCGGGAGAAAGAGGTGCAATCAAGGTCCACGTCTCCGGGACCATCTGATGCACCCGAAGAATAAACAAGATGGAGAGGTCCTGCTCTACGGACCTAAAACATGGAGCCCTTGCTGATAAGGTAAATCAGTAGTTATCCCATATTTATTTTCTGCATTTCAATTTCTACTATTCACTTTTCAATTGCATTCTTACTTTGAATTTTGCATATCTTATTTCGACAAAATGTTTAGCCATAATAAATAAAATCTTGAGAATAACTTGTCATAAAAATTTGAGCTGCTGGAGCTCCCAAAGGGGCGTCGCCCGACCCCACCTTGGGGCCCACTTCACCACATTTCAACCTTGCTAGTCATAGAGGTTCAAACCCAGCACTTGGATGCTCTGGGAGCTCCAATGTGGGGGTCGGCCGACCCCCATATTGGCCCCACTTGCCTCCTGCTGGCCACCATTTGAATCACAATGGAGTCCTATGCTTGTAACACTAGCTAAAGTTTGAAAAAGAGTGGTCCCTTGATCCTTTACTTTAGTCATAAGATGCTCCTTTCATCTTTGATTCTTTTGGGACCACTCCACTAGCTTAAATTCTGCAAAGTGGTCACCTAGGCATGCTTGAGTGCTCCCATGGTCCATAGGAATCACTTTAGACATGTCTCCACTTTTGCCATTCATCTTTTACCTTTCATAAAGCACTAAAACAGGGAATCTCAGAAACAATTTGAAAACTTTTGGTCCACACCTAGCCTTTACTTTTCTGGACAATCAATGACACAATGTTTAAAGTGGAGGAGGGGCTAGGATGGGGGTCGGCCGACCCCCATTTTGGACCATCTCTGCAAAATCTTGAAAGCATGCAGAATGGTTCCCTGTATAAAGCTAAGTTCAAATTCAAAGTGCTTCTAGGGGGGGTCGGCCGACCCCTATATTATGGGTCCACTACTTGCCCTTCTCCCCCTATAAATACCACAGCATTGTGAGCTCAACTCCACACCCAAAACTACCAGAACCATTTCGAGCTCACAATCCTTTCTCTTCTCTCTTTGTTACAAGCCATTTCTCAAGTTTAGTTTAGAAATAGTCAGCAAAACAAAAACCCAAAAAGATTCCCCTTGCATAGTAGTAGTAGTAGGAGCTTGGTTTGCCTCACTTGTGTAGGAGGATGAAGAAGCATATCTTCGGCAAGTTCAAGAAAGCAAAGGGTGAGAGCTCTTCTCAAGGCTCTCACCATAGGGAGGAAGAAGAAGGTTACCATGGGATGGTACCCTACGAGCCTCCATCAAGGATGAGAGAGCCCGAGAGCGGCCTCATGTTAAGCCAAGAAGAGTTGCAAAGGTACTACATCATCCGAGAGGGTCTCTTCCTACACACTAGCATCATCGATCCGGACCTTTTGGCCCGCACAGGTATGGATGTTGAATTCGATAAGGTGTTTAGAGCAATTGGTTGGAGTAGTTTTTGGCAAGTGCCTGAATTTGGAAAAGAATTGCTTGCTAAGGAATTTCTATGCACCCTAAAACTCACAAATAATGGAATATCTTTTCGCATGTGTGAGCAAGAACATCAATTAAATTGGAGTTTGCTAAACACTGCTTTAGGGTGTGAACATGAATGTGAACTTGATCTAGATCATGCCACTAGAATGTTCGATAAATTTAGATTCTGGAAAGCAATTTCTGGCTCTAATGATTGTTCAAATCCTACTCCCATTGAAATCCATAATCCAACCTTGCGCTTTCTTCACTTCTGGATCATGTGCACTCTATATCCTGGCATGGGAACTAATACTTTAATTGATGATGAACTTAAAATTCTCTATGCCATGGTTAGTAAAATCAAGGTCTCCCCTGTGAAACTGCTAGTGAACTATTGGCTTAACTCTATTGAGTATGGGAAGCCCATCTATTTCACATCCTTTATTACTCGAATAGCCGATACTTTTGGATTACTTGAATCACATTATTTTGAAGACATTGGCTATGTTAGAGGAGTGGTAGATGAGAACTTCTTTATCAATGCTAACATGCTCATAAGAAATCCAAATGGTGAACTTAAAATGATTTATCCGGGCTATACAACCGAAATTCCTCTCCCATGTGCGAGGCGCCGGTTGTATGGGGTCCGCACACTTACCATTAGACTAGCCCAAGTGGCAAGTCCAGATATTGCAGGGACACGCAGGGTGACAAGAAGGATGATGCAAGCCGCCCAGATGGAGCAAGGAGGATCCTCGCACCATGACGTTGAAGAGGGCGATGAAGCGATGTCAGTGGATACTTCAGACTCCATGGGTCTACCTCCACAACGCACTCCACGCCCAAGGGACAGGGCTAGGCGTCACCAGCCCACAGGTATGGACAGTCTCATTAATGACATGGGCGAATTGCAGATTGGGCAAGAAGCAACATTGCAACTGGCGTTACAAAACGGCCAACATATCCGACGTGTGCGAGAGGAAGACGCACAACGCTGGGCTGGATGGTACCAGAATTTCCCGCCACCACAGTGAGCGAAGATCTAGCTTGGGGGAGATCCTCTCCCCCACTAAGGTAAGTATTCTATCCTATTTATTTTCATGCATTTTATCATTCTTACTTAAAAAAAAAATATTTATTAGCATTTCCCTTTAGCATATATGCTTCATGTATGTTTATATCCCTCATGGAAATGATGACTAGTTGCTTGTTAATGTTTCTCTAGTACCTAGTATACAACTTAGTATTTCTCTAAGTATGGATCACTTAGCTCACTTAAACTGCCATGAACCTAAAAACTTTGTGGGTTGCAAGTGCTAGAACTAAGTCTAAGTTGTTGTGGGACATGAGATAGTAAGACAAGAGCTACTATAATATTTTTCTAAGCATGCATGATTATCAGAGATTTATTCTTAAAATGATCAAAACCTTAATTGTTCCTCAATGGTGATGAATTCCTACCACAGCCATATCTACTTTACATAATTGCAATCTTTCCACATAAGCTATTTGCTTTGTGTTGAGTGTCGTCAAGTCTTGTTGACCCTTGTTAAGAGACTTTTCATGCTCCTAAGATCAAGATCACGTACACACCACATATATATATGCTGCTTCTACACTGGAAGTACGCAACCACATGTATTTCGCATCCACTAAATAGGTTGCTCCATACTCTAAATGTTAGAACATCTCTCTAAGCATTATTTGGTAAATGAGACATCAAAAGGCTAGGCAAAATGAAATAAAAAGATGGACATGTGCAAGTCCACAGAAAAAGAAAGTTGAGCACATGAAAGCTCATATATATAAAAAAAAAGAAGAAAAAAAAATGCTAGCCATGTCTCAATACATAGAGAGTCTATCAAATAAAGGAGCAACCTAGTCCACCATATATCACACTTGCACATCTTGATCTGGGAGTATGACACTTCTCTTCAAGGATCCGAGCTTTGACTTCGCAATACATGCAAAGTAAGTATGCTATCTCCTTTCATCCCTACCTTGAATTCCACATAAGCCTTTTAGAAATAGGATGAAATAGAGAAGGCAACTCTTACCATATGCCTTGGTGAGGAATCATACACCATTTGAGTGACATGAGAGAACCATAAGAGGAACATTTAAGCTTTCTTTTGAAAATATCACAAAACCTCTGATATGAAACTTGCTAAGAATGAGAAAGTTAGTGCTCAAGTCAAACTGTTCTGTCTCTCAACCACCTAAGACAAAGGAAAAGCCATAAGCCCCATAAGGGACTAAGGTAATAGGGGTAAGTTTACATAGCTAAATTTTTCATGCAAAGAGAAGAACTTTGTTGTACACATGGTACTCTTGAAATGTGAACATAGTAACAATACCTGATCCACCGAGGCTAAGTTTGATTGTTTGCTCGGGACGAGCAAATGTTAAGCTTGGGGGATCTTGTTGACGGTGGATATACCATAGAAATCCACATACAAAACACCGTCAACATGCCTCGGTTGCAAGGGGAAATGACATGACATGAACATATTTTATCCATAACTAGTTCCACTTGTACTCTTAGCTTGTTTATGCAGGAACAACAAATTCAAGACATTATTTGACAAAGCCAACATCAGAATCATCAAGAGGAGATCGAGGGGACAACAGGTGACACCCTGGGCCCACAGGGAGGGGGTCGCCCGACCCCTCTTTGGTGGGACCCAGGTGTGCCACCTAGTCCACCGACATAAGGGACCCCTGTGGACACTGCTGGTGGGCCCAGAGGCCCAGAAGTGGGGTCGCCCGACCCCACATCAAAGGCGGTTCCAGGGTCGGTGGCCTCCCACCGACCTTCCCCACATGTCCCACATGTTGATTTGCCCCTGCCGTTGATCAAATGGCGGTTGTGAGGTCGGTTTGATCCAAGGGTGGAGAGAAGATGTCACGCGGATCGATGACGTGGCGATGGAGTAACCCCTACTCCATCTCCCTCTATAAAAGGCAGCCTCCACCCTTCATTTCAAGTGTGCAATTCCAAGGCCAAGTGCATTACAAGTTCCAAGCATACAAGTAGAGTAGTAGTTAGTCTAGAGTGGGAGTTAGAGTCGAGTCGAGCGAAGCTCGGGGTCCCCAGAGTCGTCTTCTGGAGAGTCTGGTATAGCTCTTGTACCTTTCTACTTTTGTAAGACTTTCCTTTTATTAATATATTATTCTTACTTTACTTTACTGAGTTCTTACTTAGTGCAAGTCTTTTAGTCTTGTTGTGCATTTACTTTAGTAATATAGTTGTCTTAGTGAAGTTAGTGACCTGTAACCACTCCTGTGTGTGCATCATCGTCCTATCTTGTATAGGAGCTCTAGCTAGCTGCAACTAGTTAGAGTTGTAGGATTAAGTGTGAGCGTGGTGCTCATACTTAAGATTACCTTTGATTACCGCTGGCTTGAACGGAAAGTAGGAGCGCACTCCCTAGTAGGTGACAGATCGTGGGCGGCATTAGGTTCTCCTCACGTACAGGCTAGTTCTTAAAAGGTAAGGCGTCCATAAGCCCAATAGTCGCTTTCGGTAAGGGGTTAGGTGAAAAACCTTCTAAGCGTCTTACCAGCTCGGCTATCCCTCGCACACAGTTAGTAAGGCTCTAGCGTAGTTAAGGCAATTATCTATTAAAGTAAGTCACAGAAGTCAAGTTAGATACATAGGAGTCCTTTACTCACTCGTTGTCCTCCCATCTAGCTAACTCTACCATTTACCTTTAGCATAGGACCTTGGATTCACCACTACCCTTCCTATTCGTTATTTACCACCCTTATTCACTAGTTGATACTAGACAACTCAAGGAATCTCATTCCCCTTTTTGTTAAACACACTTAGCCGCTTTCCCTTGGGAAAATATAAATTACGATACCTTGGAATACTCCTTGGTGAAGTGCTACAGCGGTACATTCTGTGCGCTTGCGGAATTATCCAATAGTAAATAGAGTTACCCTACCAGGGCACTTCTGGCGCCGTCGCCGATATCCGGTGGTTGCGTTAAGAAGTGTCAACACTCTCCACAAATAAGTCATCATAAGAAGTGGCTACATCAAGCTTAGCAACATGGTTAGTAGCATGATATGTTTCATTGATAGCAAGATCATAAGCTAGCTCAAGATTGTCATTGTTTGCTTTTAGAATAGTGAATTCTTCCTTCAATGTTCTGTGTCTAGTAATGAGCTCATCATGCACACTCTCAAGTTTGAGCTCTTTTAGAGAAAGTTTGAGCTCCTTGAGTTTGGTGGTCGGTCTCATTTTGTTCTCTAAGCTCATCACTAGACTTAAGCTTTGCATGAAGAGTTTCATTTTCATTCTCTAGCTTATCATTTTCACCTCTTGTCTTTCTTATGATTTTAGTGTATTTGTTAAGCCAGTGCACAAGTTCATCATAAGTAGGTGATTCAAATTCATTTTCACTCTCACTACTCTCATCCTCACTTTGTACCTTCCAGTCACCCTTGCCCATGAGGCATAGGTGTGTAGAGGATGAAGATGGTGGAGAGGACGGTGGTGATGAAGCATCAATAGCAATGGCAGCGACCTTCTCATCATCGCTCTCATTGCCGGAGGAGTCACCACTTGAGCTTTCAATGTCGGTGAGCCAATCACCAACAATATAAGCTTTGCCATTATTCTTCTTGTGGTACTCCTTCTTGCCACATCTCTTCTTTAATGACTTCTTGTAATTCTTCTCATCATCACTTGAATGAGCTTGCTCCTTGTTCTTCTTCTTGTACTTGTCCTTCTTGGGTTTAGGACATTGATGAGCAAGGTGACCAAGTTCTCCACAATTGTAGCAATCTATCTTGAAGATGGACTTTCTCTTGCTACTTGTGAAGAACTTCTTCTTCTTGGAGTCGAAGTTGACTCCATTCTTGTTGAGCTTCTTTAGCAACTTTGTTGTTCTTCTCACCATGAGGGCAATGGAAGCATCATCATCATTAAATTTGATGATTCAACTTCAATCTTCTTGGACTTGCCCTTGTGGGAGGCCTTGAGAGCCAAGTCCTTCTTCTCTTTCTTGGTTGATGAGGAGCTATCTTGGGGGTTGATGTGCATGTACATCTCATGAGCATTGATCTTCCCCAAGATGGATGTTGGTGTGGTGGTTGAGAGATCGCCTTGGTTAAACACACTGACTATGTGCCCATATTTCTCAATGGGGAGGACACATAGTATCTTCCTTGCCACATCTGCTGGACTCATTTGGTTGAGTCCAAGTCCACTTAGCTCCTCTACAACCACATTCAAGCAAGAATACATTTCATTAGTATTTCCTTTTAGAAGCATTTCAAATGTATTTGGCTTGTTCATGACAAGATGAAAGCGCTCCTCACGGTCACTCTTGGATCCCTCATGGAGCGCACAAAGTTTCATCCATAGTTCAAGGGCGGTCTTGTGGTTCCTCACATGGTTGAGCAGCTCTTTGCAAAGACTTTTAAGATGTGTTTTTTTGGCCTTTGCATTCCACTTCTCGTTTTCTTGCTCTCGTGGAGTAAGAGCAGCGTTCTTAGCAGGAGGGTTAAACTCTTCGGTCGTGGCTTTTAGGCACTTGACATAACAAGCTTCGAGATATGACTCCATCCATATTTTCTAATATGGAAAGTCATCACCCTCGAATATAGTTGGCGGTCCATCCCCGTGAGACATCTTTCTCTAGGCGGTGAAGGCTAAATAATGAGCACTATGCTCTAATACCAATTAAAAGGATCAAGATCCCTAAGACGGGCGGTGAATTGGGCTTCTCTAAAAATTTAAGCAACCTATAAGCTCCAATTCAACTCTTCTGCCTAAGTGTGATCTGGAGAGCTACCGGATAAAAGTATTGCAACATAGTTCCAATCCTATTCTAGCATGGCAATTCTAGGAATGTAAAGTACTCAAAGTAAATGCTAGAATGTAAAGGACGAGAGCAAGAAGAATGCAGCAATGTTTTGCTGAGGTATCTAATAATCGCCACTCTCCACTAGTCCTCGTTGTAGCACCCGTGCAAGGGCCTTGCTCTCCCTTGGTCCGTGCAAGGACAAGTGCGCTCTACAGGCTGATTCTTTGACACTCTGTCATGGTGAATCACCCAAAAACCACTCACAAGCTTGACATGAGCCACCCACAAGAACTCTGGGCGGTCTTCGTGCCTCCAATCACTATCAAACCGTCTAGGTGATGGCAATCACCAAGAGTAACAAGCAAAGAACTCTCACTTGACCCAAACTAGGCTCTAGAGAGTGGTAGATGCATAGTTGAACTCTTGCAACTTACTAGAGAAGGATTCACTCAAGAAATCACTCAATTCTCAATCCTCTCTAGGCTCTTGCTTCTCTCTTGCACAACAAGGTGATTCTCAGCTGATCAAATGTGCAAGAGACCTCCCATGGACGAGGTGGAGGAGTATAAATACTCCCCATCAAGTCCAAGAGCCGGCCACTTGAATTCCACAAAAAACGAGTGCACCGGACGGTAGTTTTTTTGTGATTTGGCCCTTTTTTGAAACAATTTTTACAATTAGACCCTTTGTGAAACAATTTCTAAAAATAGACCGTTTTTCGGCGTCCTCATAGAGTACGCCATGGTATGTGGCTCGGCGTCGTGTCAGAGAACACCGAGGTAGTGCCACGTCATCGACGACTGTGGTCGTCGAAAACACGTGGCCGGAGCATGGCGATAAATGACCTAGCGCTGAGCCACATACCTCGGTGTTAAATGACCTAGCGCTGAGGGCTGCTGTTGTACACGGCGAGGCCCAATTTGCACGACGGCCCACATACCTCGGCGTTTTGCCCTTTATCGCCGACCGCATAGCTCGGCGTCACACGACTCGACGCCGAGCTCTGGCTTACCAGCCCGAGCCAAGGCCCCTTCTTCTTCCTCTCTTCATTCTTTCTTTGTGCCCATCCCCTTTTCTCTCTCCCTCTCTCTTCCCATGAACCCTAAATCCTAAAACCGGGCATAGAGGTGTCGGATCGAGGCTTATAACGGTTTCCTAAGGTACTACTCCTTCCCCTCTTCCCTTTCATCCATTGGGATCTTGTTTTAGTGGTGGATTTTTTATGGAATATGTCATTAATGGTTTGCTTCATGTCATTTGTTAAATGCCTTTTATCCAATGAGTATTTGACTCAAATGCGTGTTTACTATGGTATAGTATGTACGGTTCATGTCCTCATTTAGTGTTGTATGTTTTGGACTATGGTTTAGGGTTTGCTACTCTTTAGTGCATTGGGCCACTTTGTTAACTCTTTAGTAAGTATGATTCATGTCCTCACTTAGTGTTGTATGTCTTGGTGCTATTAAATGTTGCATTAGTTGTAGTAACACTTGTTTATGTAGATGATGAACCTGTATCGAGTAGAGTATTGGAAAAAACACGGTCGACTGAGGGAGCTATATCCAGACGCCTCTTGTGTGGATGCCCCGGTACCTCCGGACCTCCTGGTTCCAAAATGTGATTGTCAAAAGTCGGCAGAAGTGATGCAATCTAGGCATCCTGACACCGCTGCATGGTGTTTCTACACATGTGGCTAATTCAATGTAAGTTTATCAAATTGTTTTTGAATTTTCAAAATGTACCTTATGGTTGCACCAACGCTTTGCATGATTTATTTGTTTGTTTTTCTAGGACCATGAGAAGTGCTTCTTCTTCCAGTGGATCGACGGCCCCAACAAGTTTGACCCATGGTTTTTGGTTTTTGTGGGTATTTGCCACGAAAAGTTTCCACGTGATCGCTTCAAATGTTGGGTGCCGCCACCACCAAACCCCCCACCGATGACTTCTGAGGAAAAGGAAGTAGCTACGGCAAGAATCCTTGATGACCCTCCTAAGTGCTTTTGTGGTGACAGAGCTGTGGTAGAGCAGACGCGCGGTCTTGAGTTTGTGTGTCCCAACAAGCATCCAGCAAGCCACTTTTCCTAATAGACCACTTTTGGCTTCTTACAAGTAATTTATAAAGTATGCTCGAAGTCCATTGATTTTCAATTATGGCAGGATTATTCTATGGAAAAGTGTCATTTTAGAGAGTGTCTATATGGTCCGAAGTCTCATTGGCCTGAGGAGAAGAAGAAAAAGAAGGATAGGATTATTACCCCAACGCCTCCGATTAAGTGCAAGTGTGGTGTTGAGGCTAGCTACGGCCTAGTTCCTTCCGAACTAGGAGTTGGCTATTTTTGTGGTCATATGGTAGACTACGATGAGGTGAGTTCCTGTTGTTTTTTTGATAGTGTTAGAACAACAATATGTGTTCTTACTAATTATCATCTCTTACTCAACATTAGAGCACTAGGAAATGTGACTAGGAGTATTGGCATGGGAAAAGAGACTTCTACCAAACCTGCGAGCAAAAGAAAGGACTAGGCATTAAGCTTCGAAGCGGGAACCAGCTGTTGGACAACTATGTGAAGTACTATAAAGAGGACGCACGTCGTGAAGCAAGAGAGGGCCGTCACAATAGCCCCGCAAAAGTAATGTGGGAGAAATGGTGGCTCGAAGGTATCAAGCAAGAAGAAGAGGATAACTCTTGGAGAGCTGTACTTCAAGAGTATGACGAAATGAAGGGTTTAGAGAAAAGATTGTGCGCTAGTAAGTAATAATAATTTTAATGTCTGTTTCATGTCTTTTGATTTTCCTACAATTGCAATTTCGTTGTTAAAGAGATTGGATGCACCGGAGATTGGGCCGTTGATGTGGCTCGTTCAAGGTATTTGGAGAAGATAGCTATGGACAATATGAAGGAGGATGAAGCCAAAGAGGCGGACAACAACATGGATGAGGAGGACAACTCAAGACTGGACGCTCTCGCCGAACTAGTTCTTGAGCATGATGCTTCTAAGATGGCTCAACAAGAGCATAATGTACATGTGCACAATGTAGGCGAAACCAGCCGCGCTACGGACTTTGTGTTGCAGGTGGAGGAGGAGGAGGAGGAGGAATGGTATACACAAGCCATGGATGAGGCAGAGGCTGCTTACTATAGCCAAAAGAAGGTGGTGGTAGAGGAGGAGGAGGACAAGGAATGGTTAACACAAGCCATGGATGAAATTGAGGCTGCTTACTACAGGCAAAAGGCGGAAAAGGCAAAAGGAGTGGTGGTGGAGGATTGCGAGTCCGACGACGATGATTTCCTACCAGGCTACGTTTCTGTTTAGAGGTCCATAGTATTTGAGCATATAATGGATTCTTTAAATGCGAGTCCGAACTAGTGGTAGATGTCTATGTATGTTGAGGAATTTTGTGCGACGCCATGGATTGCATCTCCCATGAGTATTTGCTCCATATTATTTGAGCATTTAATGTTGCTTTTTGTGGGTCCAAAGATTCTTTCGCAAAACAATTCATCTTTTTCTGGTTTATCGGTTTTATAATGAAAAGTGGAGGGCCTTGTGACTTCGCCAACGACTTCCCCATTAGGTAGGATTTTTATAGCCCAAGCCTTTATTTGATGAGGGGAAACGAGTCCAAGATGTTTATGTTTATATTGGTCAATCATAAAATAGTTCAGGGAAATGGTTCTTCTCAGATACAAGGAAATAGGCCTCGGCGTGGCCAGGCTGTGCACCGAGGTCGGCTACCTCAGCGTGGCGAGCAGCGCCAACTCACAGAGGTCCAGGATTGGCCCTACCTCAGCGTCAAATGAATAAACGCCGAGGTCTCATGCTCGGCGTGGTCGGGCTACGCATTGAGGTTGACTACCTCGGTGTGGCCAACACAGCCAACACAGAGAGGTCTAGGTTTGGCCCCTACCTCAGCGTCAATTGAAAAAATGCTGAGGTCTCATGCTCGGCGCCTTGTCCATGGACGCCGAGGTCTTAGGCTGGGCATTTTATTTATTTACGCCAAAGATTTTAGCCATTCACAAAGTAATACAAATTGTTAATACAAATCCATAGTCATATAGTAATACAAATCCATAGTCATATAGTAATACAACTACATTCTCGAAAAAGTAATACAAATCCACAATCATATACGCACATACGTAAATAAATAATCCGCACATAGTCCATACATGAGCGCACAAGTTCAATCATAGTCCATACTTGATTGCATATTAGAGTAGCTCATACATAACATAGTCATTCACACATAGTCCATACATGAGTTCATTACACATTGTTAATTGGCGTTCACACATAGAGTTTGCACATAGTTCATTTGACATTGTCGAGCCATCCACAAAGTCGTTGAAGACAAAAGAAGGCGCTCATCCATATTGTGAACTGTGAACAAGATATAGGGGGCAACTTAGGAACACGCAAATATGGGACAACTTAGGAACATGTACGATGAAAAGTTTCGGTTTTTACCCTAACGTGGACGCCGACCACCACGCCTTTCCCTTGTTAGCGCATGGGAACCGGTAGTGTACCTCTCGATAGCTCAGGTCGCCCTTTGTGGATGTCCAGAGGTAGAGGCACCCTGCGTACCTGGTGGAGCATCACCCAGCTATGACATGCCAATCTCTTCTTGTTCATCAACCCCGTACCCCTCGCCTTGTCCTTGTTCCTCTTCAACTTGTGTAGAAGTCCCAGCTCCATGCGTGGTAGACGGGCAAGCTCCTTCAGAGCCGCCTGCTCCACCAAGCTGTTGGGGCTCCACTACGCCGGTGGGTTGTCGACAACCAAGGCGTGCGGCTACCTTGCGCAGGCGATGCATTGCACGCTGCATGGAAAACATATTATAATTGGGTAACAAATATATAAGGGCCAACAATTTTGAAGAGCTTGTGATGGATTACCTGTAGGGCTGCTCGTAATTCGGTAGCTTCATCTGGAGCACCTGGAGGGATCATCAATGCCCTTCCTTGTTCAGCGACTGTCCCCATGATTTCGGTACCCTGCTCACAAATACTATGAGTATAAATCCTTTGACAATAGGTAGCTGTCAACAAAATACAAATACATTGGAACCTTTTAGGAGTAACTGCTCTACACAGCACAGGAGCAATCTCAACTTGTCGGCCTGTCCGCGTGGCTTCATCGTAGGGGTTGTCACCCTCATCTTCACTAGCAATGTCAGCGATGTCTTGCTCCGTCCATGCAGGCCTCAAGCACAACCTTGTCCTTGGCCCTAGCCACCCGAGGTACTCATTGAACACATTGTCGCGGTGCACGGCTTGAATTCTCATGTTATTCTGCTCATAACGTAGCCACTCATCAATGTATCTCTGGTGTTCGGCCTGCCAGTTCGTAATCATCTTCTGTCGCTGACGATTCAACCTATCAAATAGGGAAATGGTTAGTACAAGGACCATTACAAATGGTTAGTATAAGGACCATTACAATTAACGAAATGGAAGAGTCAACTTTGGCAATTTAAGCGATGTACCTATGTAGCTGCCAACTCGTGGAGAAGTCCTCCGGTGGACAAGGTTGGAGCCTACCAAATTGTCGGGCGA